>NC_077231.1:207373122-207695622 GCF_027887165.1 Monodelphis domestica | reverse complement strand
GGGCAAGACATCACAGATGCCAGCCCACATCCCTTGTCTCCGGGTGCACCACCACTGCTGATCTCATTCCCGGTAGGCTTGGGGAGGGACTTAGAACCAAGGATGGGATCAGAGAGAGGTCCCAGGCTAGACTAGCTCAGCTCAGGTCAGAGGGCTTCTCCGCTAAGCTGGGGAAATGGGCATGCCCTGCTACATATCTCCCTAGCATCCACATTTTCTCACAGAGCACAGCCACAGCAAATACCCGGGGACGTGCAAACTGGAGGAGCCCCGGTAACAGTCCAGGAGAAGCAGCAGGGCAGACGCTTATACCTGTCTTCTCAGACGCTCCGGAATCAGCTGGATCCAAAATGGAACCCGTTACCTTCTGGAAGCCGCTAGGGTGGATGGGGCACCAGAGTAAGTCAGGAAGACTTGAGTTTGGCTTCAGGCACTTACTAGCTGTGTGACCCTTGGGATGTCCTTAAACCTCTGTTTCCACAACTAGAAAATGGGGATAATAGGAGAGTCATCCTTCCAGGGCCGTTGTGAGGATTACACGAGAGAAAATATTTGTAAAAAATGTTGCAAATCTTTAAAGAATTATATAAATGTTAGCTATTGTTATTAAGATTGTGATCCCTTGGGGCAGTGAGGAGACAAAGTCAGAGCACTGGACCTAGAATCAGGAAGAATCATCTTCAAAATTGCCCTCAGATACTTCCTAGCTGTGTGAACCTGGGCAAGTCACTTACTCCTATTGGCCTCAGTTTCCTCATCTGTAAAATGAGTTGGAGAAGGAAACAGCAAACCATTCCAATATCTTTGCCAAGAAAACCCCAAATGGAGTCCCAAAGAGTTGTATGTGCCTGAAATGACTGAACAGTGACAACAAATCTGTTTTTTTCCCCAATGCTCCTCATTTCAGGGGATGGCACCAGCAGGCTCCCACTTACCCATGTTCCTAAACTCAAGATTATCCTTGAGTTTTTCCTTACCTTCCCACCCTGCCCACTGCCAGTCAATTGTCAGTTCTTATCAATACTCTCTCTTCAACATTTTTCACATACATCCCCTCCTCTCTAATCATTTGGCATCTACCCTAGTTCAGGAGCTCATCATGTCTTCCCTGAACTGCTGTTATAGACTATTCATTGATTCATCTACTCTCAGTCTCTCCATTCTACAATCCATCCTGCACACAGCGGTCAAAATTAATTAATTTAAAAATAATAAATAAATCTGTTTAAGAAACATGTCAAAGTATGTACTCTCTTGCCCTAAGTCACTCAGTGGCTCCCTATTGAATGTAGGGTAAAATAAAAATACCTTGGCCTATCATTTAAAGTCCTCAGGTTTCCATCTGCCTTTAGCAAACTCTTAACTCCAGACAAACTGGAATACTGGCCATTTTCTGAGCCCCAAGCTCTATCTCCTGACTCCATGCATTTATGAGGCCTTCCTGACCCCCTATTCTTGGAATGAATTTCTTCCTTACCTCTGCCACCCAACATCTTTTTCTTTTGTCAAAACTTAGTCCAAGTCCAAATGCTCAATGAATCCTAGTTGTTAGAGGTCTTCGCCCCCCTCATCTTCTTTGTACCATAATTATTTGCCTATCAGATTGCCTCCTGCCCTTTTCCAAGAATGTAAACTCCTTCAGGCCAGAGCTTTCATTTTAGTCTTTGCATCTCTAGTACCTACCTCAGTGGTCCCCAATGTTTCTTATTTCTCAAACCTCTTCCAACAATAACAATAACAACAACAAAATGTGTTGTGAATCCTCCAGGGTAAATAAATATACTATCCATAATATTCTTTACAATTATTTACCTCTGATGGGTGCCAAAAGGAATTTTTACGGTGAACCCTTGGAAAATCATTATGAACCACTTGAGGTTTCACTGGCCTAATCCAATAACATGCACAAAGTTGAATTGACCCAAACTGAATTGAATTAAATCACCACTTTTCAGACATCCTGAGCTCCTCCTGCCTTGGACCTCCTACCCTGGCCTCAAACTTCTGTCTTGACAATCTTGGGTCCCTTATTTCAGAATCACAGAATATTAGAGGGAGTCCAATCTCCTCATTTTTCAGATGAGGAAACAAACCCAGAAAGGTTAAGTGATTTGTCAGAGATCCCCCTGCTGATAAATGACAGATCCAAGATTTGAACTGACTTCTTTTGTTTCCAAATACAACACTCTGTTCCATCGTCAACTTCCCAGACTTCCCACTCACATCTATACTGGGGAAAATATCTAAACAGGAATAGCCAGAAATCATTGCTGGAAACCATCCTTCCTGGTGCCATTTGGGTCTGGGTGGCTCTACAATGGGCCAGTAAATTAGAAAAGTCAACAATGGAAGCAAAGGGATTTTTCAAAAGCCATAGCCTTTCAAACGGGAAGGACCATCTAGTCCAGCCCCTCAAATTACAGATGAGCAAAGCACCCTCCTTTATTTCTTTTTCACATAATATTCAAATCTAATGGTCCTACCTCGTTGGGCCAGTAGTGGAATTTTTCTCCTGCAGCTCTTATTCATATGTCTTAAAGAGGCAACTTAGTATGGTTGAAAGGCGAATGGCCTTTGGTATCAGAATGGCTTGGACTCAAATCTTGACTCAGATATTTACTGGCTGTTTCCCACTGAGCAAGAGACTTAAATCTCCCTATGCCTCAGTTTTCTCATCTGTATAATGTCAGTGGTTGCACTTGCTAGCCTTCAAGACCCCTTCCAACCCTAAATCTATGATCCTATGCCTTACAAGCATTTCCTTCCTTTTTCATCCATCATCAAAGTATAGTCAGCAACTCTTAAAAAAAAACACTGGTGATTGGAAGGAAAATTAGATCAGAGGAATTGGTCTATTTGAGGAGAAACTGTTCACTTGGTTCTCCTGGACCATTCACAAATAGCCTTTACCACAAGGGGGAAACGGATTCTTTATGTCTAGGTTTCTTCCTAGGTGTCAGATGGAAATGATTTTTAGCATTTCCAGTTTGGACTAAATTTGATCCCAAATCTGAAAAAAGAAAAGAAATATCAAATCCTTTAAAATCGATGCACCCTGGAAGCTACCCTCCTAACTCTCAAGCTCATAAGGAGTAACATGTCTTATCCTCTAATCTTTTCCAAAAATGCATTCCATAAATCTTTAACATCCTTGCCAATGGCTCCGTTCTCTTAGTAAACTCACATACCAGCTTTAAAGTAAATTTCTTTAAAACCAATGCACCAGTCCTTTGGCTTAAGTTTATATTACTTCCAGATCCCTATAGCTGCTGGCTTCTTTATAAGGTTAAAAATGATAGCATTTTTTTTACAACCTCTGCTGGATTTTTTTCTTCTTTTTTGTTACCATTGCTCATTTGATGGGCTGAGTGGAAAACAGACCATAGCAAGTGGGCAGATGCAAAGCCAAGTGCTGTAGATGTAGCCATTAATTATCCTCCACTGGGTGAGCCAACTCACTCTGAAATACCACCACCTGGTGTTTTCAGTGTGCCTTTGTACACCAGCCTTATTCCAAAGGGTGTGGTATATTAGAAAGAGCTGTGGGGATATAGAAAACCCAGAATCTAGTGCTAACTTCCATTTTAGAAGTTGTGTGACCTGGCTAAAGCTCTATATTTTTCTTATCTTCATTTTCTTCATCACTAACATGAGGATGCTGGAATCATAGAAGTAAGAGGCACAAGGAACCTTAAAGATCATCTAATCCAGTGTTTCTAATTCTCTGGAAGTTTGTGGATAGATTTTAGGGGATCCATAGATGATCCATAAATGATCCATTTATCATTTCCTTCAATTGTTTAAAAGTATGATCATAAACTTACTATCTGATAAAAACAAATTGGGAAAACTTGAAAACAGTACAGCAGAAACTAGGTATAGACCAATATCTCATACCCTATATCCATGTTGGCGAACCTATGGCACCTGTGCCAGAGTGTGCCGGAGGGGGCTGCTCCCTTCCCCTTGTCCATGGGCACCTGAGGACATTTCTCACATGACCCATCCCTCTGCCTAGTAGCCCAATGGTAGCACTTCCTCCCTCCCTTGTCTGGGGTAAGACAGAGGGCTCACATATAGTGTGAGGGTTGCAGTTTGGGCACTTGGACTCTAAGAGGTTTGCCATAACTGTCCTACTCCAAGATAAAGTCAAAATGGGTATGTGATTTAGAAATAAAGGATGATAAATAAATTAGGAAACATAGAATAGTTTACATAGAAGATTTATGGAGAATGGAAGAATTTCTAAACAAATAAGAGATAGTAAACATTAGAAGATGTAGGCTGATTAGAAGGTTTAATTTTGACTATATTAAATTGAAAAGTATTTGTACAATTTTGCAATGTTCTCTAGCTCTTGCTTGGTCTTAAATCCATTCCTTTCCCACAGATCTAAAATTATCTGTACAAACAAAACCAATGTAACCAAGATGAAAAGGGAAACAAACTGGGCATGAGGGGAATAACAAATTTCTCTGGTAGAGGTTTCTTGCTCAAATATATAGAGAACTAAGTCAAACTTATATGAATAAGAGTCATTCACCAATTGATAAATGGTCAAAGTATATGAACAGTTTTCAGATGAAGAAATCAAAGGTATCAACAATCATATGAAAAACTGTTCTAAATCACTCTTGATTAGAGAAATGTGAATTAAAACAATTCTGAGATATCTCACACCTATCAGATTGGACAATATGATGGTAAAAGAAAGTGGTAAATAGAGAGAATGTGGCAAAATTGGGAAATTAATGCATTGTTGGTGGAGCTGTGAACTGATCCAATCATTATGAAGGGCAATTTGGAACTATGCCCAAAGGGATATAAAACTGTGCATACCCTTTGACCCAGTAATACCACTAGTAGGTCTGTATCCCAAAGAGATAAAAAAAAAAGGGAGGTGGAAAAGAACCTATTTGTACAAAAATATTTATAGCACCTCTTTTTTGTGGTGGCAAAGATGAGAAATTGAAGGGATGGCCATCATTTGGGGAATGGCTGAACAAATTGGCATATACAATAGTGATAGAATACTACTGTGCTGTAAGAAATGATGACAATTTCAGAAAAAGCTGGAAAGATCTAAGTGGGCTGATGCAGAGTGAAATAAGCAGAACTGGGAGAATATTGAACACAGTTCCACCAATAATGTATTAGTGTCCCTATTTTTACACATCCCCTCCAGTATTTATCATTCTCCATTTTATCATTTTAACCAGTGTGACAGGTGATCTGCTTCATATTTAACCTGCATGACATCAAGGCAGGCACTAAACTTCTCTTGGCTTTAAATGAGGGCAATGAACAAGTTTCTCTGAGGTTCCTTCCAACTCTAAAGCTATAATTCTCTGAAAATGAAGGACAAAAAGGTAAAGAAACTCACCCCCAAAACATACAGAGAAAGAAGGGCAGAGCAATAATTGTAATCTAGACACTCTAATTTCAGATCCAGTCCTCTTCTCGTTCTACCATGGTAATAAAACCTGCCCTGCCAGCTTCATAGTGTTATTGTAAGGATCACGGAACTAAAGATGGAAGCCTATCTGTAAATGACGTTGGCAAATTATAAATCCTTCTACAAATGGAATATGGATTAGAGGAGGCTGCTAGGTGGCACAATGGATAAAGCCCTGGATCTGCAGTCAGGATAGATCTCAGTTCCAATCTAGCAGCTTCTTCATCTGTAAAATGGATAGCTAGGCTGGGCCTAGAGTCAAGCAGATTCATTTTTCTGAATTCAAAGCTGGCCTCAGATTCACAGATTCACTAGCTATGTGACCCCAGGAAAGTAACTTAACTCTATTGGCCTCAATTTCCTCATCTGTAAAATGTAGAATGAGCTGGAGAAGGAAGTGACAAACCATTATTTTTGCCAAGAAAACCCCAGATAGGGTCACAAATAGTTTGACACAACTGGAAAACAACTGAACAACAACAAAATGGGGATAATAGCATCTACATATATGGAAGCCAGTTCATTAGAGTGATGGTTAAATTAACTTCAGTGTGAGCATTTTCAGGGTAAATCAGTAAAATTTACAAATCAGGGCTTGATTTATACTTTGTCAATTGTTGAGTCTTTAAAAGGTGATGGATAAACTGTAAATAATGCAGATTAAATATAAAGGTGAGTTGTGCATTCGTTCCTCACCCCACCTCCCCAAAGAACCAGCTGTTAAGAATTTACCTATTTAAATGTTTACCTGTTAACCTCTAACACACACTCTTGCCTAACTTCCAGAGTTGTTGTGAAGACACAATGGGATATTTGTAAAGGGCTCTGCAAACTTTAAAGTCCTAAATAATTGATAGCTAATAGTATTATGTAACCTGACTTCTTTAAAAAGAAAAATCTTGTTCATGTATTTTTGGCTTGTTTTTTTTTTCATTATCTTTGTCACTTCCCCAAGTGACAAGGAAGGAAGGAAACTAGATAGATCATTTATTTGGCACTTAATGTGTGCACCAACACTAAGTTAAATTCTGGGAATACAAACATAAGCAAAAAAAGGCAGTCCCTGCCTTAAGGAGCTTTTATTCCAAGAGGAACAATGGAAAAGCCGAGCACTAGGAATGGATCTGGTACAGAAATGAGTATGGATGCCTGGGATCTCCATGAAATAGTGGTCCCAGACAGAAATTCACCAATCAAAGGAGTGGTCACATGGGCAAAAGCATCTTCAGGATGAGAAGGCTATTGTGTGGAAGTGGAAGAATTGTGGAGGAAAAGTGGAGGAAAGTCAGGTTTATTTTAAGCCAAAGTTCTTTTGGTGGTCAGTTCCCTTAGGAAAAATGCTGGATGAGACCTTTAATAATCCTCTAGTCCAATCCCCTTAACTCAGACCTTACCCCTTCCATCCCTTTGCCCCCAAATCTCCAAGGTCTTGTTTCATACTTCCCAGCGCATGGAATGTTCTTCCTGTTAATATTTAATGATATCTTTTGACCACCCACTTTATCAGATGTTCCAGAATACTCTGTGCCTCCCATGTTATTTCCATTCTACTTCAGGATGTTTCAGACTGAAATGTCTGCCATTGGAACACATCCTCTTCAATAAAAATTATTGCTGTTATCTAATCATTGAACATGGCTTAATTGACTGCCCAAAGATAATACCCATTACTTCTTCCCCACCCCATCGCCCCCAAATCCACCACAGATCCACAGTAATCATCTTATCCAGAAACTGGAAAGCCTGGAGATCAGCTAGTTACCTGGTTCCATTAACTCTTGCTTGGACCTCTCCTTTACACATATCTCCTACTCCTCTTTGGCCTAATTAATTTGGGTACTCGTTCTTCTCCTCCTTGAGATTAAGTTCAAGAGCAAGACTTGAGATCTATCCCAGCCAGCCACAATCCCTGAAATAGGATAGTTGTTGTATGGCTTGTTGAACTGAATCTTAATGAGTTCTAGGAACTTTAGACTTGAAATCATGATGCCTAATCCTCAGTACAAACTTCCAACAAAATCACAAACACACCTGGGGAAAATGATTGAACTTGGACCTCAGCCTCTATATCAAAATGATGAGAATAGGAAGACATTCAGGGTTGGGCTTGATTCAGGCCAGGACCCAGGTAGTTTGGGCTCAGTTTTTCATAGATCATTCAACAATTAACAAAAGATTTGGCCCTAGCTATATCAGAGGGTTATTTAATGAGCTTTGAGTTAATTCAGCTGAGGGAAATTCTTCTTACAAAATCCATCAGTCAAACCTCAAAGAGCCCTTCTGCATGTCCTAGTGGTTGCTTTATACACCATCATTCAAACATTTCTTACAACCTAGTCTAATGTATGGATGTGAGAATTGGACTATAAAGAAAACTGAGAGCCCCCTCAGGATTGACTCTTTCTACTTATATTGCTGGACAAGGCTTTTGAGGGTCCTTTGGATGGCAAGGAGATCAAGGCAGTCAATTGTTTTTTATTCCAAATTTTACAAAACCAGCAAAAGAAGCATTTCTATTTTTCAAAAAAGAAGATAATACACAAATTAAATTACAAATCTCCTGTATGTTTAGCTTTCTTTTCTTCATATCTGCATAATAAATCCCATTCACTAGTGTCCCAGCCCCTTCTTACCTTCCCCACATCACAAAAGATATTGTCATGGTGGTCAACATGGACATGTAAGTTAAATCTTACATATTTCCTCTTTCTATTCACTTTCTAGAGGTAACATTCAGTTTATTCTTCCAGCATTAATTCTGTGGCTGTATATAACATTGTCCTGGTTCTATTCATTTCACTATTCGTTATATCATGCTTCTTTCCAAATTTTTAAGAACTGTTTATCATTTCTTATGGCATGGTATTCTCACAATTTATTTAGTCATTCCCCCAGTTTCCAATTCTTTGCCACCACAAAGAGAACTGCTATAAATATTTTGGAACATATTGGTTCTTTTCCTGATCTCTTTGGGAAACACAGTTTCATGGAGTATATAATTTCATAACTCTCTTGGGGCATAATTCCGAATTGCTCTTCCAAATGGTTGGATCAGTTCACAGCTCCACCAACAGGGCATATGTGTCTCTGTTTTCCCAGATTCCTTCCATTTGTCACTTTGCCCTTTTGTCATTTTAGCCAGTCTGATGGACATGAACTAATATCTCAGAATTGTTTTGGTTTGCATTTCTCTAATCAGTAGTGATTTAGAGTGTTTTTTCATAAAATTATATATGGCTTCTTCATCTAAAAATTGACTGATAATCTTTTGCTCATTTATTACTTGAAGGATGGCTTTTATTCTTATTAATTTGACAGTGCTGTCTACATATTTTAGATATTATGAGACCTCTGAGAGGTTCTCTATAAATCCACGCCCCCTAATTTTTGCTTTTCTTCTAATTTTTGCAGCATTTATTTTATTTGGACAAAAACGTTTCAATTTAATGTACTCAAAATTATTCATTTTACAAATCAGTCAATACCTAAAGAACTTAATTAAGACTATTCTTTGAAAAGTCAAATACTTAAGCTGAAACTTAAATGATTTGGCCACATAATAAGAAGACAGGACTCACTGGAAAAGACCCTGATGTTGAGAAAGATTGAAGACAAAAGGAAACAGATATGACAGGAGTTGAGATGGATAGATAGTGCCATGGAAGCAATGAGCATGAGCTTGGAGAGTCTGTGAGAAAATGGAAGATAGAAAGGCCTGGCGTCCATAAGGTCATGAAGAGTTGGACACAACTGAATGACTGAACAACAATAAACAATGACCCTATGCCAGGCACTATAATGCTAAGCCCTGGAGATACAAAAAAAGAAAGGCAAATGAGGATCTTTGTCCTCAAGGAGCTTATAGTCTAATGGAAGGGATGGCATGCAAACAAAGATATAGAAAGCAAGCTACATACAGGCAAAAATAGGAGATAATTAACAGAGGGAAGGCACTGGAATTAAGAGAGGTTGGGGAAGTCTTTCCTCAAGCGATGAGGAAGTGATGTCAACAGTATTACTCCTTGGTCCCTAAGCAACCAGATCTCCCAGGAATGTTTTAATACCTTTTAAGGGGAAAAAAAATGGGCTGAGGAGAGAGGAATGTATGGAGGCTTTTCCCCCCCAAGTAAAGCTACTTAACCTTAGTTCTGAAAAAATAAGACTCCCAATAAACATATAATGCAGGCAACTTGAAGAGGAGGAACATGGGGAAAAGGGGAAAGCAGACTCCCCTTTCCTAAAGGAAACTTTAGGTTTGAGGACTGAAACTCCTGGGAAAGAAATGCTGAAATTCTGAATGTCTGAAAAGCGTATGTATGATACACTTCCAGGTCACAGTCAGATACTTAAACAAGGCCAGTGTTTAACTACAATGTAGAAGAAAGGAGAGAAAGTGGTCAAACCAGCAACATTTATCTATCTTTAACAGATCTGCCCTGGTCTCATAGTAAGTGGGGAATGGGGTGTATCAGGACTAGAAAGAACTACAGAGAGGAATCCAGTCTCATCTCCTCATTATATAGACCAAGAAACTGAGTTCCAGTCAGCTTAAGGAATTTTCCCAAGATTACCCAAATAGACTTTAAAGAGTAGAAATAGTTTTGGGTTTGTTTTTTTAATGAACTTAGTCAGAGATCCTTTCACCTTTTCCCTTTGAGACCTTGGACAAGTCACTTGACTTCTTAGGTCCAGGGCATTGGATTCCGAATTATTATTTTTTTTACAGATTACAAAGGATAAACTCCCCAACTTCCCCACCTTCTCTAAGCCCAAAGGATGCTGCTTAGCTCCACTTCTGAAGTTTGACCTGAGGGCTACCCACAACCTTGTGGGCTTGTGCCTCCAGCTAGTCTACAGTATGATCCAAAGTGAAGGATGTCAGTGTTTCTATATAAACACTCTCATGAAGAGAAGGCAGAAGAGAGGGTCAAAAAGTGTTTGTGCAGGATGTGGAAGTGGCAAGAACACTGATTTTGGAGACAAAAGAACTGAGCTGGCTCTGACAATTTCTCTGAGCTTGACATCTTCTTTATTCTTAAGATAGGCACTCAGTTAGCTCATCTGTAATACAAGAATAATGCATCAGCCATCTCCCAGATTTGTCATAATGGACACTGTAAACTTTCTAGCAATCTGCAAAATGTGAGGAATTGTTTTGAGTGATCACTGGCTAACCAGGCTCTCCACACAGAAAAAAGCTCCCCATGATACAGAAGAATCAGCCAACTATCAGCCATCTATATGTCACCAGATTCTATTATTAATATGTCCCAAGATTATTATGGAAGACAAATAAGTCAGTCTGTAGTTTATAGGAACAGCCAGATCAACTATAAACCGATCTCTAGTGAGGCAGATAGATGGCTCAGTAGATTGAGGGCCAGGGCTAGAAACAGGAGATCCTGGGTTCAAATCTGACTTCAGCTACTTTCTAGCTGTGTGACCCTGGGCAAGTCCCTTAAACGCCCATAGCTTAGCCCTTACCCTTCCTCTGCTTCAGAACCAATACATGGTACTGATTCTAAGACAGTAGGTAAAGGTTTAATTTTTTTTTTAAATAAACTGATCTTGAAGAAATCCTGAGTGGAGCATGAATGCCTAACCTGAGGAGTCCTTGAAGCATGAGCAGATATCCTCTACCTGATTTCAGTCTGAGCAAATACATGACTCAGAGCCTTGTTCTGTAATGATGAAGTCTTCTAATTGGCTGTGTAGCTCCCATGGCTCAAAGACTGCTGAGCTGGAATTGAGTAGGTACATAAATGAGACAGCCCACCCCTACGCCACTCTCTTTTTCCCTGGTGTCAACTCCTTTGAGATGATCCTGAGAACTGGAAAAGAAATGTAGTCTGGTCTGCCATTTGGCTGTGGCAGGTGTGAGTAATGGCTATCTCCACCTTTGATGTTTATTAAGCAATTAAGGATTGTTACATCTTCCTGGAAACTGAGAAGACTATAAAATGAGAGAGAACTTTGGAGCCCACCCAGTTTTAATTAATTGCTGTTCATTTTTTTTTAATTTTGTTGGTAAGGAAATAGAGGCTCAGGCAGGGGAGATGAGATGTCTGAGATCATACAGCTAGAAGCAGTATGGTGCTAGACTTGGGTTCTGATTATACCACTGACATCATTTTGTCATGTTGGGCAAGCTTCTTCTTAATCTCTATTTCCTCATGTATAAAGATTATATATAGTATACAATGATAAATGATATTCTGTTTCACGTTCAATCCTTTCTGCTCTAATTGTGTATATTGAAATGCTTACTTCAGATGGTATTAAAGCCAGAATTTTTAAAATATATTTTATTATATTTATTATTATGTTAATACAGTTTACATCATATTGATATTTTATAATCCTGTTTATTTTATTTTATATTTAATTATATTTATTATTTATAACATATTTACATAAAAAACTATTCAAAAATACAAAAAATAAAATGGAAACATAAGATTATCATGGAGATCAATGGAGATGATATCTAGAAAAGATTTTGAAAACAAAGTGCTATAGAAAAGCAAGCTCTTGTTATTAGTCACAAAACTAAGATGAGAGCCCAGGTGTCCTGGCTCCCAGCTAATGGTCTTTACCTCATACCAATCACGTGGAACAATGTTGGTTGTTTTTTTATCCTCGTCCATCTCTATCAGCAGAGAACCATGGATGGACGGCTTTAAATAAAGCCAGATGAAATATATCAATTGTAAACCAAAAGAGAAGAGCCCACCTACTCCTTGTCTCCGTGTATGCTTGTGGGTTTCTTCACTCCTTATGATATAATTACTGTATTTGGCTTTTAATTGAAGTCAGGCTTAGCCAGCTGGTTCTGACTCCCCCAAAATGAGGCTTGATCAAGGGTGGGACAGAAAAGGAAGAGAAACAAATATGTTTCTCCCTTCTGGAAGGAGAAACACGGCTAACAGAAAGAAAGGGGGGTGGGAAGACATTGTAGCTCTCTGGCTCCTCTTGCCGTCAGTTCTTCTGCAGCTCATAATGAGTACAGCTATTACTACTACTAACTAGCATTTTTATAGCATTCTAAGGTTTGAACATTGCTGTATACATGTCATCTCGATCGCTCCTCATCACTGTTACAACTCATCAGCAGAAAACATAGCTGTTCAATTTTAGATGGCCACATTGCTTTTCTTAAGCTGACTTTATGTCTGGGAAGAAGCAAAATAGTAGTGTTAACAATGAGATAATGGTGGTAATAATGATGACAGTGACAAGAATTACTTATCACACCACCTAAAAACTTGGTCAGAAATGCAAGGAGTAGCTGCAGCATTTTGAGGCAACTTCTTTGTGGTTTTTGCCTTTCACTGAGTCAAATTTTATTTCTTTGCTCCTTGGTTATTGCTCTTCATCTATAAGACAGCCTTAGCCAGGGCTCGACTGAAGAATGTGAAGGCACAGAAAAATCCAGAAATTCCTCAATCCTCATCTCATCCTGCCCTACAAAAAAAAAGACTCTCTTTTCACCATATTTTGGGAGTATGTGTTGGAAGTCAGAATGTTTAGTGGAGAGAGTGCTAATCTTGGAATTGGGAAGATACAAGTTCAGATCTCATCTCTGACACTACCTGTGTGTCCTGGGCAAGTCATTTAACCTTTTTAAACCTTGATTTCCTTATCTGTAGAATGGAAGGTTTGGACTAAATGGCCTCTTAAGGTTCTCTCTAGATCTTAATCTATGATACTTTGATCATTGTTTTAGTATATTTTTCCTAGAGAAAAGATTCTTAATCTGGACTCCAAGAACTTGTTTTTTAAAAATATCAACATAATTGTTCCTTTGTAATCCTATATACTTTATTTTATGCATTTAAAGACATTATTCTGAGAAGAGACTTCATCAGAGTCTAAAACACAAAGTATTTTTGCCCTAAAGAAATGCTCAGAAGGAGCCAATGAGCTTTCTCTAAATTAGAAAACAAATCTGGGAGGATTTGTCATGAGAACAGGAAGCTAACACAAGTTAACCTTTATCTGGTATGCCTGTAAGAACTGAAGAAAGGCTCCCCTCTACAACTGGTGCCTTCTTTCATGGGAAGCAGGAGATAGCAGCATTGACGGTGCACAGAGAGCTTCACCAAAACACTCATGAAAACCAGATCTGTGCTCCCAGAATCCTTAGTAAGAAGTCTTCTCCCTTCAGGTTACTCATACATTTAGGGATTTGCCCTGGGAAAGCAGGATGAGACAAACATCAACATGTGCTTTTCAAGATTTTAAGGAAATATTCTTTTTAATACTGTCACTAAACTCAAGGCAAATCTACTTCTGCCCTAAATATGAGAAGGCATTTCTGACTGAACACTGACCTCCAGTGTCTGTCTATAGAAATAGATGCATAAGATTACAAAATAATTCATCTTTGCCAAAGGAGTTCCTGGATATTCATATAGTAATCGTTTTTCTATGCAATTCAATTCTGTATTTTGGTAGCATAAGATGTTGGACTTCAGCTTGCCTTGTCTTTCTTAGCAGATGTCTCAATTGGGCATTTGCTTCTCATAAATAATCTCATTTTAGCTGGTTCCAGAGGAAGGTTGGATTTTGTTGTCTTTCTCTTCCTTTCTTTTTCCCTCTGTCTCTGTCTTTCTCTTTCACATTCCCTTCTTGCTACCTATAAAGAAAAGGGAAGGGAGGAAGAGATTTGCAAGTGTACCATCATGTGCCTCTGGACAGAAGAGAAATCTGGAGCCGGTGTCTCTTTAATTTTGTGGGGGATGATGGTTTCTTTTCACCTTCACAAAATCTGGACATCACCATGGATAGACTGATACTACTGGTGTTCCAGTTCTTCCTGGTGAGAGGCTAGAAGGATGGTGGCAGCAACCAATGATTTAGAAATTAGTATTAGTGCTTAAAACATCTGAAAATGCATTCTCATTTGATCTTTACAACCAGTCAACCAATCACAACCTCACAACTGGGAGGCAGTGCCAATTTATTTCTAAATAATCTCATGGGTCAAAAATTTCCCATTTGGACAACTTGCTCTCACAGCTTGTTTCTCTGCTTTCCATTCAGTCCCCAAACCCAATCCCAGCTTTAACAACTCCAAGTACTCACCCATTAAGCCAGGTTAGTTTTGTTGAGCTAATTTGAAAGGTAGGAGCTACTTTTGTGGAGGAGAAATGGGGAGAGGAGAGGAAGAAAGCACCATTTACATTAGTCCCCATACTTGGGTGGACATAACATCAAAGGAAGGAAGACTCCTCTCATGACAATGGTTCCCCACTCACATGAATGTCTTTTCCAGCCTGTCAGTTCAAGCATTTCACTTTGAAGCTTTGACCACAGCTCTCCTACAAAGGACAAAGAAGGGATTCTGTGGGGGATCAACCCCTGCAAAGGACCACAGCTGCTCATTGGAGGATGTTAGCCAATGTTTGCTAGCAGATAGTTTCCATCTCGTTGAAGGTTCATGAAAAATGCTTTGATGCCATTTTCTAGATTGCCATCAAGCTGTGTGTGTGTGTACATGTAATATATTATAAAGAATTAGCTTCATTCTAAAGCACTTTCAGTTCTCTATAGCTTCAATATTCTTAAAAGCAGGAAACAACAGGAATTTTGCTATTGGGACACTAAGGTTAGGCTTTAATTGTAGGAATGCCCACAAACAGGTAAATGACATATCAAAATTTGGGGAAAATATTTTCTTCTTTGGGGAAACCTTAAAATATGGCATATCATTATATCCACTGTAAAATAATTCTTTAGGGAGAAACCTTGCTCTTAGGGAGCTACCAAAGGGTGAATGGTTTTCTCAGGGTCATACAGTTAGTGTCAGAGACAAGACTTAAACCCAAGTCCTTCTGGGTTTTCTATCCATTACATCACACCACTCAGCATTTTCAGGTGCCCTTAAGTGAAGCCAAGTGTTGAAACTCTATTTGGGGAATCTGAAAGTACCTTAGGATGACGCAGGGAAGAAGTGAATATATTGCATGAACATACTAATGTGACGAAGGTGGACTGCTTGCATTTCCCATGGGAGTCTCATCACAAAGGTTTCTATGCTTCGATCTTCTCGTCTACAAAAGACAAACTAGAACCCCAGTGATAGATATGACCATGAAATGAAATGTAAACGCTTAATAATTTGTTCGAAAACATTGTTTCTTATCCTGTTGTCAGCATTTTGTCCCATGCCTAGCGTATAGTCAAGATTTTTTAAAAGGTCAGTCTTGAAGTAGACCACAACTTTTAATGTGAATCTTTTAATCTTTTATATTTTAAGTCACATCATCCCAAAATGTGCTAGGTTACTAGTATTTTACCCCAGGCTCTGGAATTTCTTCAGACCGCATAGCAAGTTGTTGAGATGCCATAAAAGTTTATATTTTAAAAGTTACTTTCCTTTTTTTGTCAAAGCTTTCCACTTCCTATCAAATATGTGATTGAATACTTGACAATGTTCTCTTAGAGCATTTAAGTTGTATCCTGTTACCTCACAATTCCTGATCTGAGTCAATTGGGGTGGGGAGTATGCAGGTCATCATCATCGTCTATATTCCAAGACTAAGTGATGTTTTGGAAAATCCATCATCCCTTAAGATTCTTTCCTTACCCATAACCTCTTTTCAGCATCTAGCCCATAATCTTCCAGGAAAAAAAAAAAAAGATGCTTTTCAGCTTGCATGAACATGTGTTAAGTGAGCTTTTCTTGGCTACTTGGAGATCATTACTTCATAAGAGAACTTTACCATACAAAGTCAAACCAGTGGAAGGAGGATGTGAGTCCATCTCGAACTGTGACCACTACAGCGAGGGCGTTCCCAGTGAAAGAGAATTGTCCTAGTGATTCCTCACGCTTGTGAGCCACTCCTTTCCTCTCAAACAGAGGGAACCTACAGTGCCCTTTCCTGGCACAGCAAAGACTTTAAAAGGTTAGAGATGACTCGATTAGCCTTCAGGAAAGAGCCCTTTACCAAGTGTGGAGAAAGTGATGCTTCCGATGCTTAAATTTTGCCAAAATGACTCCATTAGAAGAAGAGGAGGCTGGATAATGAAAAAGTGTTCTTGTTTCTCTGTTTGAGGTCCTTCCTGGAATGCTGTGGTTTAAATTCCCCTCATAGCATAGTGAGAGGCACTTTTGTGCCAACATGGCGCTCCTGGTGGGGGCAACCATCATGATGGGAGATGAGAGGAATGACCCGTGGGGCGATTGTGTACCAAGTGAAGAAGGAGGAAGTTGGCAACAGCCAAATCACACACACCTTAAAGATGATGGGGAAAATGAATTTGCTTTTAATGAGCCAAAAGTAACATTATCAAACATAACACTGAACACAACTGCCCCCACTCTCCTATCTCACATGAAGGACTAAAGGTTCTCTTCTATTGACTACTCTGGAATACACTGAAGAAGTTTCTGGAATAGAGGAGGAGGGAAGGAAAATAAACAGAAGGGGGAAAATGATCATTCCACTTCAATCCACTAAAATCCTTATTTTTCTCAGCCACACATTTTAAAAGAATGGTTAGAATAAATCCCTATAAGCATAGCAAAGTTTTCAAATGCTGCTGAGGGTGATGAGTCTACTACATGTCAAGATGCTCCCCCCTCCCACCTCAAGCAATCAGCCTCCCCGTTTCTGCCAAACATTAAAGGGGGTAAAGACAACCAAAGGTGATAAAAGGATGGAAAAATTAATTCTTGATGCCTCAGTTTAGCCATTTGATCCTTCCCTTCTAATTTGGCTGCTTCGGTATAACTGCATGAGCCTGTTTTTAGAACTAGTTCACATTGCCCAAGAAACAGAATTTTTCTATGTCAATTTCCCCAAAATTGGCATCACCCTCTGCTAAGGCAAAACAGAATACAGGCTGAAAACTATTGCTTTGAGGATGAGGCAAATTCCTTGTTCACAAAAGTTTATCTTCTCTCAAAAGGGTAAAGAAAAAAGAGTTTCAGTTTTTTTTTTAAATGGGGGGATTTGCTTGGGCTCCTCCTTCCATCTTATATTCAAAGGGTTCATGTTTCAGCTAGCTTGGATAAGTTAAAGGCTCAAAAGCCATTCTCTAAGCTCAGGTCAAATGAAGAGGCTTTTAAGATCCAAAGGATGGCATGAAGGATAAAACACAGTGGGAAAACTCCCCTAGTATTCTGACTGATCTCCATCTAAAGAGTGGTCACATCTAACACTGAAAATTGAGAAGTATATATTTTTACACACACAAAATAGATTTTTTTTTATCCTATAGGAAATTCCCCTCGTGTGTTCCCTACAAGCAAAGAAACAGGTGCTGATCCTGCTAAAGGCCCTTGGCAACCTCAGTGTTTACATGAAATATCAGCCTCTCTAGGAAAAGAGAATCTCTCTTTATTGCAACTAAAAAAAGAGGCCTCCAAAGATACAGAAAACACATGCCTAGTCTGTCAGGATGCTCAACCTTGTGTATCTGAAGATCACTCTAAAAAAACACCACCATCATAAAGCTTTCTTTGACTAAATACATAGACTTCTGTCAAGGATGTTGTGACTTATTAAATCTTCATCACTTTTCTGCATAGATTTTACTCCAGGGTAGTTTCATGTAATGGAATAAATACTGCCTCCTCTCTGAGTTTACAAAGAAATTATAACTGGTAGACCTCCAAAATGTCCTCAGATGTAACCTAGCCCTAAGAAAATGCTCAGCCTCAAACATCCTCTATGGACAGCTCACTCCTCTCCTCGTTGAGAAAATCACCTATCATGGAAACTACAATTACTGTGATGCCCTTGGATCTCAAAGGTCAACTTCATGGGGTCAGTGGTGAGCTCACTATTAAAAAAAAAATAACTTTCAAAAAGTGTCCAGTAACTAAATCACTGCCTTAGGAGATAAGATTTCAAAAACTGGCTAAGAATCAAGTCTGAGGCCCTAGAAACACAGAAAAAAAAGGAGGGGGGGGGCAGAGGGAGGGACAGAAAAAGTAAAGGAAACCCCCTGCCCCTTGCAGTGGGCTCTGTACTATAGTCAGTTCTCTTAGTTTATGCTGGTGTTACATGACAGACACAACTTATATTTTTTCCTTGACTGCAAACAGTCACCATATGGTCTTCACAGTCTTTAAATTTTATTTTGTTAAATAGGAAACTCAGTAGTGCCCAGACACTGAAATGAGCCCAATTCTTTTCCAGTGTTACAGGAGGGGTTTTAAATCTAATGGAACAGATCACAAAAAGGCACAAAACCAACTGTTTTTAGTTGAATGTTACACTTGGGGTAACAGTCAACTAAGGAGGGGAAACCCACATGCTATGTGCTTTTCTTTTAGTCTAAGCTACTCCTTATGACAGATTTTTGTCCCAATCTTTTAGATCCCAAGAATTCAAGGAAGGGAGGGAAAAATAATCAGAGCATGAAATATTCTAGTTATTTATGCTCTGAAAACTTCAGTGGCCAAAGGGAATTTTACCAAATACCAAACAAAGGAAGTTTTTGGGCTGAACACTAAAACTAGAGGGCATAGTTTTATGAGGGGGGAAAAAAAGATTTTTCCTTGTCAATGAGTCATTGGTCTTAAATAAATCAGAGCACCCATTCCTTTATGGAGAAGGGGGAAAAAATCTGATAATAAATAATTCTTAGGTGCAGTGCATTTTCTAATACCCCATAGTGCAATCTCAGAAAGAATTTAGTGCATGGGAAAGTGAATTACACCCCAACTGAATGGAAGGAGGCACAAAGCTTCCCAAAGATATTGTATCAGAATGTCTCAACCTCACTTACAAATTATATCCGTCACTAACTTATCAGAGGTTTTTGATAATGCTCAAAGCCCCACCTATTTGCCAGTTTGTCTTAAGATCATCAAATAGGCTGCACCCCATAGTCTGCCTGCTCAATGCTCAATTTTGGGTTAATTCAACTTCATACACAAAAAGAACACATTTTAGTATCTGCCCCACACTACAGAACCTTCCCACAACTTTTATCCAGTCAGTAGTTATTTTATTTTACGGCTTGCTTCACTTTTCCTTGATCATTCACTTTCTTGATAGCTTCTTGGATGGCTTCTTGGTCGCCCAGGAATTGATGAGGGCCAATAGCATGGAGGTTCTCATCTAGCTCCAGGAGGATGGGGACACCAGTAGGGAGAGTGATGTTGATAATGTCATCATCTGAGATGCCTATAGGACAAGGAGAAGAGAGCAAGGAAGTACTTTAAAAAATAGGCAGATTCGGCTTGAAAAAAAAATATAAAGTAAAAATGACCACATTTAAGGAGCCCCTTATTCTGTACCTGGCAGGAGTTCATAATCTAGGGATTATGAGGGCACAAATCAAATATAAACCAGTCCCTGCGCACAAAGACTTGGAGAGAATTAAAGACTAAACACATGAGAGAAAATAAAATTACATATACTCTCCTAAGTTCCATCTACGTTTTATGAGAGTAAACTTGACATTTTGTTCATCTGTTCCTCCTCAGAACACTTTGGAAAGAATCTGGTGAAAATAGACAAACAGAAAAGTTTTGAAAGTTACACAATGAATTTCTTATGTATTTTTAAAGGAAAAACAAGCTATATGCAAAAGACAGTCAACTTCTTGTACAATCACATACACATTTTTCTATGTGGAAATGTTCATTTGTGTGTGTTCATGTTCATGTTCATTTTGTTGTTTAAGTTAATAATAAAAATGCAATTTTTTTTAAAGGAAGAGCTTAAGATTTGGAGTCAGAGGGCCTGGGTTCTAATGACAATTCTTTCCTTTATGACTTTGAGATGGTGCCTCATTTGTAAAATAAAGGGGTTTCATCTGATGTCCTCTTAGGTCTTCTTCCAGGTCTAAATCTAAGACCTTAGGGTGGGTGGTCTTTCTATATGTAAATGTGTAGATTGTGTTTCCTTCAGGAAGCCTTCCTTCATCCTCCCCCTTAGAAATCTGAAGGCCAGGGTTCTCTTCTCTCACTTCCTTTTTCTTCTATATATAGTAGTACATTTGAAAAAATTATCAGAGCCAAATGTTGCCCTAGTTCTCTGGGGGTATTACTAAAATTAGATCTCTTCCTCTGATGTCCCTACAGCACAGGCTCATTTGGTAGGAATGTGGTTGGTATTTCCAACACCGATGGGGCCTGGAATACCCTGGCCCAGACTTTGCCAAGCATGAACTTTCCTCCCTGGGTACATACCAGTCACTTTAGGCAATTCATCTTTGCATCTGGGGATGAGGATACCCCCATGGGTATTAGAACAAAAAGGAAAGGAGGAAGATGGGGAAAATTTACAAGTAAAAAGCTAAACACTTGATTTAACTACTATAACATAAAGAATTATTTAATAAAGGAATTCAAAAGTACATGTTAATTCTATAAGCACTTATTAAATGTTCACTGTGTGCCCAGAACTGGAAACAAAAACAAAAAAAGCAAAACTGTTTCTGCCTGCAAAGAGTTTATAATCTATCAAGGGACATATAGTTCATACCTATAACTAAATACAAGACAAACATAAGGTGACTTGGTAGAACTAGGAGGCCCCACCAGGATATACCTCATGTAGAAAGTGACATGGTAGATAAAGAGTGCTGGCCTTGGAGTCAGGAAGATCTCAGTTCCAATTCGGCCTCAGACACTTACTAGCTACATAATCTTAGGTAAGTCAATCTCTCATAGCCTCAGTTTCCTCGCCTGCTAACTAGGGACAATAATAGTATGTTATCTCAGCATTATTTTAAGACTCAAATGAGATAATATATTCCTATATTAAATAAATTATAATATATAATATTACATATTATATATTTATACATATAATATATATTTTAATATATTTATATACACATATAATATATAATTATATATTTATATATAACATAAAATAATAAATTTAATAAATAAATAAAATTTCCTAGATATATAAGCAAACCTTACCATGATCTGTAAATATTAGCTATTATTATATGATCAGGTATTATTATGTGAACATACATATTATTATATTGCCATGACTAATTATGGGAAAAAAGTACAGAACTTGAGTTGAAAGGGACGTAATCCTTTCAATCTATCTAATCCAAATAACAACAGAAAAAAATCATAGTACTCCCCAATTATTATCTCATTTGATGTCCTGAGAAGATGCTATTATTATCCCCGTTTTACAAAGAAAGAAACCAAGGCAAATAAAAGTAAAGTGGCTTGCTCATTGGCTGAGGCTGGATTAGAACTCATGTCTTCCTAACTCCAGACCTGGTGTTTTATCTACTGTGGGTGGCACCATCTAGGTTGGGCTGCAATTGCCTCATCTCTACAATATATGCTTTTGCTTTTAATTCTCTCTGATATCTATCCTTCATTCATCCTTTGTTTGTTAAACAAAAAGCAGGATCTAGTATTTCATTTTATTCCCTCCAATAAGAAAAAAAAAATTCCCCAAAACACAAAGACAGGTTAAGTTTGGAGAGGGAAGGGGTGACTAGCACTTAGATCAGACACAGGAGGTCCCACTTCTAACTCATAACTCTTCTTCAGGTTGGGTAAATTCTGGGGATTTCTCTGAGCCAGGATCCTTCTGCAAGACAGTCCTAACTCTCTAGGGCTATGGAATAAGCTTCTTCTTGGAGGATTAGCCCCTAAGCAGAACATTTGACAGTTTTCCAGGAACTGCAGGGCTGTTCTAGGTTTTTGTTGATTGTCCTCTAACAACAAAACCAAAAATCCCTACACCAAACTGAAAGGATGCCAAGTCTCTGGCATGCTCGTGTTTATGCTTCATTAGCAAGTACTTTCTTGTTAAAGCTTGCCAGGACCCACCAACAAATATTTATATCCTTTTGGAGATCCTGTCTTTTATTTAATAGGTGCCAAGAACTCTGTTAACTGATGTTGGTCTCTTCTGTTTGCAATCCCCACCTCCAAAAGCAGCTTTAGTGGAACTGAAAATTAGAGAATGTTATAGTCCAATAGAGTCTGTTAGAGCCATCTCCATCCCTGGAATTACTATGCTGAACATGCAAAATATACACATGTGAGTACACGTCTGTATATTACATATACAGGTAGACAGACAGAGGCTGTCAGCTCTTAGAGGGAAACGTTCTTAAAGAGAGGAAAATGGATGTCCAGATGAGTTTCTTGAATCACCTGAAGCTTTGTGGTTGTTTTTTCCAGTTACCTGATCTTTTCCTACTACTCAATTTCACCCTTTCCCAAGAAACCTTTTGTGGGTCCATCTTCCACCAAGCCTCTGGTCTCTGCCCATCCCATGAAATAATGCACCCCCCACCAACCTTCCAAAGCCCCTCACCCTACCAACTAAATGAAGAAGAAAATCCCTTCATCAAACCAGTATTCGTGGTCCTTCCCACTTTTCTCCCATCCCTCCCCTCTCTATGATCTAGTTAAAATGAACCAAGTGTTGTTTCTTGAAAACGTCCTGGCACACTTGGCCACCTCTGCCTTTGCTCTTGCTGTTCTATCTACCTCACCTTCTTAAGCCCTATTTATTAAATTCTAGAATTCTTGTCCTTCATGGCCCAGCTCCAAATGCCACCTTCATGAAGCCTTTGTTCAAATCTCCTGGCCAGATGTAATCCCCTTCTTTATCTGAACCCTGTTTCTCCTTGTATTTTCACTTTCTAACCTGCATCTTTTGATGTTCTGATGACTAATCTTGACAGGGACAGGGTCTAGGTCTTCTATCCCCCACCACAGCTGGCCTAGAGTAGATGCTCAACAACTATTTGATAAATTAAAAGGACTTCAATCTGCTACAGTAGATGTCTTCAAAGTAAAGACAGGCTTTTGGTATTACTTGCAAGAGACAGGACAGAAGATGGAAAGCTGGCATGAGAAGAGCCATTTAAAGGTGCGTTAAGGCAGGAAGAATATTTGGGTGGAAAATACTGGAACCACAAAATAAATCTGCAGGATATTGGAGAGAAGGTAGGCAGCTATGGACTGAAAGAAAGATTGATTCTATGTCGTTTCCTCTAACCTATAAACAAATTACCACCATTAAAACCAAAAGGTCAGTGAAACAAAGCTTTATTGTTACATACTATGAGGGAAAGAGCTCTCTATTGGGTTCTACAATTGGTTCTGCCATTGACTAACCACAAGTCCTTGCTCAAAATATTGCTTCTCATTTGTGAGGGAAAGGATCAGAGCAATTTAAAGAGATCTAGACCTTTGGAGGTAGAACAGGACCAAATGGAAGACAAGTGTTCAATCCTGACTAGTCAAAAATGGCAGAATATGCTCGTTTCTGTTTACCCAATAAGAAATAATCACTTTAGGGGAAAAGAAGTGAGCATGGATGGAAACCATTTGTGCTGACTACACAGTGAGCCCTAGGCTGGTCTATGTGCCACATGACCCAATTGTGCACTTAACCTTTTCTGAGACTACTATGAAGAGTGTAAGACCATCTACGAAAGTGCTTATACCCATTCTCCTATCTAGATTAAGTATTCTTTAGCCTAGGTCCTGTGAATTTGTTTTAAATAATATACAACATATGATATAAAATAGTTTGCTGACATGTTATATATAACACATTAACATATAACACAAATAATAACTTGTTTAGATAATTTTTATATATTCAATATAAACTTTCAACATCACTCATCTCCTTTGTAATCCTATGTATTTTTAAAGCACTTAAAATAGTTTTTTCAGAAAGGGGTCCCTCGGTTTCACCCAATTGCTAAAGAGGCCCATGATACATAAAAGGTTAAGACGCCCCCTCCCCTTTTTCTAGGGCAGATAGGGCAGAGCCTCAGACCTAGAGTTGGGAGGACCTGGGTTCAAATGTGTCCTCACACACTTCCTAGCTGTGTGATCCTGTGCAAGTCACTTAACTCTGTGCCTAACCCTTGTGCTTCTTAGAGGTGTTACTAAGGCAGAAAATAAGGCTTTTAGAAAAACAAACAAAAACCACAAAAGTTCTAGCCCTTTCCCTAAAGAATAGAAATCATAAGTAGGGAGGTTTGAGGAGAGGAGTAGTGAGTTATCTAGCTCCAGGTTATCCTGAATGGCGTTGGGATACCTACAAGAAGTCACCGTTTGCTATCTACCCCAGGATTAGAAAGCCAGGGGTCGGGAGACGACTCTCCCTAGAAACTCACAAAGATACGAGGGGCCAAGTTTTTGTAAACCTTATGGTGCTATAGGAATGCAAGCAGTTATTAAGGAAAAGATTAACCCACAATGTTTGTTAATTCATCTAGTTTTTGCTCAGACTGTTCTACTAGTACCTTGTCTCTGCTTGTAACAAATAGCCATGAGGTTGGGAGTACAGTGTGTGTCCAGGAAAGGGGTACTACAGGAAAGGGGGACTCCTGTGAGGTGTGATAGTCCATGACTGTAGTGATAGCAAGTTTTAATGAAACAAACTGGCCTGAACCTATCACACAAAACCATATGTATATCAAGGCTCTTTGCTTTTTGAGATAGAGGTATAGTCAGATCTGCAGCTAGAACAGATCTCGGGTCATCGAGTCCAACATTCTGATTCTATAGTTAAGGAAACTGAGGCACAGAGAAATCAAGTCACACAGGAAATAAGTAGACAGACCAGATGTTGAACCCAAGTCTTAGAATTCCAAATCCAGCACTCTTTCCACAGTACTAAGTACGGAGCACAGATTTTCACCCATTTTGGTAGATAATCCTTCTGAATCTTAAGCTGGAGGACCCAAAGGGCTTGCCCCCTGACCACTTAGTCAATAAGTCTCAAAGGAAAGATTTGAACCAAGCTCCTTATGATTGCAAGTCTGGCACTCTAAACATTAAACCGTGTTGTCTTTCTAGCTGAATAGCACATAAAACAGAGTCTATAAATACTCTTTTTCACAAGCTCCCAAATATCAAGGTGAAGGAGAGAGCCAAAAGCACTCTATTCATAAGTCTCATGATCCAATTAGATATTGTTTTAATCAGTAAAAGATTTCAACAGCATAATTTTCACTCTTACTCTAAAGCACTAACATACTATATTATATATTTAAATACCAGCTTTGATGTAAAGTACAACCAAAGAAATTTAAAAAATAAATACATAGCAATGTAATAATACTTCCTTATTAAATTTCTAGTGGTATCCATCACGCACAAGGACAGCAAAGAACTTAAGTTCAACAATCACACAAAAACATTTCCAATGAACAGCAGACTTTCCATTCCAATTAAATGACTCCAGCCACACACGCAGAGCAGCAAACTAATTGCTTATAAATATTTAAGACACGCAAACTGGTTAATGAGTCAACTGGTGCTGAGTGCCTAAGATTCAAAAAGGACAAATTCAGAAGAGTTATAGTCCAGTAGTTGCTCATGTTTATACATCTTAGGTTGATCATTTCAATCCAGTCTCAATTTATGGCCCGAAGAAGGTCAGTGGTCAGATTTCAGAAAGCTGGAGTAACCCAGTCAAAAACTTGATTCAACCAATTTAAATCAAGATTATTACGTAGGCAAATATCCATCACAAAAATCCACTTTATGGGGCTTCCAAGTAATGTTGTTATAATGGAACAGAAAGCAACAAAGCATAATGAGTAGTGTATTGGGGAGTTGGGGGGGGGGGCACAGCTAGGCAGCATAGTGGATATAATGCCAGGCCTGAAGTTGGGTGAACCTGGATTCATATCTGACTTCAGACACTTCCTATCTGTGTGACCCTGGGCAAGTCATTTCCCCCTTATTGCATAGCCCTTACTGCTCTTCTGCCTTAGAATCAATACTTAATAACACTATCAAAGAGACAATGTACACATGTAAACACACATGCTTCACTTTTCTGCCTATCATGTAAATGCCATGGTATCAAGTTTGGAGGTTTTGTTTTTGTGTTTAAATTTTTTTAATCAATACTTAATATTGATTCTAAGACAGAAGGTAAATATTTAAAAAAATATAGTGTAATAGATTCCAAGTCAGAAGAGATCAGGAGTCAAATCTCTTCAGTCACCTACCCTGAGCCCCCAAGCAAATCCTTTAACACCTTTGAATTTCAGTTTCCTTTTTAATAAGATAGATATAATTCCTGCAGTACCTCCTTCACAGGGTTACTGGGAAAATCAAAGAAACAAACAAAAGGCACTTGATAGATTTAGCTAGACAAAAAGTCATCGTAGGTTGTCTTTCCTATCTTTGAGGGGCCTGAAGAGGAAGGTGAAAGGAGATTTCAGATTGATGAAAAGAAAAGCTTCATTGGAGCTGCTCCCCAAGGGAATTAACTCCCCAAAGGCTAACAAGTTCTCAGAAGGTCTTTAAGCAGAAGTTGGACAGCCAATTATCAGTCAATGATTTAGAAGAGAGATAGTGAAGAGACTCATGTTTTGGATTGAGGTCCAAGTAGATAAGCCCTGAGGTCCCTTCCTCCAATTTTTCAGTTCTACAAAGGACTTAGGGATAAGGTTTCAAGCTGCCCAGAATGAGGAAGGAAGTGTCATTAAAAATTAAAACCAACAACAACCAATCCCTAAACCTTCCCTCCTCCTGCTTCCTGGATCTGTGTTTGTGAATGGACTCCACAAATTCTGGAGGGTCTGGCTTTGTTTAATTGGTGAGAATCTTTCAGGTAGGGAAAAGGTATTTTAGAGTGATGTCAAGGAAGCAATGCGAGTGCATGCGTGTGCACATGCACACGCACACAATTTCCTTTCTGCCTACAATGCAAATGCCATGGAATCAAGCTGGTAGGGGTTTTTAATTTTGTTTTGTTTTAATGTAGACTTCCACAGCCCCTCTCTGCCACCATGATCATACGTGCAAAGTATGACATTTGAGGAGACAGGGACCAAAGAAGCAAATGTTTGCTGTACAAGCTGTTCTTTGTAAAGAATTCATAATTAACCAGAACAAAAGCAAAGTTACCAATAAATCATGTGCCAGAACCCCAGACAGTTTTACTACATAGAAGCTTTTTCTGCACTGACCACTTCTCTCAATGCCCAACTGTATTATTAACATCTTCCTACAGATGGGAATCTTCCAATGGAAGCCCTTTAGGACCAAGGCAGAGATTCTAGCTTCTTCAGTATACTGTTCTAGAGTCATAATATTCTTGGGAATAAGACCTTCCTTAACCTTCATGAATTTAAGTGATATGGTCTTCTCACACACCATGGTTAACATGGAAATATGTATTTTATGAGAACACGTGTACAAGATACATCATATTAACTGCTGTTCTGGAGAAGGAAGGAGAACATGGATTTGAAAAATGTCAGAAAATGATTAAAAATTGTATCAACATGTAAAAAACTAAATTCTTGAAAAAAGAAATGTAAACTCATCTCTTTTTATCTTCAGTAGAAATCATCCTAAATTAAGCCAGTCAGTTAAGCATCTACCTAAGAGAAAGATAAAGCATGACAGAAGGCAGCTTTCTTTCCCACCTGATTGTGGAGCAGGAAGTCTTTGAGCAATTGGGAAAGCTTCAAAAATGGAAGTCCTATTTTCATTATTATGGTCCCTATCCTAGGAGATATGCACCTGGCAGAGACTGAGGTTGAAATGGTTGAAAAATGACTTTAAAACCTTTAAGAGTCTTAAAGAGTAGAAATGGGAAACATCTAGACTTCTATCTAATTTTTCTGACGTATCAAGAGAGGGGCAGCTAGATAGCACAATGGACAGAACAATAGGCCTGGAGAGTCAGGAAGACCTAGGTTCAAATCTGACTCAGATATTTCCTAGCTGTGTGGCCCTGAGCACTTCCCTTGCCCTTTCCACTCTTCTGTCTCAAATTGATACTAAGACAAAGGATAAGGGTTTAAAAAAGGAAAGAAAGAAAGAAAAAGGAAAGTCTAGCAGCAGTAGTTTTGGAGTCCAAGACCTTGGATTTGAATCCTGGCTTTATTACTTTCTATTTGTGCAAGATATTTACTTTCTAACCCTCAGTTTCCTCCTCTGTAAAATGAGGGGGTTGGACTAGATGATCTTCCTTTTATCGTTCTATAACCACTCGTGTAGAAATTCTGCCAGCCAGGAAGTTTGCTAAATGTCATTTGTAAAAGATCATATCATCTACCATAAGAATAAAAAATAAAATATATAGAACGTTTCTGACTAAGGAATTTCCAGCCTAACAAGGAGAAGCAAGATCAGTTTTTATGTTGGCTAAGAACAAAGTAAAAGTGACAGCATTAAAAATGCTCGAGGAGAACAACAAAATTTTCTTCCAGAGAAAACTTCACAGAAGTGAAATTTTTAGATAGGAAATGGACACACACACACACAGCCTTTTTATTCCCTTCCTGTCAGTTTCTACTTTTAGTGAATTTTTCTTAGCTGTCTAGACAATATTTCCCTTTTGGAAGGCATTTTTGCCTCTAGTAGGCAAGTGTTCTATGCAATAATAATTTTTCAAGTCCCAAATTATTTGAAACTGCCAAATATGCATATATATTGAAACACACACCTGAGATGCAATTTAATCTAAGAAGCTATGATTAAAGTTAGGGAAATTCTATTTTTTAGCCATTTCTGGAAGAGGGAAGAAATGAGAAAGCAAAATTTAAAATTAGCCATCAAAAGAATTAAGAAATGAAAAATGACTTTAAAATAAATTTTTTAAACACTGAAGAGTAACAGATAGAAATAGCCTTACTGTGAAAGGACTTCTATTTGTCTTCTCTGGTTTTCCTGACTCTTCAAGAGGAAGACATTTAAATCACTCCTGGTTTTTTGTTCTTGTTTTTGTTCTGACCATTGGTATTGGTAACACTCTTCTACCAATCAATGTGTGTCTGCAACTCTTCTATAGTCTTAGAAAAGAAACTGCTTACAACATTCATAAAATTAAAACCACTCAAATCAGGTTGGAAAAAGATGATGTGCTCAACTTCTCTCAACTTGGATGCCATAGGACTAGAAGAAATAAGACTAAGAAATGATTTGGTTTTGAGCAAGAGAAACCCAAGCATTATGTGTATTATTACCTTATCCTTTTGGATAAGAGAGTAGAGCAATCATGATCCATCATGTTTAAATCAATTCATATTTTCTAGCCACCCTTTCCCAGGGTTTATACTCTAAATTCTAAATTAACGTAGCATGAATTAAAGATGAGAATTTTTTTTCCCCACAGGATACAGAATCACAGATGTATCCTTGGAAGGAAGCTCAGAGGCAAACCTCATTTTACAAATGTGGAAACTGAGGCCTAGAGAAGAGTCTTTCCCAAAGACTCACAGGTAGTATGAGAGCCAGGAGCTGAAAACAACTCCTTTGACCCCAACAGCCTATGCCTTTTCCACCATACCACAATGACTATGCTCTAAGTAAAAAAGTTAAACATAAAAACACTAAGTAAACCTTTTAAAGCTATGTCCAAATGGCCTATTTACAACATATTTGACATGACTTGGGACACACTATAGTGTAAGTATCCTATTTTCCTGTTTTGAAGATAAGAGAATAGTCTGGCAAAAGTTAACCAATCAAGCTGACTTGAAAATGAACACAAATACTTATTACAACCCTTGATTGTGTAATAAAGATAGGCTGGGGATGGGAGTGTTTAGGGAGGAAATCCTTTCTATATGGTATAATGTTTTAACTGTAAAATAAAACTGCTGAGCTGAAGGTTCCCATAGTTTCTATTTCAATTCCCATACAGGAATACTTAATCAAACTTTATCACACCATTAGGTAAGTGTTGTTTTTTTGTATAGGAGGTGACACTTGACTGCTTATGAAAATCTATTCCACTAAAATGTCAAAAGGCAGCTTTACTCACGTCTCCTCCCCACCCTTGCAACCAGACCTGGCTGCCCTTTAGATGATTTCTAATTTCATCCCACTCTCTTCTGGGCCTCCTTCTTCTACCATATAAAGTCCTCCAGGGGCTGTATCCATCTGCTCTGCCTGCTCCCAATTTAAGAAGTCTCCATATTCTGAGGCTCGGTCACAGAGACTAAACAAATGACTTCTGGCAGGATCCAGACGATAGCCAAAGTTAGATTTGAAGGACCTTTTTCCTTCAGTGAGGACTGGCAGAAAACAAATACCAGAAGTGGCCATGCCAGCCACAGAGAAGGAAATTGAAACTTCCTGTCTGGGAAACCACCAAACTAGATTCTATTAAATTATTTAGGTGTACATTAAGAGAATCCATGAAAATGATTTGTAAAAGGTAGGCCTGAAAAGACATTTGGGAAAGAGATCACAGGCTAGCAGGGAGGCAAAATAATAGCTAATATTTAAGTAGCTAGGTCTAGGGCTTGCAAAACACTCAACATAGATTATTTCATATAACTCTTGCAACAACCCTGGGGGATAAGTTCATTGTGTAGATGAGGAAAGCAAGGCAGGCAGAAGTTTAAAAAATTACTTGCCCAAGACCACAAAGCCTGTTAATTATCTGAGCAAGGATCTTTACTTGGGTCTGGTTCCAACTCAGGTATTTTATCTACTATTCCACTTATCAGATTTTAGTTTTCTAGATCTCTGTTGAACCTCTTTCCCTGTCAAAAGTTAACTTACTAACTTACTTCTCTGGAAGGTATGACATCCTTCCAGTTGCCTAGCTTTACAACCTTGGAATAATCCTCATCTTTTCATTCTCTTCTTAAATCAGCTTATGGAACTTGATTCTATCTACACAACATTTTGTGCATCCAGCCTATCTCACCAGGGTGTTAAAAGATCAAATAAGATAATATTTATAAAGCACTTAGCACTACCTGGCACATAGTAGGTATTATAAAAATGCTTATTCCCTCCCCTCCTCCTCTTTCTCATACATGTCACAATCTTAATGCAAGTCCTTATCACCCAGCACCTAGATTAGTATGACAGCCCCAAAGCAGTAACTGGCATACAGCAATGATTAATAAATGCTTACTGGATTGGACCAATTAGGTTTAATTCTGCATGTCTCCAAAGGGAAGAAAGATTAGCAATGAGAAGTTGCAGCACTGATGCACAGGAAGAAGGGGGAGAGGAATAAAAAATTGTTCTAAATAATAAGAGTTATCCAAAAGAGAACTGATTGCCTAAAAGGCAGGACATCTCTAAGCAGTACAATGTATTAAGGGGATTCTTATTTAGATATGGAACAAGATGTATCTTTGATGTCCTTTCCAACTGAGATTCTGAGATACCATCAATTTGCTCCAACATATAGCTACATTATAGGGTGAGTCCTTTTCAAATTGAAATGTAACAGTTTAGGAGAAACAGTCATTATTTTTTTAAAGATACTCAAGTATCAAATGTTTCATAAGTTCATGTTAAAAAGTATCTTTTGTGTATTAGGAGCCGCTGCCAAGTAGGCAAATCAAATGAAGATAATTTTGAGTAGTTTTAAGTCTGGGAAGATACAATTTGTTCCTTTGAAGTTGAGGGCAATTCATTGAGGAGAGATAAATCTTTTTAGAAAGGGAAAAACCATCTGAGGCCTTAACTTGCATATATTATCCACTGTGATTCAATAACCAGAGGCTCAGGAAGAAAGCAATAGAGATTGTATAGACATTTAACACATATTTGTTTTAAGCACCCAGTCTTCCAGTGCCTTAATTTTATAAGATTCCTATGGCATTATTAGATCCAATTTTATATCAATTTCTCATGATAACAAAATCCAAAATGTTACTAACAAAATCAGAATGATTCCTTGAAGTTAGTCCTACTTCCTAGGAAACATTCTAAAAGAGAGTTAAAGAGATATTAGAAGCACCCTCCCTCTCCCCTGCCTACCTATAAATTCTCAGAGAGATAGTCCAACCTCAGAAATTGCATCAAAATAGCAAAGAAATGAGGTATAGTGGAAAAAAAAAAACACTAGAGATGAAACCAGTTTCTGACTAGCTCTGCTACTTACTGTGTGAGCTCTCCTTGCTTACTTCCAATATCTCCCACTCGTTTTACTCCCAATAGCAATGTTCTGTCTGATCAGTATGATCTGCACCGATCCCTTGGCACAATTCACATGGTTGGGGGATCTGGCTGCAGACTAGATGCCAAACCCAAAGCTGGTGGTATTGCTGAAGCTAAGTGTATACTGCCTGCATGGTCAGTTACACAAAGAGCAGACCATTGCTTTGACATCACTATCACCTACAACTAGATCTCTCTATGACCTCAAACCTTAAAAGTAAACCTTTCAAAACAATACCCTAGGCTGCCATCTCTCCCTGAGTATTACTCTTACACATCCTATTATTCGCCATCACAGTCTTGACCTTCAGTCCCTCTCTTTTCTCCAAATCTATCACCTCTACTCTGGCCTCATTTATTTTCTCTTTAGATTCTTGACCCTAGCATAGAATAGTTCATTACACTGTTCACCATCCCTGAATCAATTCCCCATTGTAATACTGCAATTCCTGCCCTATCTTTGTTATTAAATCACTTCTGACCTTCTCCACTTTTACTCCTATGCTTCTAAATACAAGTAGAAGCCTCAAAATAATACCAACTGGATTTCCTACAAATTCATGTTATTTAATGTTAGCAGGGACCTACTACATGGAAATTTCTTTATACCTTAAATAATGAATTCCAGACCTCCTCCTTGAGATCATTCTTCTCAGCAGAAAATCAAGTCATCTACCTTACTAAGAAAATTGAGATCATCCACTATGGATTCTCTCATTTCAGCTCTACACCTTAAAACTCCACTAAATCACCACATAGCCTCTCTTCCTTTGCTCTAAGCTGAGGAAGAAGTGGCCTTCCCTTACCAAAGTTAACCTCTTGATTCCATCCCCTACTGCCTTCTCTAAGAGCTAGCTACAGCAATTATTTCTACTTCTCTCTCTTATCTTCAGACTTTCTATTGGTTTCTTTTCTGTAGACTATCAGATATACTCTCCTCTTTTCTTGGTTGTCACAACTGTTGCTTTCTTTTGGCTCTCCTAGCTTTCTTTCTTTCTTTCTTTCTTTCTTTAACCCTTACCTTCCGTCTTGGAATCAATACTGTGTTTTGGTTCCAAGGCAGAAGAGTGGTAAGGGCTAGGCAATGGGGGTTAAGTGACTTGCCCAGGGTCACACAGCTGGGAAGTGTCTGAGGCCACATTTGAACCTGGGACCTCCCCTCTCTAGGCCTGGCTCTCAATCCTCTGAGCTACTCAGCTGTCTCCTCTCCTAGCTTTCTGAACACTTCTTTTCAGTCTCTTTTGATGGTTCATCATTCCTATTCCTAATCATGAATATCTCAAAGGCTGAAACCCCTTCTCACTTAACCTTCTTTCCCTTAATGACCATGTCTAACTTTTACAGATCCGGTTCTTACTATTCACATGATTCCCAAATCTATATATCCAGCTCCAACCTCTCTCCTTAAGTCTAGCCCCAAATTGCCAATTGCCTGCTAACCATCTCAACATAGATGCCCAATCAATCTATCCTAAATGGAACTTTTCCAACTTAAAGCTGCCCACTTGCAAACTCCCTTCTGTTGAAAATACTGCCATGTTCAGTCGCCCAGCTTTATTAACTTTGGAAAAATCCTTTCCTCTTCCTGTACCCTCACTCTTTCTATTCACTATCAGCTGTGAAGACTTAAGAGCTTCTGCTTCCATAACATGTTACCCATCCCTTTCTTTATATTCCCACAGTTACTTACTATCCTTGCTCATATCTTCATCATCTCTAGTCTTAACTATAGTAAATAGCTTTCTTAATTGGTTTCCCTGTTTCTAGTCTCTTCCTTCTATAATCCATCCTCTACATATCTGCCAAAGTTTCTTCTAAGGCACAAATCTGACCATGTTGCTTGTATTCAAATAAAACAGACCATGGCTCTTTATTGTCCCAACGATCAAATTCAAACAACTCAGCCTAATATTTAAAGCCATTCACAGTATGACTTGAAACTTCCTTTCCAACACTGCTTCACATTACTCTTGTTTACTCATTCTTATTTCAAAGAAAGCCAACCTCTATTCATTTCCCAAATGTTACATTCCATCCCTCATCTTAGTGCACTTCACATCCCTAATGTCTAGAATGGACAGTCTCAGTTTTTTTCTCAGATCTCTTATCTCAGACATGTTCTCAATAAAGCTTTCTGACTTCTGGGTAAACATGGTGGCAGTCTAGACGCAGGACTCTTCCTCTCCTCACCACCTACCAATATAGACTACCTCAAAAGACCAAAAAAACCAAATTCATATGAATGAAGGGACTCTACAGTAGGGCACAGCATTGAAGGTATGTGGGATTTGGGCATTTCCACACTATAAGGGGGTGAAAAAGCTTCCACCCAAAACAGGAGCTGATCTACCCTCCCCCACCCCACCTATGGAGCCAGAGTCAGAGCCAGCATGCACTAGAATCAGTGAGTGAGCAAGGGGCACATCAAGAGCGAGTGAGGGGCACTTCTAGGTCCTAGGCAGCTGACTAAGACCACCAAAGACCTACCCCAGAGAGAAGCTAGACCTGAAACCCCAGCAGGCTGAAGAGTGTAGACCATGGACACTCACGGGAAGATAGCACAGAGAAGGGCAGCAAACAGTAGAAGCTGCAGAGATTCGAGAGCTGGCCTCAGGCAAAATCCTTGTTCCTTAGCTCCATGTACAGAGAGTCTGCCCATCTCACTCGAATTTCTGACTGGAAAGGGAAGGGAAAACCACCATAGTGATGGCAAATAGTACCCAGGAACAACTTCCCAACACCAAGAAAAACAAGAAGGGGTTGACCCTGGATAATTTTTATGGAGGAAAAACTCAGGCTACAGAGGAAATAGAAGAGGAAATACAAATAAATGCATCAAAACCTTCCCAAAAAAATGGAAATTGTCCACAAGCTCTTGAAGAATTTAAATTGGAGCTTATCAAAAAGATGGAAGCCTTCTGGCAAGAAAAGTGGGAAATAGTTCAAAAAGAAAATAACAGTTTAAAGGACAAGAACTCCCAATTGGAGAAACAGCTGGAAGCCACAAAAAGCAGGATAGACCAAACTGAAAAGGAAAACCAGTCTTTAAAGACCAGAATTAGGCAACTAGAAGTCAATGATCTTGCAAAACAGCAAGAATTAATAAAGCAAAGTCAATAAGGCTTTTCCTGAACTCTCCTGGTGTCAGTGCTTTCTCCTTCTGCAAATTACATTGATTAAATTTATTTGGGTATATGCTGAATCACCCAGTAGAATGTAAGTTTGGGAATAGACACTATGATATTTTTTTGTCTTTATTTCCCTACCACAGGGCATTGTATGTAGTAGGTGCTTCATAAATGTGTGTGTAATTGAAGGAGACAAGACTATCTTGGCCATGCAAAAACAGGAAGATCCTAATCACAATGAGGTACTACAAGTAGTGTCTGAACAAGCAAGCTGGGATGAGTCAGGAATACACTAAGGCTACTGAGATTTGACCTGTTCCTTCTCTAATGAAGTTGTGAGTTATGGAGGAGGTTGTATCCAAGGGAAAGGAAGACTGAAATTGTCCTTATTTGAGAATATGGCTGAGAGTGTTTTCTATTGCCTTATTATTCATGTTTATTCCAATTAAATGATTTACTATGCTGTTCTTTGCTTGGGTCTATTAACTGTAAAAAGTTAAACACAAACATTTTTTCCAAGACAAGCTCCTTTTACTAGACTTTCTAATTAACATTCATTGGATTATGGGGGCAGCTAGGTGGCTCAGTGTACTGAGAGCCAGGTTGAGAGACAGAAGACCCTGGGTTCAAATCTAGCTTCATACATTTTCTAACTGTGAACCTGGGCAAGTCCCTTTAGCCCTTTGCCTAGCCCTTACCACTCTTCTGCCTTGGAACCAATACAGAGTATTGATCCTAAAAAGGTAGGTAAGGGTTTTAAAAATATATTCAATGAAGTGAGGGAATCTTTCAGAATATTAAAAACAAAAATATCACATTAAAAAAAGGAAGGAGGGAAGAACTTATTAAGTACCCACTATGTGCCAGGCACTATGCTAAGCACCTTACAAATAAGATTTTGCTTGACACTCATAGCAACTCTATAAGGTAGGTGTTATTATCTGCATTTTATAGATGAGGAAACTGAGGGAGGTAGAAGTGACCTGCCTTGGGTCATACAATACTGGTAAATGTCTGAGGCTGAATTTGAACTTAAATCTTTCTGACTCTAGCCTCAAAGCTCTATCCACTGTGCCACCTAGGCAATTTGGTACTTGGAACTTAGTCAAAGTGGGTTCTTGACATACTTTCAAACCTGTCAACTATGATAATGGCCAAATTATCTGGGTGCTCCTTTAATTAGCATTCCAATAAAACATTCCCTGTCACTTTGCTACCTCATAAGAATGGAGGGGAGGGAAAAGTATATCAATGGACATTTAAGATGACATGAAGTACCCTGTCCCTGTGGCACGTCTGGCCGCAGCTTTTGGAGCTGGGAGGAACCCTAGTGATCCCAATCAATTTCCTCTACCTCTGGCTCCATCCACTTTAGAGATGAGAGATGAGGATACTGAGGCCCAAAGAAGTTAAACAGCTTATCTAGAGTCACTATGGTCATAAAATTGGATACTCAAGATTTGAATCAAGGTCCTTTCACACACCATGCAAAGATACAACATACCTGAATACATTTCAGAAAGGCATTAACAAAGTCCTTTTAAGATTTCAAAACTGGCCAGTTTTTTAACCAGATTTATAATTGGTGCCAATTAGAACCATAACTAAGGCCAAGTAACCAGGGTTTTGAAATGAAGAAAGTGCTGAAAGCATTTAAAATCCTTCAGGAGACTAGAAGCACCAGAGTACAATTTACCACAAAACATCAGTGGCTACATCCCAACCATTCCACCAGGGACTCTTCTTCTCCTCTCCCCAACAGCTTTCTCAGAAGTATGAGTGTACCTTCTGTACTATTTGCCCCCAAAGTATATTAATTCAGGAAATAAGCATTTATTAAATGCCTGCTATATGCTAGATGCTGGGGTAAACTATAGAGATATTAAAAAAAAAAAGAACAAAAGACAGTCCCAGTCCTCAAGGAGTTCACAAGCAAATCATGCTGTTTGTGCTGGATATATTTTGTGCTATTTAATCCATGTGCAAGGATAATTAACTAGAGCTAGAAAATCTAGTGTCAACACATAAGCCTAGCACAAGCAAAATATACATATGTATATTTTTATTCGGGATTGCAGACAGCTCCCATGGTCAACTAGGGGGATAAAGCACATTTTCCTGCCTGGCTAATGAATGGAGGCACTTTTTCTCTATATTCCTTCATGGATACAACTGCTTTACAGCAGAAAGTTAGTGACTGGACATATGCCAGTCTACCTCGGAGAAATGCTCATTTTCAATGCTAAGAAAGGTCCAATTTGGATATGGAGAAAGGATGCAGCAAAAAATGGGAAAAGAGTATCTGAAATTTCCCTCCAAAGCATTCACAGGAATAAATACTTAAGAATAAAGATATGGGAGTATTCCGGTGATTTCTTAGGCTCCTATTCTTAGAACTTTAGGCTTTGTGGAAAAACTTATATGAACTAAAGCAGAATGAAATAAGCAGAACCAGGAGAAAATTGTAGATAGTAAGAGCAATACTTCCAATGAACACCTGTGAATAGCTATTCTCAGCAAAACAATGATCCAAAACAATCCCAAAGGACTCAAGATAAAAAAAAATGTCATCTGCTTCCAGAGAAAGAACTTGATAAGAGTTCAATCCAGACCAAAGCAATTTTTTTCACTTTCTTATTTTTTGTTCAAGTTTTCTTTCACAAAAGGATTAATATGGGAAAATATTACACATGTAAAATCTATATAGGGTTGCTTTTCATTTCAGTGGGGAGGGCAGAGGGAGAAAAAATTCAAGACTCAAAATTCTTTTGAAAATGTTATAAACTGTTTTTACATGAAATTTTGGAGGAAATAAAACTAGAAAAAGAAAAATAATAACTTTAGGCTTTGTGTTAAATAGAATAAAATTATTTCTGTCTCTTAAGAAATTAGCTTACTAGCTCATTTCCAAGATTTGGTTTTAAAGCTATCTTAAAACTTATAATAAAGGGGAAGCTAGGGAGCACAGTAGATAGAGAACTAGGTCTCGAGTCAGGAGGACTTGGGTTCAAATTTGGCCTCAGATACTTCCTAGATGTGTGATCTTGGGCAAATCACTTAGAAGCCTCATTTGCTTAGCTCTTTATCCTTCTGTCCTAGATTTATTGCTAGGACAGAAAGTAAGGGTTAAAAAAAAATCAGTGGTATCTAATAGATGGAGTGACTGAAGGCTATGAAAAGGCAGTTTTCAATAGAAATGAAACAACCACAATGAAAAGGCAGAAATGAAACTTAACCACATGAAAGCTACAAATGCCTAAAACTCTGAGTTTTGTAAACCTTAAAATTTCTTAGACTTAAGTCTAAGAAATTTTAAGGTTTACAGTTTCCACCTCACATCTAGACAAAGACGACAAAAATGGCAAACTGTAAATGTTAGAGGGGTTGTGGAAATAAAGGCATACCACTGCACTGATAGTGGAGCTTGTGAGGTACTCTAACCACTCTGGAAAACCATTTGGAACTATACTCTCTAAGATCTACAATGGAAGAGGGAGGTCCTCATCTGGAGCTCCTAAAACAATGAAATCACAAATGTCTTCCCATCCACCAAAAAATAGAAAACTCAAATCCACAAAAGTCAACAATCCATACATTCTCCCAGACCCAGCAATACTTTGTTCAGTCATGTCTGATTCTTGGTGGTCCCATTTGAAGTTATCTTGGCAAAGATAACGGTGTGGTTTGTCATTTCCTTCTCAGTTCATTTTACAGATGAGAAAACTGATGCAAACAGGGTTAAGTGACATATCCACAGTCATCCAAATAGTAAGTGTTTGAGGCCAGATTTAAATTCAGAAAGCTGAGTCTTCCTGACTCAGGCCTGGTGTTCTATCCTTACTGCCAAATAGCTGCCCTCACAATATCACTCCTGGGCACATATCCTCAAGGATGGCAAAGAAAAAAGATATCACATATAACAAAATATTCATCATAATAGAAAAAAATTGCAAGGAGACTAAACACCTATAGATTGAGAAAGTGCAAAGGAAATTGTGACATATGAAAGCAATAGATTATGATGTGAGAAATGACGTATAAATTTTTTAGAAAAATTCTGAAGAATCTTATGAAATAATACAGAAATGAAGTAAGCAGAACCACAAGAATTTACATGGCGACCACAATAATGAAATGGAAAACACTGTAAGACATAAGAGACCTCATCAGAACAATGACTAACCATGATTTCAGGAACTGACTAACCATGATTTCAGGAACGTGTTGCTCTCTACATCTCAGAAAGAGAAGTCATGTGCCAAGTGGCCGTGTGTTTTTTTTCCTTAACTGTACTCCTTTGTTTCAAAGGAGGGTTCTCTGGGGAGTGGGGTAAGGGAAATCAATAGATTATTTTTAAAAGTCATTAACTTTTCTCTTTAGAAGGAAAAAAAACCACCCTTTCCCCATATATTTGATTTTTCAAGAGTTGAGAAAATTCAGAAACTCAACATAATCCTTTAAATTTCTACTTTTCCATTAAAGAATTTATTGTAGCTTAGACCTTGCCACTCTTCTGTCTTGAAACTGATATTAAGACAGAAGGTATGGGTTTAAAAAACTGAAAGAATTTCTTGTAATGTGTGGGTATGAGTAACAGGTTTGCATTAGAAAGACCTTAGGTACCATGTAATTCAATCCCCTCATTTTTATAGATGAGGACGCTGAGGCCCAGAGAGGTGAAGCAACTCTGTGTGTCACTGAAGGCTCAAATTAGGAGATCTAAATTAGACTTCCTGCTTGCCACCAACTCCAAGTCTACTCCTTTTTGCATTAGATTATTACTGTGCCATCTCTTACTTCTAGTCTGAAGTGATACGCCACCAGGGGGTGCTAGGGACTGAAGAACGCAAGCACTCATTTCCAATGCACTTCCAATACACTCATGTGGAAGAAAGTCATTAAAAGTCATAATAAGGAAATGGCAAGCCCAAGGTCACTTTGGTAGTAAATAGCAAGGCTAAGACACAAACACTGCCCAGCTGCCGGCTTTAAAAACCTTCCCTTTCTTCTTAGAATCAATACTGTGTATTAGTTCCAAGGCTGAAGAACAGTAAAGGCTAGGCAATGAGGGATAAGTGACTAGCCTTGAGTTGCACAGGCAGGGAATATTTGAGGCCATACTTGAACCCAGGACCTCCTATCTCTAGACCTATCTCTTGTGCTCTTTGTGGTGGCAAAAAAATTAGACCTGCCTCTCGATCCACTGAGCCACCTAGCTGCCCCCTTCTACAGTCTTAATCCTCATGTCTCCTGCCTTTCTTTCACTACTATCAAAAATAAGGAATTAGTCCTATTCCTCCATTGCAGTCTGGCATCCAAACTCACAACACAACTACTATGTGCAAAGTCACCAATTATACCCTCGTAGCCAAATCTAGGGGGCTTTTCTCAATCTTCATCCTTCTTGGTCTCTGAAGCATCTGACAGGGCTTAACCAAGCTCTCTAAGAGGTCTGGGGATGCTGCCTTTTCCTGATCTCTCTGTCCTTTGTTAAATCACACACTCCCCTTTCTAGAATACCCAAGGCTCTGCCCTCCGTTCTTTTCTCTTCTGCCTCAACACTGGCAGGTTCCATGGGTTCAATCATCACCTCTATGCAGATGACTCCCAAATTCTTTTCCCCCCAAAGTCCAATCTAACATAACCAAATGTCTATTGGCTATTTCTAACTAGATGTCCCTAGAAATCTCGAACTCAGGCTATCCAAAATGAAACTTATCTTCTCCCAAAATATGTCCCTATTCCAAGCTCCCCCGTTTCTGCTGAGAAGACCCACCATCTTTCCAGTCACTCAAGGCCTAAATCCTCAGCGCTTCATCTTCATCTCCTCATTCTCACTCACCCCATGTATCTAGTTACTTGCCAAATCAAGTCACTTCTCTGTCCACAATATTGCTTCCACATGATCATTCCTCTCAGCTCCTACAGGAAGCACCTTATTTCAATGCCTCATCGTCTCTCTATGGAACTATTTTAATAGGCTCTTTAAAATGCTTTATATTATTTTCTTATGCCAAACCTAAATCCCTAGAGCTCCTTCTGCTAAAATGGTAACTCCTGTTCTATCTAGATAGTTACTCTGTCTTTTAAAAGGCCCTACAGAATACAGCTATAACTGGAGGGTAATTAAATAAGTGGGCCTATGGCCAGGACCTTCAATTTCATACATAATAGAAGGAAAATTGGTGGCATGAGGAGTATCTAAGAGGAGGTTCGGCCACTGTAATCCAAACATGGAATGCTCTGAGAAAAAGAACAAGAAAAAATAATGTTAAAATAATGTTGAACCACAGAAGGACAGGCAAACATAAGGATGTCCTGATCAAGAGATTAAAAAAAAAAAAGAACAATCTCTGGAGGAGATTATAGGCTTTATTCTTTAGGGAAGGAAGTCTCTAGAGTTAGAGCCATCACATCTGGAGTTCTGTGATAGGAAGGGAGTCTAGATACCCTCTTTTTCTATTTCCCCAACAAAAAATAAAATAAAAATCAGTTTCAGGTTAAAATGTGCTCTTCCTGCCTCACTGCTCCCTCCAAAAGAATCCTAGTCTCATTTCATGTACAAGATACTTAAACCTTCTTTCAAAATGATTTTATTGAGTGCATATTATACTGACTTAAGTGACAAAATAGGCTTTTTGGTTGGGGGGACAGGATTAAGGAGAAAAAAAAATCAGGAACGCAGTCTGAAAGTCTATTTTATAAAATCTTGTTAGAAGTATGTTGTTTTTTTAAATCAGGGTATCCCTAAAGATCTGGAATATGGGATCACTATAGGTATAAGACAAGATCCCTGCTCTGAAAAGCTTATAATATGGAGGAAAAGCTATATTAGGGCATAGAAATATGAACATAAGAAGATTCTATGTTAGCAATCTTAAAGTCATAAAACTAAGCCAGAAAACCACCTGTTAAAGCTTCCTTCTGCAGCAAACTAGTTTTACTACATAGTTTAAAAAAAAAAAAGAGGACTTTTTCAGCAGATAAAAATAAATGTCATCTTCTTCATACCAAATATCTCTACTTTATTCATGGCAGCATTCCCCAGCACCAAATCTACACAGTCCTATGAAGTGTCTGTTCTCCCAGCTAATAAGAATTGTAGAAGTAACAAATTTTAAAGGGGAGTTAAAGGAATAGAAGGTCTGCTAGGTGGCACAGTGGATAGATAGAGTGTCAGGCCTGGAGTCAGGAAGGCTTATCTTCTGTGAGTTTAAATCCAGCCTCTGACACTTATTAGCTTTGTGACACTGGACAAGTCACTTAACCTTAACTTGGTTTCCTCATCAGCAAAATGTGCTGGAAAAGGAAATGGCAAACCATTTCAGTATCTTTATCAAGAAAACCCCAAATGGAGTCACAATGAGTTGGATGTGCCTGAAAAAACGACTGAACAACAACAAAAAGGAAGAGAAGATTGAAAGCACATGATACAGTAATAGCTGCAAAAGGACAACCAAAAGAGGACTTATAAAAAGCACACACTTTGGAACTCAAAATTTAAACAACAAAGAGAATGTTAAATATTATTTTTTACATGTAATTGGGGAAAAAATAAAATATTTTTAAAAAACATATATCACAAGTTCTCAAGGTGGAGTGAATTAGCAGGAAGGAAACCACCTTTTAAATCAGGGAAACAAATTTACAAACAAATGTTGGTAGCCTCTGAGGCTTTCGCTGTATTGCCATAATGCAAACACTCTCATTCCTCATTTAAGCTTCTATCTGTTCCAGCAAGCATTTGCTAAGCAGCTTCTATAAACAAGGCACTGGAGCATACAAAGGTGTTCCTGAGGTCAAAGAGCTTCCTTTCTAGTAGTGGGAAGACTGTGCTCAGAGAGGTATAAACACATGAATGCTTTAGGAAAGAGAGAATATTTATCACCGAAAAACTGGGGATCAAATAATAAATAACTAAGGGCTTCCCAAAAAGAGGCAACAGGCACTCATAGCCATGAGCCTGGAAGGGAGCTAGGGATACTCAAAGTTTTGGATTCTTCTGGGTCATAATGAGGTTGTGTGGCTTAAGAATGAAGGTAAGTGGGGAAGGTAGGTGGCTCAGTGGATAGAGAGCCAGGCCTGGAAATGGGAAGACCTGGGTGCAAATCTGACCTCAGATACTTCCTGACTATGATTGGAGGCAAGTCACTGAACTCCAACTGCCTAGCCCTCACTACTCTTCTGCCTGAAAATCACAAATCTAAGACAGAAAGCAAGTATTAAATTAAAAAAAAAAAGAATAATGTTCTAAATTGACTAAATAAACTTAAATTTAAAAGAAAATAAAAAGGAATGAAGGGAAACATATAAACCATAAAAAGAATTTGATTAGAAACAATGGGAATGAAGATTTTAGTCCTTAAATTTCAGCTAGCTGGAAAATTCACTTATGCAGAGGGATGCTAAGTAAATCTGGAGTGTGTCCTTCCAGACATACAAAACTGGTTCAGTTAATCTTGGAAAACAAGAGGTTGGGGCCTGAGGATTAGACTTTTACTACATTAAAATAGCATTTAAGGTTGGCTGAAGCTAATTAGAACAAAGAATTCTAAAATTTGATTCACAATCTGACTCGAGCCTATCCAGCTCCTGCCTCTACCTCCTTCCTCTTCTCTGTACAGAACATTCAGTCTCCTGTTTCCATCCATACCTTTGGGGAGGCTGTCGAACCCCATGATTGGAATCCTCTGTTTTTTCACATCTACCCTAGTTCAGCTTAAGGTTCGAAGCAAATCAACTTCCTTTGAGAAAGCAATTCTGATTTCCCTGCTTGTTAAGTCTCTTCTCCTTCAGCCTAAGAGCTAGCTGATATAGTGTATATAGCACTGAGACTGCAGTCAAGGAGATCTTAGCTCAAATCAGGTGTCAGACACTTATTAGCTATGTGACCTTGGACAAGTCACAACCTCTATCTGCCTCGACTGCCTCAAGTGTAAAATGGAGATAATAATAGCATCCACCTCAAAGAGCTATCATGAGGATGAAATAATGTTTGTGAAGCACTCCGCAGAGTCTGGCACCTAAGTGCTATGTAAAGATTTATTTCTTTTCCCATCAAATGACTCTATATTAATTTTGTATGTATTTGTATATATATAATATGAGATAGATATATATGTGTGTGTGTGTACTTATCTGTGACCCCATTAATCCCCCAGTCCAATGGTTCTTACCCTGAAGTCCATGGACCCATAAAGGATCTAAGGATATATTTATACTGTGATTAAAATTCTCTAGAGATCGGATCTTCATTTTGTAATTATTATTTAGCAAAAAGCAGGAGAGGGAGACATAAGCCCCGAGTGGCCAGCTAGTTCTCTCAGCCACTTCCTCGGCACGTAGGCTGAGCCAGCTCAGAGCCGGAACATACACCCTCCGGATCGGATCCCTGGTTCCAGGAGAAAAGCCAACTTCCTTTCCCCTCCATGTATTTTGCTCTTCTCCATGTCCTTTTCCCAAGGCTCTCTGACTGGAGGACTGAGAACTCACTCAGGACAAGAGGCAGGCCTTTTGGGCTCGGCGGCACAGTGCATGTGCACTTTTCTCCATGTGGCTTTGCCTAGCTCATTTAATTACTTCACCCCACAAGAGATTTCTTGTTTACACAAACAGAGAACTTGTCTCCACCCTGCCTTAGCCTGGGGGGCAGATGCCAGTTTCTAGCTTCAGACAGAAGATCAAACATTTTTTAGCTTTAAAATCAAAAGTTGTTTTGGGGAGCCAAAAAGGGGGTACAAATGAATATTAATTTTCCACATTAAAAAAACTTACTTTTTGTCTTAGAATTAATACTAAGTATCAGTTCCAAGGCAGAAGAGTGTAAGGACTGGGCAATTGGAATTAAGTGACTTGCCCAAGGTCACATGGCTAAGCAGTGTCTGAGGCCACATTCAAACCCAGGATGCCCCATCTCTGAGGCTGGCTCTCTATCCACTGGGTCACCTAGCTGCCCGTAAGGATAGGTTTTAGGAGGGTCCATAAACTTGAACAGGAAAAAAAAGTTACATCTTTTATTTTCATTAATCTTTAATTTCCATTATAATTCTATGGATTTTATGCATTTAAAAACATTATTTTGACTTTTCTATTGACTTTATCAAATTGCCAAAGAGGTTCAAAAAGATTTTTTAAAGGGGGGTGGGATGTAAGAAAATCTGCCCCAGTAAAACAAAAGCTCTTTGAAAGCTAGTGCTGTCCTACCTGTCTGGGGGAGGGGGGTGGTCTGCATATAGCAAGATACACCCCCTTTAATCAATCAAATAATCAGAGAGGTCAGAATAAGATGCAAACAAATGCAGCTTTATTGCTTATGAAGCAAAGAACAAGGATGGTGGGCTTGAGTCAGAGATCCAAAGGCAATGTCCCAAGATCTACCGATGAACTCCCAATTTATAGAAAACTAATATAATGCCCTCCTCCTGTGCCAAAGAGTACTAATTAAAGGTTTATATGAGAAACTGGGAGGAGGAAGGGGGAAGGAAGAGCAAGGCTGTGTCTAATAATAAACTAATGATTCAAACTTAACCTCTACTTGGAGTTTCAGGAATATTGATCTAATATTGTCATTACTAACCAAAAATATATTGAGAATAATACACTAATCTCGTACTAATTTTCACTCCATACATACCTGAGGACAGGAACCACATTTTTTGCCCTTTTTTGGTATCTTCAGAGCAGAGTACTTGACATATGGTAAGAACTTAATAAATGCTTGCTGACTGACCAAAAAAAGTTGGTGCTGTCTCATTTTTGTCTTTATATGTTTCACCAATGCCTAATAATAGTGCCTAGTATAGAGTAAACACTTAACAATGCATATTGAAAATGGAAGGCTTAGTGACCTCATTTGAAATTACATTCTCTCCAAACCTTTTAACTCCCCTAGATATCCATTGTTTCCAAAGAAGAGATGTTTAAATGCATACACAACATGCACACACATATTATTTGATTTACAAGAACAATAGGATGAGGGGGTATCAAGGTGGCTCAGCAGACAGAGCTCTGGCCTGAAGATGGAAAGTCCTGCAGTCAAATTTGACCTCAAATACTTCCTAGCTATGTGACCCTGGGCAAGTCACTTCACCTAATATTAATTCAGAGGAGAGGGGAGGAGAGAGGGGAGAGGGGAGGGAAGAAGAGAAGAAGAAAAGAAGAGGAGGGGAGGGGAAGGGAAGGGAAGGTCTTACTCCTGAAATGACAGACTGGGAAGATAAAAGGGTTCAAATACATCTAGCAAATGCTTTAATACTTCCATTCTTTCTAAACCAAGAATGGCACCCAAGCACATCATGTAAACCTAGTAAGTCTCATACCTTCCAGGTGTTTTAGCAGTGCTCTACTGCTATTGCCATGAGCCGATATGAGAACAGTTTTGCCACTTCTCAGTTCGGGTGCAATCCTTTCAGTCCAATAGGGAAGCAGCCTATCCAACACTTCCTTCAGGCTTTCTGCCCGGGGCAGCTGATCCAGTGGCACATCACAAACTTTATACCTCCGATCATTGTAGATTTCATGATAATAAGGATGAGATTCCTCAATGGGAGGCGGAGTCACATTATAGCTTCTTCTCCAGATTCTTACTTGTTCTTCACCATGATTCAGGGCCATTTTCTCCCTATTAAGACCAATGAGAGCCCCATAGTGCCTTTCATTTAGTCGCCAGGAACTCTCCAATGGAACCCATTCTTGACCCAATTCTTCCAGTATCAGCCAAGCAGTATGGATGGACCGATTAAGGACAGAGGTAAAGACAAGATCAAATTCAAAGTGATGGGCTTTGAGTTGCTTGCCACAGTCTCGAGCTTCTTGTACTCCTTCGCTGCTAAGCTTCTGATCCACCCAGCTGCAAAAGCGATTCTCCTTATTCCAAGCTCCTTCTCCATGCCTTAACAAGACAAGTTTATACTTGGCCATTGTGATAATGAGCTTCCCTAAAGCTCTTGAATGGATCCACGCTTAATGATGGTGATGCATCTAGAAAGAGGAGGGGGAAAAGGCAAAATGAGGAAGGCTCCTCCTTCAACACTCTCACTTGGAAGACAATATGTTTTGTTTTATGGCCAGCTTCCAAAGTAAATTGGCATCTGTTTGAACACCTTTTCACATCATACCTAGCTATTCACTCATAGGTTAGAGCACACACTCTGACTATACCTTACAGATAATTAATTATAGGGGGCCCAGTGGACTTAAGTGTTTTGATGGCAAGATAGTATGAGTTAATTATAGGGTATCAATTAACAGAACACCTACGACACCCAAATGGTATGTGGTGTTTCCTCCAGATGTGTGGACAACACATTCAGAGGAGAGAGGATTTAGTAGAATAAACTGTGTCAGAGAATGACTGGTAGATGGGAACACACCTAATGTCTAACAGACAGTGCCTTTGGCTTGGAAGAAATCCCACCCACTTTTAAGTGCCTCACTTTTTTTCTCTAGGGAGGAAGGAGGCAGAAGAAATTATTTCATAGTTCTGAAAAGCTTCCATTTCCTTTCTTCCCTAAAGTCTATTAAAATGGTTACCCCAGAAAAAGAGCATGAACATATTTAAGTTATCAGCCATCATTATCACTACCCATATTTATATCAACAATACTAAATATTTATTAAACACATAGCAGATGCTAGACACTGTTAGATATAAGAGGGGAAGAGGAAGAAATCTTTTCCCCTCCAAGGTCTTAACTGGAGGAGACTATGTACAAACAAATATAGGTATAAAATAAACACAAGCTAGGTCGAGAAGGAAAGGTAACAGCATCATTACTTTGTTGGTTTAAAAGTGCTGTTCTTACAACAACCCTGGCTGAGCTAGGTAGTACAAGCCACATTTTATAGATAAAGAGACTGAGGCTCTCAAGTGAAGTGACTGATCCAGGGTTACAGAGGCAGTAAGTCAAAACCCATATTTAAGTGAATCTCCCTAGACTTCAAGTCCAGCACTGCAATCTCATGTTCCCCTATCATCATTCAAAATGAAAAGCCAAATGCCACAACATTACCAAAGCAGGAATCTAAAAGGCTCCGTGTACAATTGATAGCCATGAAAAAAACACATTTAAAATTGGAAAGCCATAAAAAAGACATGGAAAATTAACTCAAACTGGAAACACTCACCTGATCATTCAGAGGCATTTAACTCAAGACAGGTCTCAGGCCTGATGTAAAGGGGAAACCTTTGGCAGGAGAAAATGAGGCCACAAAAACAAGTTATCCAGTGCAGCTGTTTAAAGCTGCCTGGAGGAGCAGATAAAAACCAAGCAAGGTCTGAAGGGGGTCAGAGAGGAAAGACACAGATAACATGGCCTTCACACATGCACACTAGCTACACCCTTCCAACTAAGGAAAGGCATCTACTCTAATGATGGAATTAAGCCAATTTGCAACCAATTACTTATCACAAATATGAGTTGTCAACCCAAATAAGTGCTTAACCCCTAAAGGGATCAGTTTCCTCTTTTTTTTTCCTTCAAACCCTGATCTTCTGTCTTAGAATCAATACCGTGTCTGTGTCCTTAACATCTCTGGCAATCACTTTACAATAAAATTTTAAATGTATAAAATATATTTTAAAATAAAATTAACAAATGAAACATATTAAAATACAGTTATCGAAATATTAGGTGGGGCAATGGATAGAGTTCAGGGTCTGGACTCATCTTCCTAGTTTCAAATCCCACCTCAGACACTTACCAGCTGTGTGACCCTGGACAAGTCACATTACCCCACTGGCCTCAGTTTCTTTGTCTGTAAAATGAGCTGGAGAAGGAAATGGCAAACCATTTCAGTATCTTTGCCAAGAAAACCCCAAATGAGGTCATAAAGAGTCAGACACGAACAAAAACAACTGCACAACCACAAAAAAAAAAAACCCAGACACAAAACACAACAACAAAATATTATTTTCAAAACCAACTGAATAAGCCCTAGGTAGAGAAATCCTGCTTGAGGATTCCTTCTAGTTCCAAATCTTTTGTCTGAGATGCTTTGCTGTATATCCTATTCAACTCAACTTCCTCCCACAAAGCAACTAAGCTTAGCCAGAACTCTGTTGGTCATTTGACCACCACTTAAAGAGGCAGCTATGTGCCACAACACTGTGCTGAGGTGCTTCGGAAAGACAAAATGACCATTAAGATATAGTTCCAGCAGTAGTTGCATCACATCTCTCCTGGCAAGTAAGTAATGTATTTATAAGCATTAACCCCCAACCTCTTTGATATTTATTTGCACTCTGGGGAGTAAAGATTATGTGAACCACTGAGTCTTGGGCTTCCTCTGCTATTTTTGGCAACTCATTAATCTTTGAGATTCTTTCCCTGTTTACTAAAAGACAGTGATTCACCAGAAATACATAGTCATCAGCAGCAAATTTAAGACTCTAGACTCAACATTTCTATCTCTCTTTAGAAGTGTCTAGAGCTTCTGGAAAATACCTTTTAAAAGGGGTCTGAGTGTTCGTGAGAAACAAAGGCAGGAGCCAATCTGGAAGCCATTAAGAGGTGGCAGTATTTACATTTTAAGAACTTCTCTTTCCAGACTAGCAGGGGCTTTGGCATTTCTTTGTTAGGAGTAAGAATTAGAGCTATAGAAGCTCAAGTAATTTTACCTAACTAGAATATCACTGGAGTGAGTGCTAGGCTAGGGGGAAAGAAAATCCGGTACCCCTAGGCTTGGGGTCAGAGGTGAGAGAAAATGAGGTTAAAGGCAGTCAGGAAACAAGAAGTCATTCGTTCTGGCTGTCCCCTCAAAAGCAATTTGTACCAAGCTACTCCTCTTGTCTCAAGGGGGCTCTGTAAACTGAAACAGCTCTCTAAGGCCGAATTTCAGATAGATATGGATAGACAGATAGACAGACAGATATGTATTTATACAGGGGTATATATATGTATGTATCATTTCATATGCACATGTATGTACAAAACATGCATGATCTGTATGATGTACTTCTGTGTATATGTAGGTGTTTCTGCCCACATGAATATACATGTATTACACACACGTAGGAGGAAATGCTGGCATCCTTCCCTCTACTCCCAACATACACACAAAAAACATACAGAGGGAGGGCTGAGGGGATGATTATACAGGAAAAAATGGCACATACAGGAGTACTAGAAAGCACACTGGCTCCTGAGTCACAGGGCCGGGTTTACATTCTGGCTTCACTTCTTACTACCTACGTGACCGAGGACAAGTCACATAACTATTCTGGGCTTAAATTTCCTCATTGATAAAATGAAAGAATTAGACTAGATTTTGTAGGCTCCCTTCTGGCTTTAAAACCTATTATCCTAATTTAAATACATGTAAGTAGGTGCCCCATCAGGAGGTAGCTCTAAGGTCCCAAGTTATGCCAACAGATGAGTCAGGTTGCACTAGGCTGAAAAAGTAGACTTTTGGCCATCAGTGGTCAAAAGCTGCAGCAGGCTTGCAATGTGCAGGGAAGGAAATAGATAAATTAAATCACAGATCATTGATGTGCTTAAAACGACACCTATGTCTATGTTTTATTTATACGTGTGTGTACTTATGTAGTAGCCAACAAAGACAAGAATTTAACTTTTCTCTGCTCAGAGAGAAAACCCTTAAAAAGGTTCAGTTTGCTTTTAACGTCTGTATTTCCCTCCTCCTGCTCCTCAGCCTGGTTTTTAGTCACCGATTAGCGAGTTGGGTTTGTCTCATTCTCCCAAAGGATGATTCCCCTTTTCCTGTTGCTGCAAATACTTGCAAAAGAGAACCAGTGAGGTTCTGATGCTCTGAAGCTTCAGTCTCCCCTCACAACACACACAGTAAGGACAGGTGAGTTTCAGAGCTAGAAGGGCCCCCGAGGGGTGATGCAGAGAGTTCTCTCATTTGACCGATGAGGAAACTGAGGCCCCCCAGAGGTGAAGTGAGTTGTCTGAGGGTCCAATACCTTAGATGGCAAAATGTGTAAGGAACACTATTACCACGGCATGGCCTTATACACACATGTGGACGCACGCTTCAAAGGAAAGATTTCCTTTTTCATGAGTTGGGGTGAGGGAAGATGGGGAGAAAGAGTAGATTTGTATTATTCAAAAAATAATCTTCTCAAAGTAGAAATCTGGTCCTATGACTCCCTGGCTCCAGAACTTCAAGTGGGTCCCTACCGCCGCTCCTCGGCTTGGTATTTTTAAAAATCCTTTGCAGACTTGTGTTGAAATCTATATCTATACCCAGAGAAAGAATTGATAGTCTGAATGCAAACTGAAGCATACTTTTTTTCACATTCTTTATTATTCTTGGGGGTGGTGGGGGTGGGGATAATCTGTGTTTTCTTTTACAACATGGGTAATATGGAAATGTTTTGCATGACTGCACATGAAAAATCTATATCAAATTGATTGCCTTCTTGAAAAGAGAGGAAACAAGGGAGGAAGAAAATTTGAAATTCAAAAGAAATTTTTTAATGCTAAAAAAGAAATTGTTTACTATGTAATTGAGAAAAAATAAAATAAGTCTTTTCCAATGAAAGCCTACCTTTCCAAAGGTTTCACCTTACCCTTTTGATATGTTCTTCTCTAAAGTTTCCCCAACTCCCTAGTCATTAGTATACAAAATGTACACTCAATGATGTACATATGTGTTATCCCTGATAGAACATAAATTACTTCAGCTGTCCCCCACAATTTTTATAGGGTAGGTACCTTAGAACCTGGCACATAATGGATGTTTAATCTGATTGGATCTGCCCAAAGATCTAAGCTCCTTTAGCCTAGAAGAAAGAAAGATTTTATTTTTTAAATGAAGGGATGGAAACAGCCTAAGACTTTTGAGAACCGTACTAGAGAAAAGAGGAATTAAGGGTATGCTGCTGGTACACAGAAGGCAGAATGAAGAGTGAGTGTAGATTTGGCTTAATATGAGAAAACAATTGACACAGTCCTCAAATAGAAAGGGCTATCTTTTAGGGAAGTGAATTCTTGGTCACTAAAGGTATTCACAGAAAAACTGAAAATTCACATGTTATGGATGCTATAAAAGACTTTTTGTTTTGGATTGATATTTAAGTCTTAGAAAAGAGAAGAGGGTGAAGTCTTAGAAAAGAGAAGAGGGTGGTTGAGGGGGGAGGGGACTGCTGCTTCCCTTTCCTTTAAAAAAAAGTTCAAGTCCTCCCTTATCTTTAAAAAACAAAGCAGATACACACACCCCAAAATAAGTAAACATACCTTCTTCCTCCCTTTCCCCCACTTTCTAGCTAATAATCTAATGCCCCTTCTATTTTTCTGTACTCTGTTTGTTTGTTTGATCTTTATCATCTCAAGGCCATTGAATGTGGTAGATGTTGAATGAATGCTTGTTGAATACACTCAGGGTTTGGTGTAGAAATGCTGGAAAACTCAAAAAGGGAACAAGCAAGAATATAAGGAATAAGAGGGGTCAGGTTAAGAGGAAGGACAATATCAATAATGCTTAGAAGAGAATATAGGCAAGAAGAATAAATTTCCTGATCTTAAAAAGTTAAAGGGGGAAAAAAATGAAAAAAGGCAAAAAACTAAAATCTAAAAGGATACTCATCAATTTGAGAAAGACTAAACAAAATGTATTTTTTATGAAAGTAACAGAATAGTATTTCACCATAAGAAATGAAAGAAAATTTCTAGTAATATGAACTGAGCAGAGCCAGGAGAATAATTTACATAAGGACCAGAACTTGAAGAAAAACAACTTTGAAAGACTTAAGAACTCTGATGAATGCAATGTTTATTCAATGTCTATGTCTTCAGAGGACATGATGTCTTCTGAAGCATGCCACCCCACTCCATGACAAAGTTAATTAAAGTCAGGGGATAGGAAAGACAATTTTGAACATGACATCTATATGGATTTGTTTTGATTTTTTTTTAAACAGGGGATTGTTTTATCTTTCTCTGTGTTTTTAATGGGGGAGGGGGGTGTTAACAATAGAGGTGTCAAAAAGTAGAGGGTCATGGAAACATTTTTTTAATGTAAAAAAGGGAATAGAAGGAAGTACCAGACAATTGGGAAAGTTTTGAAATTAACTGGTGGAATTACATGCTATTTTTCTAATATGCTATTTTTTAAAAAGCAAATGGTATGAAACTGATACATGGTTTCATATATAATTCTCTTTTATGTTCTGTTATACATATGGAAATATTCTTTTTTAGTGTGTAAGTTTAACATAAAACATAAATTGAACTGCATGGAAAAAATATACATTTCTACTTCCTTCTAGTCATTTTATTCTTTTGTCAGAAGCTTTTTATGTATTAATTTGATCATAAGGGTTTTTTTTTACCTTTTTTTAATATAGTCAATTATGGTAAGTTTTCCTTATATTAAACTATCCTTGCATATCTAGTATAAATCCTATTTGGTTATGATGTAAAATCTTTGTGATATATTGTTGTCTCCTGGGTAATACTTTATTTAGAATTTCTGCATCTATCTTAATTAATGAAATTGGTTTATAATTTTCCTTTTCTGTTTTTGTTCTTCTTGGTTTAGGTATCAGCACCATTTTTGTTCCATAAAAGGAATTTGGCAGGATTCCTTCACCAACTGTCATAAATAATTTATTTAATAATGGAATTAGATGATCTTTAAATGTTTGGTAAAATTCATTCCATTCTTAAACCTCAAATTGACCTCTTTCTCTACTGATAAACTAAAGTAGTGGTTCTCAAACTGTGATCAAGGGAAAGAGAGAAGTACCCAAAATTCTTCCAGGGGGTCTGTGAGAATCAAGGCTATTTTCATAATAATCTAAAATATTTTTATTTCTGATATGGTAAATATTGATAGCCTTACATCTAAAAATATTCTTTGAAGGGTTCTCATTAGGTTTTAAGGGTGTAAAATGATCCTAATAGAAAGTTTGAGAACCAATTCTTTACAGAAACTACTCTTCTAAAGGTCACAAAATGCCATAGGCTTTCCCCCTCCTCTCCTACCCAAGCATTTCAATAGTTAAGATATCAAAAGTGCTTCCTCCCCACAAATGTCCTATTATGAGACATCACCATAACATGGAATAGCCTTTGCCTTGCTCCACAATACCTCCTCAATGTGTACCCTTCTCAACACTCTACCACCCCAGCTCATCCATCACCACTGTTCTGGATGTTTTGACAACCTTTTAACTTCTCTTGAGTCTCATGTCTCTTCTTGCTTTAATGCTTCCTCATCATAGCTAAAAGTGATTTTCCTAAAATCCATGTCCCTCCCCAGCTCAAGAAACTTTAGTGATTCCCTAGTACTTCCAGGAAAAATTCCTTTGCCATTTAATCTTTCACAACCTCCCAACCTCCCTCTCCATCTTACTATATATTACTCTACTTTATATTCACTACAGACTTTGCTGTCCCTCACAAACAACACTCCATCTCCTGAACCTGTTCTTCATGCTTGGCATTTGCTCCTCGCTTCCCTCAACCTCCAAGGATTCCTAAATCTCCACTTTTCTTCAATGATCAGCTCAGTTATCACCTTCTTCATGAAGCTTTTCCCAACCACTCCCCCAACTCAATCATCTTGCATCTTCTGAATACATCTATATATGTACATTACTTCCTCAGCAAGAATGAAAACGTCCCAAGCACAGGGACTATTTCACTTATGTCTCTGTAACCCCAGCCTTCAGCACTTGGCACAGGGACTCATTTCTAGTGGGCCCTTAAGAAAAGCTTGTTGATGAAGGCTATGCTAACAAAGTCTAAGTCCTAGTCTGTCAGACAAAGCTGAAGAGGCTTTGAGTGTAGTCCTAATGATGAATTATGGGACAACCATGTTAGTTAAGTTCAGTGATAATCATCATAATCATCAGTGATAATCTCCCCTTGACAGGGAAATACTACCACTCCTCTGGCAATGTCTCCTTGTTGCCACCAAGTAGGTCAAGAAGAGCAGAGCTTTGCCTTCTAAAATTACCACCATAAGATTTACAGTCCTTTCCCTTCTTTTTCTTCCTAGAACTATCCTTTTCTTTCTCCCCACCAAGTCCTGTCCTATAGCACAGTTACAGTTCAAAGAAAGCTCAGGTGCAAACCATCTATAGCAGGTTTATTTTACTCAGCTTTGAGTTAGCATAGGTTCTTTATCTGAGGTCTGTGGATTTATGTGAGTATTTTTAAAATATTTTTATAATTATTTCAATTCTGTAACACATTTTATGCATTTAAAAATATTCTGAGGAGTTCATAGGCTTCAAAGACTACCCAAGGGGCACATGGTACACAAAGAAGTTATTAACTTTTGATTTAAAGCATTATTATATCTCTTCTAGACTCTCTGAATAAAGTGGTCCTCTAGATTTGGACTACTGAAGTCACTGTCTCTCTCACTAGCTCATTCAATTCCAACCACCGGTCCACAATGACATTTGTTTCCCAGATCCCTAACCAAGCTTTTCTATCTTTGCCTTGTGCCCTGTTCAAAGCCAATTGATCTCCAACTCAAGTCAGTGTCCCTGGTGCTATGGCCACCAGAAAACTGTGGCCAGCCTTTCCCTTTGTTCAGAACACTGGACGCTGTTCCTAAGTTGAGTCTTACATTTCTACCTCTCAGATTCTCATTAATTTGCTTATCTCCCTCTCCATTTCCTGATTTTAATGCCTTTTTTGTTAGCAGATTATAAATTCTAGCCATCTGACTGAAAAATTCATCCTGGAGATTGGTCAACTATTTTAACCAATACCAAAAAAAGGCCAAATAGGCATTTATTAGTGCCAGGCACTATGATAACATTAGGGATACCAAGACAAAAGCGAAAATTTCTATCCTCCAGGAAGATACATTCCAGCCATGGGGAACAACATATACATTTATAGGTATATAAAAAATAGACACAATGTAATGTGGAGAAGGTGCTAGCAGGTTGGAAAGGGGTGGAAAAACCTAAAAAGACTTCAGGAAGAATTTAGTGCTTGAATTAAGCCTTTACAAAAACCAGGGATGCCAAGATGTTGAGATGAGGGAGAAGCACATTTCAGGCATGAGGCTGGAGGAGAGGATTTGACGCAGGAGAGGAGAGCAAGCACCGAGAGGCCAGCACCAAGGCATGGAGAGGGGAAATGAAAACGGAGTGCCATATATAAGGAAGAATAACATCTCTGCCTTTTGGTATTATAAATTCATATGAACAACACATTGAGATCAACCAGAAATGCCAATAGATTTTTCACCTTCATTCACCTACACATCTGGTTAAAGGAGAACCTTAGCATTACTTTTGATGGGCAGCATTCCCAAACTTAACCTCTATTCTCAATTTAAACCTTGTTAAATTCATCAGACCAGTCTGAAGTCTTTCATCAACTCCCAGATTTGAAGCTTAGTCATTAGTTATGCCTTTCATCAATGGTGCAGTTCCATATTCCCAGTTGGATAAAAAATATCTCAACCTGGACAGCCCATACAAAACTAGTCTCATAACCTCCCTTACCTAAGGTAATAACAACTTTGCAACAATTCCACTCCTAGTCCTGATAACTCCATTCCCCTAGACTAGAAATCTAATGATCATTAAAAAAAAATACTTTCTTCTTCATCCCCTGAGAGTCAGTCTATTACCACATTTCATGATGTACTCATTTCCAAGTCTCTACCATTTGATTCTTGCTTTCCCTTCACTCTGCTAGCCCCCAATCCAGGATTATGACCTCTAGATTACTAAAGCAGATTTCTTACTGATCTCCCTGCTTCTACTCTCTCTTCACTAACCCAGCCTATAGACCACTCCTAGAGCTGGCTTCCACTGTCATCATTTCCCTTACCCAGTTTAAAGAACTCTCCTGTCGCATCAAATCTAAGCTTAGTCTGGTTTATAAAGGCCCACAGAATTTGCTTTAATAAAACTTGCTTTTTCTGCTACACCTCAGACAACCTCAGCTCCAGGTAGACTGGTCTCTTCGCCCCTCCTCCCCAATCTCAGAGGTCACCCTGGTGCCATTGTTGAGGTGACTGGTCCCTTCCTGGAATGCCATACTCTATTTCTACCTGCCTATATGTCATTCTTCCTTTGAAGCCCCACTTACATTCTATCTCTTCATTCCCCTCCTATCTTTCTATTTTCCTTATACCTTACTCCCTGATACACACACACACACATTGGCTGCCTGGCTGTTGTTCCATGAACAAGATACTCCATTTCTTAGATCCAGGCATTTTCTCTGGTTGCCCCAATGCCTGAAATACTTTCCTTCTTCCACTCCAACTACTGGCCTCCCTGGTTTCCTTTAAATCCCAACGAAGCCATCTTTGACTGGAACTCTTCTTACTTTTAATGCATTTTCTTCTATTAATTATTTCCTTTTATTATATATATATATATGCATATATATATATATAGCTTGTATATATTTGCTTGTATGTTCTCTTTTCCCATTAGATTATGAATTCCTTGAGGTCAGGAATTATCTTTTCCCTTCCCACCCCACTTTTTTAAAAATCCCCAGGGCTTAGTACAATGTCTGACCCTTACCGAACATATAATAAATGTTTCTGATTCCTAGGAAGAGAAACCAATATATGAAGATGAGACAGAAGATGACAATTGAGAAAGTCTTATTTCATTTGTAGGAGTCCCTAAAGCTTTCTAAATAAAATTCTTTCTTCCCCAAGGAGGTCAAGCTTATTGAAAAAAAAACAAAAACATTTATAAATATATGTCCATCCACAAGCACTTCTCTATTGGCAAAGGTTCATGGAAGTTTAGAGCTGAAACCAGCCTCAAAGTCCAATCCCTTCATTTAACAGATGAGAAAACTAGGATCCAGAGAAGTTATAGATCATAAAATTATAGGGCTGGAATTGGAAGAGACCTCAGAGACCACCCAGGACAACCTACTTATTTTATAGATGAGGAAACAGAGGCCCAGGGAGGTTAGGCAATTTATCCAAAGTCACAAAGATTGCAAGTATGAGAAGTAGGATTTGAACCCGGACCTTCTGGCTGCAGAACTAGTGCTCTTTTCATTATACTAAGGTCATATTGCTAATAAGTGATTGGGAGTCTATACTAGACTAAAAATCTACCCATTCCAAAGCCAGGGCTCTTACTTTTGCGCCATATGTTCAACAAGCAGAGAGACGTCAATTACAATTGTAAGATGGCAGACCCTGTACTCTATCGAGCACTGCTAACCCCACCCCCCACCCCATACAGGTCTCCTCTAATCTGAATATAACAAGTTTTTGGTGAGCAGGGACTATTGGCCCTATTGCTTTCCCCAACACTTTATAAATGGTCTTCATTTGCTCGTTCCTAAACCCTTACTTAAGTACAAGAGGACTAAAAAAAAAATAGACATCTAGTCGGAGAGTTAGTGCCTCCCTGCCCATGTGCTCTCATGCCAAAAGAGACACTCAAGAGATGACTGATCTTACTCCAATACCTTTCCCAGTCAGATCCTTCCCCTGACATTTGCACTCCTCTTCCATTAGTCACTTTAAAACAAACTAAGGGAAGGAAATGTTGGCTCAGGAAACTAAATAGAGATTGTCAAATACTGGCACACATGGATCATCAGAAGCCTTGGCTTAACACAGATTGTTTCTTGCCTGGAGCAGCCTCAATGCCTCGATGCCCACCTGGTTTCCTCTAAATTATACACAGTTCCTATCAATTAGCTCCCTCCTCACCCACATTTAGGGCCCAGGCTAAGATCACAGGTACATAGAGGTGGTTAAAGTATTGGCTAACATTCAAGCCTACTCAACAGATGGGAAACCAAGTGCAAGAGTCAGACAGGAATTGGGAGTGACTAATCCCTACCCCTACACCAATTCTGCTCTTCCTACAACAATGAGTGGAAGGGATGGCAGAGAAAGTGAGGCAAGAAGGTGGAGAAGATAGGTGAAGTGGGACACTAGTAGGGGTGTGCTAGAGTAGGCTTGAAGGGAGAGGATGTTGTTAAATTTTCAGTGTGAGCATCTTCATGGTGGAAATTGGCAAGTGCTACAAACCAGGCATTCACTTATTGTTCATAGTCCAGACTTTAAAGAGTGATGGAGAAATACTTAGTAATACAGATTAAATTTTAAAATGTCCTTCAAAACATATACTGGTCTAGAGAGCCAGTGGTTAAATAATTTCTAGTACACCAGTGGACTCAACACAACTTATGGTTGAAAATGGGAGAACTGCTTACAGACTTAGCAGGTTGGAGAATTTTAAAACTTGCTAGGAGCACTTAGAGATCATAAACCCACCCTAATAAAAATACATTAAGGTTCTGGTTACTATTTAATTAGCTTGTTTTCCAAAAAGTGTTAATATACCAAGTTTGTGGCCAAATTTCAATGAAATGAACCCACCCTTATTCTCCCATTACTACCTACTCAGAAGAATCTCCCAGATGTCTAAAGGGTCCCATTCAAACTCTTTGGCCACACCAGATTTTTTTGTACCAAATATATTCAGACAGATTTTGAACATCACTTTGGAAACTTTTTTGTTATGGATTTTGACATTCTAACAGTCACTGTATATCTTTTTTGTGTCTCCAGGAGCAGATAAAGAAGAGTTGAGGCCCACTACAGGGAAGACTTATTTACAAATCAAAGTTTTAAAATCTTAGTTAACTTTTTAGATTCGGGACTATTAGAGATGTATAGGAACTTTGAACATCATTGAATTGGATCTTCTTGTAGTCAAAAGTGATTTGTCCAAGTCTAAAAAGTTTATTGACTACTTTGGAACCAGTATTAAAGTGAACTCTTTAGTTAAATGTTAATGTTTACAATAAACTCTGCCTTCATTACTATCTCAGTGCCTATTAGTGAGTGATTGCATTGCCAAGAAAGAACCTAAGTTGTCAACAAATTCACACTTAATTAACAGTCATTAAGCATTTATAAAACCAAGTACCAGGAACTATGCTAGGCTACTAACTTTCCAAGACCAACAAATAAATAAATCATTCTCTGCCCTCAAAAGCTTACATCCTATTAGGGAAACAATATGTCCACCTATAAAATATAGGTGCTAACACTTCAGAACCATTCAAAGCAGAGCTACAATTAGAAATTATCAATGAGTTCAGTACATGTTCTTCTCTGCTAGATAAAATAATAGAATTTCAGAGTTAGAAGGAATCTTAGAGACCAGCTAATTCAATCCATACCTTAACAACCAACCTTTCTACAACATTCCTTAAAAGTGGTTCTCCAGCCTTTGTTTGAAGGCCAATCTCTAGTGAAGGAGAATTCATTCCCTCCTGAGGCATACTGTTCCACTTTTAGATATCTCATATTTGGGGGGAATTTTTTCTTTAGAGGCACCTCGCTGGCTAACTGGTCCTGGTATTAAGAAGAACTGAGTGCAAACTCAGGACAGTTATTGGCTATATGACCTGGGGCAAGTCAATTAACTTCTATCAGCTTCAGTTCTGTCCACTATAAAACAGGGATAAGAATAGCATCTATCTCCCAGGTTGTTATGAGGATCATATCTGTAAAATGCTTAGTGCAGTGCCTGGCACATAGTAGGTGCTTAATAAATGTTTCTTTTCTTCTCTCCGTAAAACCTAAATCTGCCTCTTTCTAATTTCTACCACTGCCCCTAGTTTAAGCTCCCAGGACCATGAAGAACAAGTTTAATCCCTCTTTCATAAGACAGTCCTTGAACTACTTCAAGACATCTATTCCACCCCAACCCATACCTATTCCCCCACTACTACTACCAAGTTATCTCCTCAGACTACATATGACTGCCTCCTCTAATTAGTTCTTATATGACATAATCATGAAGCCTTTCATCTTCCTGTCTCTCCAATTTATTAATGACCTTCCTAAGATGGAGTCCAAAAATGAACACATTACTTTGGATGTGATCTTACCAGAGCAGAATGCTGATCAACTATTAAGGTTTTAAAAACAAACCCCCCCTAAAAAAAAATAAGTTTTTACCCTCAAGGAACTTACATTTTACCAGGGGACACAACCTATCCACATATAAATTGTACAAGCCAATATGTGAGGAGCATTCAAAATAAAATTACAAACAGAAATAAAATTCATGGGTTTAATACTATTCCACCCTCCACTGCTTCTCTTAAGGAAGCCTAAGATTACAATAGCTTCATTTAGTTCACAGGATAAGAAATTGGTTCATATTAAGCTTTCAGTCAACTAAAACCACAAATAGTCTATTCAGAAAAATGATCCATGTCTCATTATCTTGTGTTTGTGGAATTTGTTTTTTGGACCCCAACAATCACTTTACAGTTATCTTGAGTTTTCTTATTAGATCCGAGCCTAATGTTCTAGTCTGTCAAGATCTTTTGAGTCCTAATTTTGTCTCCCAGTTTCATGAGACTTATAAATGTGATAAGTGTGCCATTTATACCTTATTCAAGTCAGTGATAAAAGCGTTAATCAGTATAGGCCCAAACAGACTCTTGAGGTCCACCATTAGAGACCTTCTTCCAAATTAATATGGAACCATTACATTACACCTATTCTTTGGGTCCAGCCATTCAATGAGTTCTGAATCCTACATCTTAGCCTCCATATTTCTGAATCCCACCTTTTCCCTATATCTTACCATATATTTTCCCATTTGACCCCCCCCCCAGAAAATCACAAAAAACCCTCTCACAAAGGCTTTGCAAAAATCTGAGCAAGAACTATTCACAGAATTACCCTGATTTACCAATCTACTAACTTTATAAATTGTTTATAATAATCTGGCAGGATTGATAGAATTGGAAGATCTTCATATGCTCAGTGCCTGGCACATAGTGGGTACTTTGCTTATGGATTGATCTGTTTTTGTAACATCATACAGGCTCTTTTTAATTACTGCTTTTTAACAATTCATAGAATCATAAAGCTAGAGTTCTATGGAGGGACCTCAAAAACCATCTAGGGCAGTTTCTTCATTTGACAAAGGAGGAAACAGATCCAGGAAGGCTAAGGGACTTAGCTAAGGTCACACAGGAAGTATCAGAGAAGGGATCTGAAACCAGGTTCCTGGATTCATTGCCCTTTCCACTGTCAACCCATAAGCAGAATTGACATTAATGATTATAACATCCTATTTTGAGGTCTATCAAAAAAAAAAAAAAAACCAACATTTTAATGCCATGGGTCAGGCTACGACATTTTAAAAGTTTTTTTTTTTTTTTTAATTTAATGAGTCCTATAGACTATGTAATCCTACCATTTAAATCTCCTACTTATAGCTACTAAAATAGCCATCTTCTCCATGTATTTCTCTTCTTCCTTTGGACTTTGGAGTCTAGTCTTTCAAATTAGACTTCAGGCCAGGTCCTGTTCTGGGATGTACATCGCAGGTAGCCCAGTACCTATAAAAGGTTCACATCAAGCGGCCTTCATCACCTCCAGCCTCAGCTACATCCCTAAGGACAAGGGAAGCCGATTCATTGCTCACGTTAACTCCTACCTACTCTGGCTGCCAGGGCGCCACGGCATATCATTTGGGATCCCTATCTGGGGCTGCCAGAGTAGCAGCTGCCAGAAAGGCTCAGACGGAGGAGGGACAACTTGGGGGCGGGGGGGGGGGGGAACGGAGGGAATCCCAAGGGGTTAGCAACTGGGGGTGCTGCACGGGCATAGCTCTTATACATACCAGCAGCACTCGGGTAATTTTTTTAAATGACCTTTCCTCTCTCATCCGCTCCCAAAGCACTGAATTTCATATGCATATGTGACATACAGTAATTAAGAACTCCCCCCGCACCGACCGACCTATCTCCGGAAGAAAGCACTTGCCTGACCGAAGACTTCTAAGCGCTGCTTCGCCTCGAAATAACCAGCAACAGCCTCCACTCTTCATAGCTCCAGCAGGCTCAAAGAGCTCATATAGAAGTAACCAGGGGCGGGAGAGTAAGTTATTTGCGTCTGCTCATTGGCAGGCTGAGCTGTCCCTCACAACCCAGCTGGCTCTCCGAGACAACAGCGCTCGCCCTAGCAAGTGGGATGGGCTCCAAGACACTGGCCAACGGCCTTTCTTATTTCCAAAACGCAAAGAGAGGAAGTGATGTTTTGATTGGTCTTCTTCAGAGACAGATATTTGCAAGAGCCAATAAAGTGCGTGATGAGACACCTGGTGTATTTCCCAGCCTCCTGCAAACTGAGAAGCTGAAAAGTCTAGCATGGCCCACTGGGAGGGAAAAAAAGCCCTCTGCCTTATAATTAATCAAGGATGCTCCGGCTGTAAATCTATACCCGAAGGATACGAGTAATAAGGAAATCATCTTTATTGCAATGGGAAGAGCTAGCATCAACACGGGAATGAGATAGGCTATGAAAAATAAATGTCTTCTTGCTAGGAAAACTCTTTTGGCATAAACGTCAGTGATTTTAAATGTCTTGAATGAACATCAAAGGTTTTGAGACAAAATAGTTTTTTAAAGTAAGCTTTCTGAAAAACGATTGCTTCTGTGTGACCCCGGACAAGTCACTTAGCCCCCATTGCCTAGCCCTTACCATTCTTCGAGCCTTGGAATCTATACGTATTGATTCCAAGATGGAAGGTAAGGGTTTAAAAAAAATTGCTCTTCCTACCTTTGCCACGGTTCACCCAGTTTACTGTAGTCAGGGGCATTAAACAACACCCTCCCTACCCACACCTAAGGAAAGATAATACTTGCTACCTAGAGGCAGTCTGGTACAGTGAACTGAAGTGAGTGGGATGGCCCCAAAGCCTTTACAAAATGAAAGGCAGAGATTACCTCAGGCAACCACCTTTGAGTCTACAAGCACTGGGCAAGAAGAACCACCAAAAAAACAGATCTAGTAGCATCTAGTTCAACCTGAAGTATGACAGACACTTTTCTCTGGTTAGTTTGGTATAAAGAAATGTACTTTTTTATTTGCTTTTCATTCTTGGGCTTTTTTTTTTTTGCTTTAAAAATGCTAAATTTATCAAAACGTTCTTTTTAAAAGGCCATCATTGTAATTTGGATCACATAATTTCAAAAAATTTATATGGGAATTTGTTATTAAACCTCATCATTTTACTTTTGAGAAAATTGAGACCCAGAAAGGGGAAATTACTTATAGACTAGAAAAACAAGGTTTCAAATTCAGGGCCCCAAATTAAAAACCCAGACCTAAAATAAGATAAAATATAAAATAAAATAAAATAATCCAGGGCTATTTCCACTACATTCTCTTGTACCCTGGAAACCCTGCTTGGTAACCTAGCATGAGATTTTTTTTTCTGCCACCCTTATAGAGTCTGTCTAGTGTTACTCTCACTGTTCCCCGTGCCTCCAATTTCCACCAACATATAAGTTTATAAGTGGAAAAAGATTATCACCAGCATAATTTTAAAAGAATCAGAAAACCTAGAATTCTTTCCACATACCATGTAGGAAAAAAAAATCTTGTTATATATCGCATAATAAGTGCTTAATACAGTAAGCCCCCCTGTTTATAGCCCTATTCAATGTCATACTTGGCACAGGACAACTTTTCCATTGGCATCAACCAAAGTGCAACTCCTCTCCAACAATGAGTATTTGCAAATCTCTTCCCCTGAAACATCCAGAAGGCAGAAGAGAAAGTAGACCAGAGCCTGAAAGTTAAATAGAATTGGGGGAGGTTATAGGAAAAAACAGAAGTGTGTGCCCAGAATCCTGCTGTCTGCCTTTAATAACAGTTCACATTTATACAGCATGTTATATATCACACATTTGCTCATCACAATAAAACCTGGGAAAGACAAGTAATATAAGCATCATGATCACTCCATTTTATATAATTATATATATTATAATATTTATATAAATGAGGAAACTGAGTCTCAGAAAATTTAAGTGACTCATCTAATGTAACAGTAAATAGCAATAAGAACCTAAACCCAGATTTCATGAATCCACATCCAAATGTCTTTTAAATAATATTATTATAATAATAGCTAATATTTAAAAGGCACTAATATTACTTCATGTAATTCTCACAACAACCCCAGGAAGTTGGTGATAACTAGTGTTACTATTTTACATATGAAGAAAGTGAGACAGAAGTTAAGTGACTTGCCAAGGGCTACATGGCTAATAACTATATGAGCCTGAATTTGAACTCAGGTCTTCCTGAATCCAGGCCAATTACTCTCTATATAACACCATCCAACTGACTCCATCTAGTCCCTTTATTCTCCTCTTCATCCCATTCCTTCCCCACAAATGTTCCTCCTATTAGAAGTCTGAAAAACTAACTCATCCTCCTCTCAGAAGAAAAGAGATATAAAGCCTAAACCAGGAAAAATAGGTGACAGCCCATCTGGGTTGCTGGCTCTCACAACAATTAACAAAAGGGATTAAGATTAGCCTGGAGTTCCACTAAATCTCAGATGAGTTTAACTAGAGTTTAGACTTCTGAAAGGGAATTCTTTATTCTCTTTGTCTATTTTGAATAAATCAACCAAAAACTTAAACACCCCTACTTAACATTAAGTAAGGGGGTTCACAAGTCACTTACTTGGAGAGCTCCACCCTTTTAACTCAATCAGTCAGAAACTTGTTAATCCTTTGATAAGAGTTTACACCCTTAGAGGATGAGAGGTAGATCCCATAGACACTGCGGCCCTGGGCAGTGCTAGGCAATTTGGAAGCTGTGATTGGCCCCTGTGAAGTGGAGGAAGGGATAGGAAGTGATATGGAAAAAGGACTAGTAAAAGTCCTGAACTTCCTGTCCAAGGGGTTTTAGGCTTGAGTCTTTGTTTTGAATCTTCACCTTGGAGCTTTGGCCAATGACTTGCCTTTTGGAGGTGGCTTTGGATTTGGACCTCAACTTCAACTCAGGACCTTAGCCTTTGGATCTTCTCCTTTGGACTTTGTCTTGGGTGAGTAAATAGCTGGTCTTCCCTTCCTGGCTTCTGGAAAGATTAGGTTCCAGAGAGACTTCTTTCTTCTGGAGGAGGCTGCATTGCTGAAACCTTTGTACAAGACATTGTGGGAAGTAAGAGATCGAGTAAATTTCATGGATTAGCTGTAAGAGGAAAATTTGGATACAAGCTCTGGGAGAAGATTCTGACAAGGAGAAAAGGATTGTGGGAGTTTTACTGGCATTAAGGGTCACTCTCTCTCCTGTTTTGACTGAGCTAGAAGGAGGTCTTTTCTCTGGCAATTTTTCCTTGGCAATCCTAATCTCATGAAGAGATTAGTGATTCCTTGGTTTGAGAGTTTGCCTTGGAGTGGACTGGTTTTTCCCTGAAGTACAGAGATCATCTGTCTGTGATCCATCTGCCAGCAATCCACTTGGCTAAGGTAATCCCAAGGGTTTGTCACCTGGGACTCTGGGTTACCTAGTGAAGCCAATTCCAGCCTTTAGGTAAGGGCTCAAATACATCTGTGAGTCCTTCCTTTTTTTCCTTTTAATAATCCATATTAATTAGGTTAGTTTATAGTAAGATAGCTTTTGGAGTCTTAGATAAGAGCAGGAAGCTGTAGGAAGGGCTTGAGAAGATCAGAAGAGCAAACCCCAGGTTGGGGAGCATAGATTGGTGGAAGGAGCTATAGCTGTGTTGATTTAGGACTTTATTTATCATTTCCCTACCCTTAATAAACTTGTTTTTATTTTTTTTGGTTTTGTTTTGTTTTTTTATAATTGCAAGGGTTGTGCTTTACTGGCCCTTGGGAGATCCCTAGGTGGGGTTTTATCATCTCCCATCCATCTAGGAAGGATTTTTACTTCAACATCACCAGGTCCTCTGGCTGAAGGTTAACAAGCCCTGCTGGGGCTGAGTCAAACACCGGAGCAACATTTAGTGTGATAGGCTAGATATTTTCTATACCCTCTTCTTATATTTCTTTACTTTCACTCTTTCCACCTCTTTGTAAATAAAAGCTACTAAAAGTCACTTGATTTGAACTATAATATTTTTAATCAGTGATCACAATATTACTTTAGAATTCTCATATTTTAGTCAAACCCATAAATTTTATCCCTACAGACTGCTTAGAAAGAAGTCTCTCTACTATCAGCCTTCACCATTTTGTTTGTCATTGTCCTGAGTAAAACATACATAATGAGGTATTTTTTTGTAGAAATGCTTATTGACTGAAGCCAAAATTGTAGATGGGAGATTCTGGGTTCAAATCTGGTCTCAGAAATTTAATAGCTATTTGATAGTTTGACCCTGAGCAAGTTACTTAGCCCTATTTGCCTCCAGTTTCCTCATCAATAAAATGAGTAAACCACATCAGAACCTCTGCCAAGAAAATTTTGACTGGGGATCATGAAGAGTTGGACATGACAAAAATGAATGAACAACAATGTCACACCTCCCCCCTATATACACTCTTCTTTCTCCTACCCCCACCAAAGGCTTTAGAACCAGAAAAGACTTTGGAACTCATCAAATCCATTTTACAGATGAGGAAAACAAAGGATCAAGGAGGGAGAGATGACTTACTCAGGATACAGAAGCAGAAAATACCAAAGCTTGAGGTTTCACAGCTTTTCATTTGAGTCACATTTTAATTCCAATACCAGTGCTTAGTACACTACACTATACTTTGAGCAGGAGTACATTGTCACAGACACTGGTGGGAGAGGATGGTGAAACTTCAGTACTTTGGGGACTCCTGGGTATTGGTTCATTTAGGCCTAGAAATCTCAATTTCCACTGCAATAGAAATGGCAACCTGGTTGCCCATGGGACCTGTCATACACAATCCTGATAATATCAAACCTTACCTTCGTTTCAATGACACTGAAAAGAATATTTTGTGTTGTTATTGACAGGTAAAAAGGAAGGCCTAAAGAACTTCCTCAATAAATAGATTCATAGAATAACAGAAATAATGGAAAAATTGCTAGATTTGGGATCAGAAGACCTAGTTTCCTGCAAAGACCTTCATGAACTGATGCAGAGTGAAACAAGCAAAATCAGGAGAACATTGGGCACAGTAAGAACAATATTTTGTGAGGGTCACCTGCTAGCTATTCTTAGCAACACAGTAATCCAGGACAGTTCTGAAGGACTTGTGACCAAGAATGCTTTCGACCTCCAGAGAAAGAATTGATGATGTCTGAATACAGATGGAAGCAAACAATTTTTCACTTTATTCCTAAGTGGCTTCATTGTGGTGTTGGGATTTTATATGAATATTCTCTCATTGATCAACATGGAAATGTGTTTTGCATGATCATACATGTATGACAGATCAAATTGCTTACCATCTCACAGAAGGGAGTAGAAAGTGAGGATAGATCTCGTAATTTTGGGAAATGTATGTCAAAAATTGTTGTTACATGTAAGCAGGGGAAAATAAATTAAATATTAAACAATATTACATGGTTAATATTTAATATAATAATATTAAAATAAATAAAATATTAAAATTTTTAAAAAGAAGACTTGTTTTCAAATACCAGCTGTTACTTATTTGTTGTTGTTGTTGAGTTGTTTTCAGTCCTGTCTGACACATCATGACCCAATTTGGGTTTTTCTTGGCAAAGATACTGGAATGGTATGCCATTTCCTTCTCCACCTCATTTTACAGAGGAGAAAACTGAGGCTAACAGGGTTAAGTGATTTGTCCAATGAAGTTGCCCAGGGTCACACAGCTAGCAAGTGCCTGAGGCCAGATTTGAACTCAGGAAGACAAGTCTTCCCAACTCCAGTCCTAGTGCTCTATTCACCATATCACCTAGATGCCATGCTATGTCAGAATCTATAAAATCAAGAGGTTGCCTGGGTGAACTCTAAGGTCCTATTGAGCTCTGAATCTATGATCTGCCTGAATACAGGAAGTATAAAACTCATCTTGTTAAGCTCTAAATGAAGTGTGGATAAGCCCTATGAGTAGGTCATAAACATGCGCTCAGGTTTCTATGGGTAGGAATTTATTATTACCCTATTGCAAAACTCTATTCCAAAGGCAGCTGAGATCACTAGAATACATGAATCAGGTCTGATAAAGGAACAATTTCCATCATAAATTCTCACATAGATAAGTCTTAGTCTGTAAAGACAATAGGGAGACCATGAACCTTTTCTCTTTCTTTCAGTTACAGTTATTACGTTCGTAAGCCTATGAGCAAGACTTTCGGTATTCAAGGAGGTAACTTCATCCTTTCCACTTTGTTGGTGCAATGGTAGCATTAATCCCCTGCCCTATATCTGACTTTTCCTACCAACTGAAACCTTTTCCTGACTCTTCACAAGGATTTCTTCTAGAGTCCCCTAAATTGGCTTGTTTCTTGCCAGTAGAACTCATTCAGATCCTTTGATGAATGACTAAAAAAAAGTTTTTTCTTTCTATACATGTGCATTTCCCCCCACAAATGCCTTATGTCCAGATATTATAGCATACTCAGGAAAGTCAAATTCATTTTTAAACTGCAGTTTTTATAAATCCTGCATCAATCTTAAAGCTGGACTTTTTGAAAATGACCCAAACATGCTACTTTTTTTGACTCTGGGGCCATTTGAAGCATGGCTATAAAATATAATGCACTATAAAGTTATGAGCTTCATAAACTGGCTGTGCGGCATCATGGCAATAAATATATGACCTCCCCAAATGACTATGATGAAGGGCCCCAAATTCACCTGAATTTCACAGATTTATAGAATCTCAAGTTGGCAGGGGCTTCAAGGGCCATCTTGCCCAACACACATGACAGGTGACCATCTGGCCTTGAAGACAGGAGGCTACTTGTCCTGTCTTAAAAGTACGACCTCCTTAAGTTAGGTTGATATCATGTAATTTTTATTTGTAAATTTTAGGGGTTCAGGCAAATATCTGGCATGTTTTTATGCTGAATGAGAGTAGGAGTTAAGGTCTTAATTCCCATCTCCTCCCTTCACCCTAAAGCACCAAATGTGTATTTACAAATGTGTATGTAAATATATTATACAATGCATACATATATTTAATATGTGCATAGACATATAATATATAGAGAGATCTAATATTATATATATATTGTTATTGTTGTTGAGTTGAATTGTTAAGTTGTTTCTGTTACGGCTGACTCTTTTTGAGTTTTCATGGCAAAGATACTGGAGTGGTTTGCCATTTTCCTTCTCCAGCTCATTTTACAGATAAGGAAACTCAGGCAAACAGGATTAGGTGACTTGCCCAGGGTCACACAACCAACAAGAGTCTAAGGCTGAACTTGAACTTGGGAAGCTGAGGATATTGAGCTGGGAGTCAGGAAGCCTTGAGTTTAAATCTGGCCTCAGACACTTTATTAACTGTGTGACCCTGGACAAATCGTTTAACCCTGTTTGCCTCAGTTTCCTCATCCACCAAATGAGCTGGAGAAGGAAATGATAAACTACTCTATTTTATATATATTTTAAACCCTTACCTTCTGACTTAATATCAATTAGAATACAGAAGAGCAGCATAATCAGGGTTAAATGACTTGCCCAGGAAATATCTGAGAACAGATTTGAACCTTGATCCTTCCAATTCCAAGCCTGACATTCTATCTACTGTACTGCTTAGCTGCATTTACCACTCCAGCATTTTTACCAAGAAAACCCCATATGAGATCATAAAGAGTGAGACACAACTAATGACTGAACATTTATGTATAGTGATTCCTCACCTATGGCAGGTGTTATATTCCAGAGACCTCTGCAATAGGTGAAAATCTGTGAAGCAGAGATGTTATATTTTATTATTTATATTTATTTTAAGGCTTTATAAACCCTTACCACTGTCCTATAGACCTTTTCCACACTCTTATTAACCTTTCCCATACTTATAAACACTGAGCCAACCAGTGCCCAGGATACAGAACACAGCAATGGGTTTGGTTGTCTTTCAGCCAATAGTGTGCCATGTACAATCTCATTGGTAAACTTGTACAAGCAGTAGTGGCATACTGCATTTCCATTGTGTACAGTACAGTATTCATCCACAAAATCCCACTATATAGCAAAAACTCTGTGATACAGAATTATATTTTTTTCTTTTTAAAACCCAAAATATAGTGAAGCCTCAATAAAAACTTGGACTTTTGACTCCGTCTCTAGCTCTGGGAGTTGAAGCTGGCCAGGGGGAAGAAGCTGAACTGATGTTATTTAGTTTCTGTCCCAGGCTGAAGGACCCTTCAGGGGGACTTCTGAAATTGGTGACGTTGTGAAGAAGAAAGAAGATTTTAACTGTTGTCCTCCATCTCTGACTGTCTCTCTGTCACAGTTGTGATTTCCCAAGCCCTCATAATCTTCATTTTAGATTAGGGACACCCTCATCCTTCTTACCTCAGTTTCCCACCCTGTTTCCCAATAAACCCCCCTGACTTGAAAAGGAAAAGAGTATCTTTATAGTTCACTCAGGGGGGAGGGAAGAAGCCAAAGGCTTCAAGAAGAACTGGGAGGTGAGGGAGACAGGGAGGAGAGGGTAGGAGGAGATTAGGAGCAATATTGATCCACTTGTTATCAGTAGGGATCAGTAGGCAAACTCCAGAGCATTCTGTGAACCTAAAAAATTCTCAGACCCTACTTTTTAAGGTTCACAATCCTAACCTTATGAAGTAGGGTCTGAGAATTTTTTAGGTTCACAATTCCCCTGTACGAGCAGTGTCTCTCATCTCTTTCCATTGTAACTAAGCACTCTCAGGTGTGTCCCATACTAGAAGCTCTCTCTAGTCTCAAGCCAGAGTACCTCAGTCACTGCAGCAACAAGTAATAGTGTCACACAGATTAACATTTCTATTTCACCCCTTTGGCAGTCTGGTGAAGCCTATGGCACCCTTGCCAGAATAATGTTTCAATATATTTATTAAATATGTCCAAGTGTATAAAGTTATAGATATTATTTATTATTGAATTATTACTTATTATTATTGAACCAATTATATTAAAATACAGTTCCCAATTCTCAAGTGTTTGGATCCAATGAATTATTAAAGAAGGAGTGAAAATGAGAAATTGAAGGTCCAAAAGAGTTAGAATTTTAGTTACAAATGTGGGTTCCCAATAATATTTCCTTTGCGTCAGGTATGGTGGATAAGGAGAAGAGGAACCCACCTTATCACTTCTTTTTTTTTTTAAATATATTTTATTTGATCATTTCCAAGCATTATTCGTTAAAGACATAGATCATTTTCTTTTCCTCCCCCCCCCACCCCCCATAGCCGACGCGTAAGTCCACTGGGCATTAGATGTTTTCTTGATTTGAACCCATTGCTTTGTTGATAGTATTTGCATTAGAGTGTTCATTTAGAGTCTCTCCTCTGTCATGTCCCCTCAACCTCTGTATTCAGGCAGTTGCTTTTCCTCGGTGTTTCCACTCCCATAGTTTATCCTTTGCTTATGAATCCACCTTATCACTTCTTGCTAAAGACAAAGAACACAAACCAAGAGGTATTCACCAAGCAACAGAAAGATGGAGGTATTCACAGTGCAATAGAAAGCTGGAGCCAGCAGATAAGGTCCCAGAGCCTCTTCTTGATACAGATGGATGTGCTGATTACCTAGCCACAAGTCTCATATCATAATGGTATTGATGTGGCATAACACTAATTCAGCAAAGTATGGGAAAAAGAAAGGGGAAAAAAAATCCAGAAAACTTGTACTTAAATCATTATAGGAGACAAAGTAAGGTCATTTCTCTGAAGTACTTAATAAATGCTCATTAATTGGGGGAATCTAGGTGGTACAGTGGATAGAGTTCTGGGCTTAGAATCTAGAAGATTCACCTTCAAGAGTTCAAATCCATCCTCAGACACTTTCTAGTTGTGTGACTTTTAGTATGCCATTTAATCTCGTTTGCCTAAAAATAAAATAAAATAAAACCCATTGTAAGGAGAATCGTCCAGCTCTAACCATCCCATCCCCTTCTTCCCCCAGTTTTTGAGTTAGTAACTAAGGAATATTGAAATGTTGACTGTGGGCAACTCTTAAGCTTGAACATCATTAGGAAAGTAAACACAATGTGCTGTGCTTTCTCATAAAACCAGATTTGAACACTATGTACAAATGATGATCCAATAGCTGAATAATAAAAAAAAGGTTATTCCTAGAGAGGGAGAGACGTTCTCCTGAGATATAATGAAGGTTGTAGAGATTAGGGACCACCCTGTAATCAATTGAGACAGAACAACAGACACCATGGAGCTCAAGTTCTTCACCACAAAAACCTCAGGCCATTAAAGGAACCCTAGACAAATATCTTGTGGATGTCTCTGAGGATGCCCTCCCACAAAAAGCTCCTTTCAAATAATCTGGAAAATCTCCAAACACATCTGTATCTGCACACACATTAACAGGAAGCTATGAGTATTAATAAAGTATCAGGCAGCTCATCTCTTTTCATTCAGCTTGGTACTTCCCTAGCAGAGGTATTAAGAGAGTGGAAGGCTTTGCCCTGAACTTAGCTAGTTCCCCTAAAAAATCCAAAGAAAATCAAATGATTCCTTTATTCATGCAATAAAAGTACCCTACTATATGCAATAAACTATGTCAACGGGTATCCAAGGATAAGACATGTTCTTTGCCCCCAAAAGGTTTGAAGATGTATGATTTGATGAGACAAGTCTAATACAGACAAATTAGAATGAAGAACATGAGACTTGTCTCCATTGCAAATAAAAAGGGTTCCTTAAAGAATATCAGAGAGGGAGATACTATTACTCTGCTGGGGTGAAGTTTGAGTGCACTGGACCTTGGAACTCCTTCCTTCCTATCCTATTCAGTGTGAAATGATGGCAAGGTAGTCATCATTATGTAAAAATGGTGCAAGCAAGTACATTCCTCATCCACAAACCACCAAGAACTGCTCATCAAAGAGTAAAACATTTATTTAGGCAAAATATCCAAGTAAATTACAAGGGAAAAGACAACTAGTGGAATCATTCTTTGTCCTCTTTCTACAGACCTTCTACAGACTCCCAAACCCAATTCCAGGGGAAATATTCTTTTTTTTTTCACACAAGAAATGATGAATAGTTTAATTTTGGAAAAACATGGAACAATCTACATGAAATTATTGAGTGAAACAAGAAGAACCAAGAAAACATTATATACAGCAACAGAAATATTGCTTGAAGAAAATGACTTGTATATGTCCACCTTTAGAGAAAGAACTGATGAATATAATTGACATAGTTTCATAATATACCTATAGCTTTTTGTCAAATGATGCCTTTTCTACTGAAGGCAGGGGATGGAAGGAGTTAACTGGGTATTTTAATTTAACAAACAAACTAATTAATTTTTAAAATAGTGCTTTAGAGAGAAGCCATGAAACACAGTGGAAAGAAGGCTGGCTGTGAAGTCAAGAAAAACTTACATTCTGATAATGTTTCTAACACATATGGAATATGTGGCCCTGTGGAAATCACTTAATCTCATAGTGTCCCCAAACAAATTTGTAAAAGTATGTTATAGGCAAGTTGTCAGCACGTTTCCTATGTCTTGGAATAAAAGGAAAAAAAGCTATAGTTTAAGACTTCTACCATTTTAGTTCTTAGAGCTTCCTTGGCCCTTGAATTTAGCTTCTTTTCTCCTCAAAGTGACAGTTGCTGTTTCTTGCCAATGTTACTATTGCCATCTACTGGAGCTATCATCTAAGGTCATTGCTCTTTCCTGGTGGGGATGGAGGTGTTGGGGAATGACACCCAAAGGTCCCTCTGATCCTTAAGAAAGGACTAAAATAGTGGAAGTCTTAAACTATAGCTTTTTTTTTCTTCCAAGGCATAGGAAACGTGCTTATTTAGAGACAGAGGAGAAGAGATGATAGAAGAGAGACTGAACATGGTAGGGAGGCAGGGATATTTGAAGGAACAATGCTGGAAGAGATGGGAAATGAATAGGATCAATGATACAAGCTTTTTTCTTGGAAAGGAATCTCTACAGAGGGAAGCAGCCCTCCAGGACATTCTAGATGTATGAACACAGAATTTGGTCAACAAGACTGTGAGTCAAGGATCTATTTGACTTCTGGCATTCAGCTTTCTATTGCATTTTTGGATTGTGTGAAGGGCTCAGTAAGAGTAAAAGGATGAAGGACTAAGTTCATGATAACGTAGTGAACTATACTGAAATGCTATAGCAATGGTGGTCATCATATGGTGGAATCATGCCATCCTAGGGAAGAAGGATTTCCTCTATGTTAATGCCCTGGGGCAAAATCTCTTCACCTTCTTATTGTTGCTCCAGTCTCACCCCCAAACTTACATCTTATTATCACCATAGAGGGAGGGAGAGAATGCCAATAGTTATCAAAAGGGGAGGAAATGTAAGATGATTTGGAATCACTATAGGAATAAGGCATTGTGGTACAGTGGAAAGTCCCAACTAAAGGATATTTAATAGCAATGTGATTTGGGGAAAGTCCTTGGAACTCCTCTAAGTTTCAGTTTTCTCATCTAGCCAAGTTCTAGTCTCAGCTAAGCCATTTAATAGCCATGTGATGGGGCAGGGGGCGGGGGGGAAGGAGTTCCTGGAACCATCATTTTTCAGTCTTCTCATCTGTTAAATGAGGATCATATTTTGCCCTTCATTGGGTTTATATGAAGATCAGGTAGCACTTTGCTTAACAAAATACTTAGTAAGTTGTTAGATGTGAGTTTCAGTAAATTGATCAATTGGAATCTATTGTTTTCTATTCTACTGTCCCTACTGTGCTAAAAATGGAGGTGAATGATTTTTTTTAATGGCTTAATGCCTAAGAGTGAGGACCCCTTCCAAAATAGATGCACACTGTTGTTTGTATCATATTCAACTCTCTTTATCACCCCAGGGTCCTACTGTCCATGGGATTTTCTTGGCAAGGATACTGGAGTGGTCTGCCATTTCTTTAAGTGGATTAAGGCAAACAGAGGTTAAGTAATTTGCCCAGAGTCACACAGCTATTGTCTGAAACCACATCTGAACTCAGATCTTCCTGACTCCAGGCCTAGTACTCCGGTCCACTGAAACATCGAGTTCTCCCTACACATACTCGAATTTATCTAATATTTTTCTAAAGGCCACTTAATTGGCTGAGTTGAATATTAAATGGAGATAAAGCAATGATCTAAGCAGAGTTTACATATATCATTCTTCAAAACCAAATGGATACTCTTCCTTTTGTTGGGGGAAAACAGTTCCATTCTAAAAGAAATAGGACACAATCTTTAATGTTTAGACTTAACTTGATCCATAGATTTTTTTTGAGTGAGGATTCATGTCCTTGAACTATAAGAGGGATAATTCAATTTGTCTCTTGGCTATTTCATAGATTTAGAATTGCAAGGGGTCTTAGAAGTAATATAGTAAAATGCTCTCATTTTACAGACCAGAAAACTGAGGCTAGGCAAGGTGAAGGTAATTTTGACCCAACTAGAATTCAAACCTAGACTCTCTGATTTTATTTGAAGCTAATGTCATCACTCTTTGGGGTAGCACAAAAAATACTAGAAACAAAGGGGCAATCCACTGACTGGAGGACACCCAAACGAATTACAATATATGAATGGAATGGAATCTAACTGTGCCACATAAAAAAATACTAATTAAGAGAAATTCTGAGAAGCAAAGATAGGGCTGTTAAGTTCATGAAAAGTTAATTAAGGGGGATTAGTAGATGGCTCAATGGATTGGGAGCCAGGCCTAGAGACAAGTCTTGGGTTCAAATGTGACCCTAGACACTTCCTAGCTTTGTGACCCCAAATAGGTCATTTAACCTCCATTAAACAGGATTGGTTCTAAGATGGAAGTGAATTAAACAAAACCAAGAGATCTGTAGCAATGTAAATGAAAAGAAGACCAAAAAAGAAGCTAAACTCTAATAAATTATAATGGTCAATTTTGCTCCCCAGAGAGGAGATGACAAAATAAAAGTCTTTTTCTTGGCAAAGAGATGGGGAAACATGGGTGTGGAATGTTGCTGATGATGTCATTTTTTCATGCCTGTTTTTCTTTCTTCCAAAGAAAGGGTTAGCATTGTGTGGGTATATGCCAGGAAATGACTAGGGCATAAAGACAAAAGGCATAAATAAACATATTTTTAAAATAATTTGGTCAAATAAAGTCATTTCCATTATACTAAGCTGCCTTTTAAATGGCTAAGGAGAGATTTTAGCTTTTGCCAGGGAAATCTCATGCCCAGAAAGTATGTCCTTTGTTTACCTGACCCATAGTAAGCTCTTGATAAATACTTATTAATGATCAAAGTACTAACATCCAGGATTTATATAGCAGTCAGGCACTGTGCAGAGTTTTACACTTCAGCATTGTGCTGAATTTTACAAATTACAAAAAAAAAATACAAATTTTACATTTGATTCTGCAAGGTGAATGCTATGATCCCTATTTTACAGCTGACAAAACTGAGATGAATAAAGGTCAAGTAACTTCTCCAGGGTCACACAGCTAAGAGTCTGAGCCTGGATTTGGATTCAGACCCAATGCTTTAGCCACTGTGCCCTTAATGACTCTGCAAGGTAGGAGCTTTTATTATCCCCTTTTTATAGTCAAAAAACAAAAAACAAAAAACTGAGGCAACTAGAGGTTAAGTGACTTCCCCAGGGTCACAGAGCTAAGTCTCTGAAGCAGAATATGTCCTCAGGTCCAATATTCTATCCACTGTACCACTTAGCTGCCTACATACTGACTAAATGTTGTGGACTGACTAAATGATATACTTTGTATTGTGTTCCAATCCATCAGTTTGACCATTTTAATATGCTATGAACTCCTTTTTTCCCCCCTGGGTGTTCTCAAGTTTCTACAACATTCTTATTCATACTGTCTCTCATGAGGCCCACAACAATCTGTATGAAATTGATGATGCATGAAATAGTATTTTCCTTACTTTATAAATAAGGAAAATGAAGGTCAGAACTGAGGAAGGATTTCCTCCAGCCTGGAGAGCTCTCTCTAAGTGTCTAGAGGCTAGAACTGAAATCTTTTGACCTCTAATTAGTGATTTACTCATTATGCTGCCACTGCTGCTCTCAGAGTTAATGGAGTTCAAAGTTGTCCATTGGAAAGAGAGTTAGTAGGCAACAGAGATTAATTTTTCACTCTTGTCTCTAGACTGTGAGCTAGGAAAATGGCTTCTGACCACACTGACCTTCAAACGCTTTTCTCTACCCAATGTCTCTTTCCCCTGGTAATTTAATGCCTAACTTTAAGATGTGCCCAATAGGTCTTCTTTCCTACCAAAGTCAATAAATTACCTCAGTCCTAGAGGATATGGTGTTTGCTTTTTTCTGCCCCTATCAACAACGAGAGGCAAGGTTTATATGTGTATTTTTTCCACTTTTTTTCATTTGTTATAGCCACCCATTCAGAAAACATGATGTGATTGAAGTAAGGGCACAACACGAGCAGCTTGGGTCCTCTCGTGTTTCTCTTCATTTCAATATGCCATTTATCTATTTCATTCATTCATTTAAGGGTCCAATATATATGCCCTAGACACTATATTAGGTTTGGGAGATACAAAGACAAAAAAAGAAATTGTCCTCGCCCTCAAGGAGCTTATTTTTTGGTGGGGGATCCAAGATCTGGAGCTAGATGGAATCCTAGAGGCAACCTAGTTCTAAATCTTTCGATTATAGATGAAGAAACTGAGGCATAGAAAGATAACATAACTTATCAGCATCAAATAGGTAATATAGACAGGGGCAAGATCTGAACCCGAGTTCTCTAACTTCATAGCCATAGCTCTTCCTATTGTACCTTCTACCTTCTATTTATTTTGCCTTTCTTATAGTGTATATTATGTTATATATGTATTATATTATATAATATATGAATGATAGTATATGATACATAATATTCTTATATTGCCCTCCTATAAAATATTTATACTATATACCATATACTATATTGATTCCCCTCCCCTCTGTGTTAACCCCTTCCCCTACCATGACATTTATGCACGCCACTTTGTGTATATGAATGTACACACACACACACACACACAACATGACCCTGGGGATATAGTACCAAATAATCTAGGATAAAACATAGTATTTACTATAGTGCATATATAGCATATAGCATATGTAGTATGCTATATATTATCCAACATTACATATTATATATATACCCCAGTATATAAAATTATTATACTATACTCCTAGCATCTCCTATAATACTACAGCATTGTTATATTATATCCCCAAAGCTCCATGCAGTGCCTGGTATATATGTGAGGATATACATACATACATATAAACACACTCATGTATATTTGCATAATATCTACATATATGTACACACCCATATATGGTGCGTGGTATTCTGTGATGCAGAAGTGAAGAAGGGAGTACATTTCAGGCACAGGAACAACATGGACCAGGGCACAGTGACAAATGATGGAACATCACATCTCATGGGGCAGGTAATCATGACAATGAAATAGCAGCTTGGAGAGCCCTTTGAGAAGTGAGTCATTTTAATGGGAATTGTTATTAATCTACCTCTTGAATCTGCTTTGAAGGAATTGTCTCAATATTTGTTATGTGTCTTTCCTCAAAATACACTTCCTTTTCTCTCTCCCCAGTCTCCTTGTGAACAGAAATGATGGGGAGGGATGTGGAGTGCCTGCATCCCTTGGCATGTCAATTTCATTTAGTTGACAAACTTGTGGGAAGGACCTACCTAAGGACCCTAAGCTAGATGAAAATACAAAACTAGAGAGGACTTACATTCTATTAATTTAGTATTTAGTAATGAGAGGGGGAAACAATACAGAAATAATGATGCAAATGAGAGACTAATCAGTAAAAAGGGAGAGGTCCAAGAAACAGGCTACGAGGAAGTCATAGCATCCTAGATTTTGGGCTAGAAAGGACGTTGGACTTCAGCTCAAAGGAAGTCAATTTACTCATTTGGAAAAATTCACAGAGTGATTCTGTGGTCTCCCTCAAAGTAGTGACGGCCACACATATGCCTATGACAAAGAATATTAGTTTGAACACCCCGAGCTTACTCACTTGTGAAATGAAGTACTTGTCTGCTCTCTGGTGGTCAAAGAAAAAAACACATCTTGAAGGATATATTAGTCTGGCTTCAATTCCAAAAGGTGGAAAGAATGCTCGAATTCCCTGAGGTTGGGTCCTAAGACTTCACCGGATCAGAATTGACAGGGATCTTTGAGAACATCAATTTTATTATTTTAGCAGATGAAAAAAAACTGAGGTACACAGACTTTCTGAAGGTCTCATAGGGAATTAGTAATAGAATCAAGATCTGAAACTAGCACCTCTCGCCATGAATCCAACTTACTTTCCACCATAGCACGCTGTCTCTTTCTTGATTTCCTTCCAGAATGATAGTCTATATTTATTTGACACTCTTTTGTGCTCATTCCATTGAAAAGATTATTTGGAGATATAATATCGGTGTTCTAAAAAATATAAATTTTGTCTTTCCTAAAGAGTCTATGGAGAATTTGGATTCTATTAGTATTAGTAAAAGAGAGAATATGTTTATATGCCAGAAAATTACATTTCAAAATTTTATTAATTATTATTTATAATTATTACATAATATTTGTACATAATGTATAATTATTTATTAATCAAAGTTAATAGGTACTATCAGGTAAAGGATGAGAAATATCACTAAACTATTCATAGATTCTTAATTTTAGCCTGACATCAGCAATGTAAGTGATCTTCATTCTTGCACCCCTATATACTATGTACAAAGTTTGTTCTTATCATGAAATTCATCTCCTCAGAGAAACACAGAAATCTCACAGAGGTATAAAGAATTTCTGAGGCTCAGTCTTGAGTCTTGATTCTAGGATATATAGTAGCCAACTTGAGAACCAACCTAGAGCTTGCCAGCTCTATCAAGACCACTGGCTGGTCCTGACTGGCCCACTATTCCTCTACCCCAGATACTTTCAGCTATAGTTGTATGAATAAACTATTAGAAATATTTTACAAATCAATCTTACTGGGTCAAAAAATTCCATGCACTGTGAATATATCTATCAGAAATAAGCCAAATAAGAGTTCACAAAAGTTTTTAAACCTTTTTTTATGTTGAAAATCCCTCTGGCAGGCTAGCAAAGCCCGTGGATCTCTTTTCAGACATTTTTATGTCTGGATGACATTTTTAATGAATGACATTTAATGAATAAAAATGACATTTTTAAATTAATAAAATAGAGGATTACAAAGGAAACCAATTATATTCACATTCAGTTATCAAAATATTCTTAAGTTTCCATAATGATAAAGTTAATAACCTGTGGTATAAGACTTATAGGCTTTGGTGCATCATGATTGTATCCTATGGACTCACTAGTCATACTGGATGTTTATGTTGATGTGCTCTCACCTTCCCTCTGAGAGACATCTAACCAAGATGCCTCATCAACCTTTATTGCAGATGCATTAGAGAGGGAAAGAAATGTGTTATTTCAGTGCCTCTATGGTCATTATTCCCCATGCCACATGGAATTTTTTTTTCCTAACCAGTGCTTAAACTTATGGATCAAACCTTTTGAAGGGGCAGTTAGGTGGCTAAGTGGATAGAGTCAAAATTGGAGATGGGAAGTGCTGGATTCAAATCTGGCCTCAGATATATCCTAGATGTGTGACCCTGGGCAAGTCACTTAACCCCAATTGCCTAGTCCTTATTGCTCTTCTGCCTTGGAACCAATACATAGTATTGTTTCTAAGATGGAAGGTAAGGGTTTAAAAAAAAACTATTGAAACTGGGACCTCTAATTTCCTCAGTATGGCTACTCCCTTCACTAACATTGATCAGGAATCCTCTATAATCTCATTAAATGGACTTCAAGAATGGCTGTGACCAAAAAAAGAAAAATCATCAAACTTTAGTTACCTTGAAGAACTTTTCTAAACTCAGTGCCTATAACTGCAAAGTCTCCCAAGATCTGACAGCTTGTATTCCATTGCATAACCTTTGAGAACCCAGGCTTTGCCCCATGTCACAGTGAGGCATCAGAGTAGGATTTCCCCATAAGGTAGCTGAAATACTATATGCTGCATTCACTACCTTCCTTTTGAAAGAGGAGTTTGAACAGAACCAGCAAAACAAGGGCAGAAACATCCATGAAGGGATTGCTATTGTCAGTACTCACCCAGCCACTGTCTAAGAAGTTTAAAGAAAAGCATGCTTTATACATAGCTTATTCTTACTCCTTAATTCCATTAATGGACACTGAACTGGAATAATAAAGCAGCTATATCTACATAACCTAAGAGATCTTTTGGTGGTATCAATTAACACAAGTTGATCATGAAATACATTTCACTTGAGGAGATCCTGTCTATTCAGGTGAAAGGTCTAATATTTTATATATATTATATGTAAATTTACATAGAAAGACATACACTATATATGGACATTCACACATACACACATTCTCTTAAAAAAAAAAAAAACACCTTACCTTTAATCTTAGAATCAGTATTGTGTATTGGTTCAAAGGCAGAAGAGCGAATTAGGTGATTTGACCAAGCTAGGAAATATCTGAGGTCAAATTTGAACCCAGGACTTCCCATCTCTACTAAACCTACCTGCCCCTCACATATAGACAGACGCTTGCCTAGAATCTAGGTAGAATTTCAAATCTAGCCTCAGAGATGGAAGAATCATAGTATCATGAGAAATAGAAGGTTCTTCAGAAACAAATTCTCTCATTAAAAAATTATGTCATAGAACTAGGAAACATAATAACAAAATTCATCTGGAAGAAACAAAGGTCAAGAATATTGAGGGGATTAATGGGGGTGGGGGGAAGTGTCAAGGAAGGTGACTCAGCAGAACCAGATCTCAGTATATAAAGCAGTAATCATCAAATGAGTCTGGTAGTGGCTAAGAAATAGAAGGGTGGATCTGTGGAATAGATTAGCTACACAATATACAGGAGTAAATGACCTTAGCAATCTAGGGCTTGATAAACCCAAAGATCCCAGCTTTTGGGACAAGAATTCACTATTTAACAAAAACTGCTGGGAAAACAGGAAAACAGTATGACAGAAACTAGGTATAGGTCAATATCTCACACCCTATACCAAGATATGGTCAAAATGGATGTATGATTTAGATCAGTGGTTCTCAACCTTTCAATTTGTAGCAATGAGAACACATAATGCATATCAGGTATTTACATTCCAAATCATAACTGTAGCAAAATTACAGTTTCGAAGTAGCCACCAAAATAATTTTTTGGTTTGGGGTCACTGCAACATGAGGACCTGTATTGCCGGGTCACGGCATTAGAAAGGTTGAGAATCACTGATTTAGATATAAAGAGTGATATGATAAGTAAATTAGACATAAAGAGTAATATGATAAGTAAATTAAATAAGTAAAAAAAAAAGAACAGAATAGTTTGCCTGTAAGATCTATGAAGAAGGAAAGAATTTATGACCAAATAAGAGAGAGAGAATTATAAGATGTATAATGAATAATTTTGATTATATTTAATTTAAAAACATTTGTAAACAACAAAAACAATGTAACCAAGATTAGAAGGGAAACCACAAACCGGGAAAAATTTCTCATTGCAAATTTCTCTGATAAAGGTCTAATTTCTCAAATATGTAGAAAACAAAGTCAAATTTATAAGAATAAAGTCATTCCCCAGTTGAAAAATGGCGAAAGTATATAAACAATCAGTTTTCAGATGAAGAAATCAAAGCTATCAATAATCACATAAAAATGCTCTAATTTGATTAGAGGAATACAAATTAGAGTAACTCTGAGGTACTACCTTATAACTATCAGATTGGCCAATGTGACAGAAAAAGAAAGCGATAAATGTTGGAGGGGATGTGGCAAAGTTGAGACACTAATGCATAGTTAGTGGAGTTGAACTGGTCCAATCATTCTAGAGGGTAATTTGGGACTATGCCCAAAGGTCTATAAAACTGAGCATTCCATTTGATCTTGTAATATCACTACTGGGTTTATATACCAAAGAGATCATAAAAAGGGGAAAGGACTGACAAACAAAAATGTTTATAGCAGCTTTTTTTTGTGGTGGTAAAGAATTAGAAATTGAGGGGATGTCCATCATTTAGGGAATGACTGAATGAATTGTGGTATATATTGGTGATGGAATACTATAGTAGTATAAGAAATGATAAACAGGATGATTTCAGAAAAAGTTAGAAAAATCTACATGAAGTGATAGAGAGCAAAATAAGCACAACCTGGAGAACATCATATACAGTAACAGCAATATTGTACAATAAGACTTAGCTACTTTCTACTACTTAGCAATACACAGGTCCAAGACAATCCTGAAGGACTTATGACAAAGAATGCTATCTATCTCCAGAGAAAGAACTGTTGGAGTCAGATGAGGATCAAAACATACTATTTTCCACATTGGTTTATTCATGGTTTTAGTTTTATATGAGTATTCTCTTACAACAATGACCAGTATGGAAATATATATTTGCCTGATAATACATGTATAATTCAGATCAAATTGCTTACCATCTTAGGGATGGAATGGGGGGAGGCAAGGGAGGGAAGGAGGCTATTTGGGTCTTGTAATTTCAGAAAACATATGTTGAAAATTGTTCATGTATATGTAATTGGGAAAATAAAATATCTTTGAATAAAAAAATAGTCTTCCAAAAAAAAAAGAAAGAAAAGAAAAGAAACTAACCTTCTCAGTCTACAAATGAATAAAGAGAAGCTTAGGTTAAGTGACTCCCCTAAGGTCATGCAGACAGTTATTGACAGGTACCATATCAGAACCCATATCTCTTAACTCTCAATCCAGCATACTTTCTACTATATAATTATCCATTTGTTCTGGATATTTCCAGAAACAAAAGGTAGAATTTGAATCTCCAAGGTCTATCTAATTTTTAGTTGTTAATAGATACCAACTATTGTGGAGATTTGGGATTGGCAGTGCTTTCTCATGAAAAGTTCAGGCTAAATTATCAGCTCACATGAAGAATTCAATACCCATCAGCTGTTGTCTAACAGTTGTTGACAAATAAAGTGTATCCTAAAGTCTCCATTTTAAAACATTTTAAAAGAAAATCTTTCATTTCCAAATTCCTTGAACCAGTGGTCTACAGGAGGTTTCAAGATGTTCCATAGAAAGACTTTTTCAGCTCATCAACCATATCTGCCAACACAATGTTTTTTTTTTTTCTAAGAGATCCCTCTCCTCATGCTCATGAATGTACTATATGGCCATGCCCACCTTTTGATTTATGATGTTCCCATTACCTAGAAAATTAATGCAATGGAATGTTTGTTCAGTCATAAAAAATGAAACATTTAAAGGACTCAGAGAAACTGGACGGACTTGTATGGACTGATACAGTCACATACATAGGACCAGAAGAATAATGTATGCAGTAACTGTATAATATAAATTGGAAGAAAGGACTACGAACTCTGAAGAACTGTAATGAACAATCTTGGTCCTAAAAAAAAATAGAAAAAACCTAGCTATTTATAGTCAATAAATAGAGATTTATAGGAATGAAAGGAATTTACGCTAAAAACAATGGGGAGTCACTGAAACTTCTTAAGAAAAGGAGTAACATCAAACAATAAAGTAAAATGAATAATTTTGATTATATTAAATTAAGAGGTTTTTGTACAAACAAAATCAATGCAACCAAGATTAGAAGGGAAACAACAAACTGGGGAAAAATTTATAACAGATTTCTCTGATAAATTTTCTCATTTCTCAATTATATAAAGGTCTCATTTCTCAATTATATAAAGAACTAAGTCAAATTTATAAGAAAAATGATCAAAGGATATGAATAGGCAGTTTTCAGATAAAGAAATCAAAGCTATTAATAATCATATGAAAAAATATTCTAAATCTCTCTTGATTAGAGAAATGCACATTAAAATAACCCTGAGGTACCACCTCACTTATCAGATAAGCCAATATGACAGTAAAGGAAAATTATTAATGTTGGAGGGAATGTGGCAAAATTGGGACACTAATGTATTACTGTGGTAGAGTTTTGAACTGATCCAACCATTCTGGAGGTCAATTTGGAATTATGCTCAAAAGGCTATAAAAGAAGGAACACCTTTTGATCCAGTAATACCACCACTGGGTCTTTATCTCAAAGAGTTAAAAAAAAATAGGAAAGGACCTGTATGTACAAAAATATTTATAACTGCTCTTTTTGAGGGAGCAAAGAATTGGAAACTAAAGGGATGTCCCTCAATTGAAGAATAGCTAAACAAAATATGATGGCGACAAATTTCAGAAAGAGCTGGAAAGACCCACATGAACTGATGCAAAGTGAAATAAGCAGAATCAGCAGATCATTATACACAGCAACTACAATATTATGGAATGATCAACTATGATAGGCTTTGCTACTAACAGCAGTACAATGATCCAGGACAATTCTGAGGACTTATGAAAAAGAATACTATCTACCTCTAGATATGGATTAGAAATGCTGATGAAAGCATATGATTTATCACTTGTTTATTTTGGTATATGTTTTGGGGTTTTAGTTCTTTAAGATTATTTGCTTACAAAAATGAATAATATGGAAATGATTTGCATCATAATATATATATATAACCCATATTGAATCACTTGTCAGCTACAAGAGGGGAGAGGGAAGAAGGGAAGGAGACAACATGGATCATATAGCTTTGGAAAACACATGTGGAAATTTGTTATTAAAATATAGTGTGGAAGTTCCAGAGGATAGTACATAAGTAGTGGGACATTGTAGGAGATGGGGTAATGTTAAGGTAAAGGAAGCAGTTGATCTTCAATAGTGTTGGATGGAGCTGCACAGGGATGAGGAGAATAAGAGGGAATGAGAAATTGTTAATGATTAGGGAATGAATTCAAACAGATTATTAGTAGAAGGAAGGAGCTCTGCTGATTAACACAGGTGAGTTGAAGGTTCTCTTTCTAACCCAGAAAACCAGTGTAGTGTAAGCTTTGGTAGATCCTACCAAACAGGAAAATCTTGCACAAGCTTGGTGACACACATTGTGTTTGCCATCTGAAGACTAGTCTAAGTGTTAAGAGGTTTACCACTGACTTTTGAAAAATTAATTTGGCCTTGAAATCCAGGGGATTGTATGTGTATGGGAGGAGGAGATGAGGAGGGCAATTAGTATGGTAGCTACATTAGTGAAGGCAGTACTCATAGTGATGACATCAATTTTTAGTTTTGTTTTAGCCCAAAAGATAGAAAAAGAAATTCTGTTCAAAATAGCTGCAAACAATATAAAGTAATTGGGAGTCCTCAAGCCAAGACAAACAGGGATTGTGTGAACACAATTACAAAACATTTTTCACACAAATAAAGACAGGTCTAAACAATTGGAGAAATATTAATCATTCGTGAGTATACTCAGCCAATATAACAAAAATAACAATTCTACCTAAGTTAATTTACTTATTCAGGGCCATACCAATCAAATTCCCAAAGAATTATTTTATAAAGCTAGAAAAAGGAATAACAAAATCCAGCTGAAAGAACAAAAGGTCAAAAATATCAAGAGAATCAAAGGAAAAAATATTAAGGAAGATGGTCTAGCAGTTCCAGATTTCAAACTTTATTACAGAGTGGTATTCATCAAAATAATCTGGTATTGGCTAAGATATATAGTGGTGGATCAGTGGAATAGATTAAGTACACAATATATATTAGTAAACTATTACAGTAAAAAATTATTGTTTAATAAAACAAAATAAACAGGCTTTGGGGATAAGAATTCAATATTTGACACAAATATTTGGAGAAATATGAAAGGAATTTGGCAGAAACTAGTGACTGACCAACATTTCACATTGTATATAACAGGAAAAGGTCAAAATGGATAAATGATTTAGGCATAAAGTGTGATATCATCAGTAAATTTGTGGGCATACTCATGAAAGAAAACTGAGGGAGGATTGTGGGAAGATGGTAGAGTAGGGATGTGAATCTTTCTCACCTTCTAAATCCCCCCCCACACACACACACACAAACAACCAAAAATAACTCCATAAAACCAACACTGAAAGGTGCAAAACCAGTTAGAAATATGGAGTGAAGCTGAACTGCCAAGGAGGAAGGTTTCTAACTTTCCTGGCCTCGGTCCCATAGCTTCAGGGGAAGGAACAGAACAAACAGAGGGAATCTAAAAAGCAGCTCCAAAAGTCAGGATTAGCAACCTCACCTTATTTGCTGAGTCCTGAGGATACCACTAGAATCTTATTCCCAGCTGAAGGGCCCAGGGAGCAGTTGTGTTTGATGCCTTGGCTCCTGAAACTCCCAGGGGTTTGGAAATAGAAGGAGTAGACACCTTGGAAGGCCCATGCCAGGCTCCAAGGCCAAGAATTCAAGCCTCTTTGCTAACAAACAAGAGATTTTGGAGGCCCAAGAACCACTCACTAGACACAAGCTCTGTCTGGGGCTACAGTGTTGAGAGAGAAGGAGTGAGGAAGGAGTGCACACTGGTGAGTATGATTGCTGAGAGACTGGGGCCTCATCAGCTGTGGTCACTCCTAGGAGAGTCTCTGGTTGTTGTCACTTGGGGAAACAGTCGGCCTGCTTGCAGTTGCAGAGGCAGAATAGACCTTAGGCTCTGGTGCTCCAGCACCTGAGGTAAATCACAAATTGAGGCTTGAACTTGCAATGGGGAGTACATCTGACTAAACTATAAGAATTGCAATAATTAAATATAACTCTATTTAGGGAAAAACAAACACACACAAAAATATTCCTGAAACCTGAGATAAATCAATACAGTCGGAATCTTGAGACTCTAGAAAAAACAAAGCCGTGAAAAAAAAATATAAAAATTAGCAAGCAAAGGAGAAAAATCCCAACTACCGATAGCTATTGTGGGAAAAGAGAAGATTTTAGCTCAAATTCAGAGGTCAGTGAAGTAAAAACACCTAATTCAAAAAAAGCAAAGAAATATAATAAATGGCTACAAGCTCAAAAAGAGCTTTTGGAAGAGCTTTTTAAAAGATCTCAAAAACCAAATGAGAGAGGTAGAAGAAAAATTGAAGAAAAAAGTAGAGTAATGTGAGAAAACCAAGAAAATTATGAAAGATTGATCACCCAAATTGAAAATGAGAACCAGAAACTTATCAGAAGAAAATAATGTGTTAACAACTAGAACTGAAAAAGGGGAAGCTAATGATTTCCTAATACAACAAGAAATAATAAAGCAAAATTAACAGAATTAATTAATTAAAGAGAATATGAAAAATTTTATCACAAAAACAATTGACCTAGAAAATAGATCAAGGAGAGACAATATAAGAAAAGTTGGACTCCCAGAAAGTTATGATAAAAAAAGTCTAGACACCATACTCCAAGAAATCAGAAAACTGCCCAGAAAGATAAAATCAAAATTGAAAGAATTCATGTTTCACCACCTCAAAGAGATGAAAATGCACAGGAGCACCATTGCTAAATTCCATAGCCTCCAGGTTAAGTAGAAAATATTATAAGCAACAAGAAAAAAAAATTTAACACTATAGAGCTACAATCAGAATAACACAAGATTTAGAAGCTACAACATTAAAAGAACACAGGACATGGGCACAACACTGCAGAGAGCAAAAAATTGGGATTACAACCAAGAATAATATATCCAGCAAATATGAGCATAATTACAAAAGGAGGAAAATGAATGTTTAACCAACTAAAGGAATTTCAACTATTCCTGGAGAAAAACCCAGAATGTAGCAGAATATTTGACCTATAAGAAATATATACAAAGATAATAAAAGACCAGTCATAAACAACCTAAAAGATCAAACTGTTTGATTCTGGCATGAGAAAATGTCTGGCATGGGAAAAAGAGTGATCTTTGGAAATATGGGACAATTTGGAAGTAGGAGGGAAAGGGGAGAGGATAAGGGAGGATTTGGGGGAAAGGCTATAAAGAGAAGAGGTACTGGTCAAAGGAAATTGGTCAAAGGACATCAGAGGAGAGACATAGCAGAAAGAAAAGAAGAGGGTGACAAATAATGAGGAGGAACAGAGAAGATGGAAATGCATAACTAGTAAATGTGACATTGAGTGTTATGGATGGATTCACATATGCAAAGAAAATGGATAGCAGAAAGGATAAAAAATCAGGACCTGACAGTGTGTTGTTTACAAGAAACATACTGAAAATGAGAGACATGCATAGAATGAAGCTGGTCCAGAGAAGGCAAGGGTAGTAGTAATGATCTCTATGGAGCTAAAATGGATATAATTGGAAGGGATGGACAGGGTAACTATATTATAGGGAGGGTGAGAGGGTTACTGTGGATATTGAAGCATTTATCAATATTGGACTCATATGTACCAAAAGTTATAGAACTCATATTTTTAAAGGAAAAATGAAATTAGAGATAGATGGAAATAGATAACAAAATAATCATAGCAGCAGACTTTAATTTTCCCCTCTCAGAACTAGATAAGTCTAACCAAAAAATAAATTAAAAAGAAGCTAAGGGGAAAAAATAGAATCTTAGATAAATTAAATTATTCAGATATCTAGAGAGCCCCCACATAACTGCATGAGATTATTAGTAGATCTAAGACTGAGCATATACATCATCTAAACATAGTTTCTGGTGGGACAGCAATGGTTTAGAGAGCATAAATATTCTGTAAAAGTCTTACCTTAACTTCATCTTACTGTGGAGGTAACTGAATTACTGAGGGGTAGTGACACTGGAACAAAAGTTCTACTCAGTATGACCAAGATGTAAAGGTCTGTTTTGGAAAGAGTATGGTTCTGGCAACAGATTGTGTCTGTTTCCTAAAGACCAATCTAGCAAAATATATTATGAGAACCAGATGGGCTAAAGTAATCAAATTAAATGCTGATAGTAATGTGGAGAAACAGACTTAATATTACATTTCTTGTGAATTTTTTTTTAGAAAACAAGATGGAAATATACATTAAGAGTGATAAAGCTGTTTATGCTCATTGACTTAGAGATCCCATTACTAGGATTAAGCCCTAAAGGCATTATTGAATGGATAAAAAGCTGTGTGTATATGAAAATATCCTTGGAATCTATTACAACAAAATAACTGGAAATAACACAAATGTAATGAATGAGAGAAATGGCTGAATAGATTGTGATATTTGAATGTAATGATTTATGTCATGTTCTTGAAATGACAAATATTGGAAATTATGAAAAAATGAAAAGAGAAGAAAAGCAAATAAGAATAATATATGCTATAATTACCTTGCAAAAAATACAACCATAAAAATCAAGAGAAAATAGTATCCATGTAAAAACAAGTCCAAGGGGAACTCAAAAGCAGAGGAGGTTTATATTAGCACACATACACAATTTACATTTTTAAGCTAATTTTAAACAATGTTGATTTTGTGATTTTGCACAAAATATTTTTTATGTATATGTTTGGTTAAATGTCTTTTGGTTGCTAAGTATATAATAATTATTTTAAAAAGAAAGAAAATTGATTTTACCATTAGAATGAGCAAAACATAATTAGAAGGATAATTTTTTAAATTCCTAAATGCTTATTAAGTTCAATTTATAAGCTCTAATGTTCTTGATTTGAATTATGTTCACTGTTGCTTTTTTCTGTCAGCAGGTTATCAAGTCTTGATTGGATAAATCATCATTCACTGAGCTTTATGGACATAACAGGTTTCTTTCTAAATCCAAGTTAGGAGAGCAGTGAACTGGTGGTAGCCTCAACTATTCATATTAAGGAATAAGAAGAAGCCTGGGGAGTTATTGATTGACTGGATTAAGGAAAATATAACATAGTTATTAAAAGAAGATGCTTTGTTAACGAATCATCTTGCCTCTTTTGTCCAAATGAGCTCATTATTAATTATCAGTAGTACACTTTGAGCTGCATTGGGGTTTTGGCCATGATATTTGTCTTTTTTTTTCTTCTCTCTTGAAATCAATACTAAGTATTGGTTCCAAGGCAGAAGAGTGGTCAGGACTAGGCAATGAGGATTTAGTAACTTGCCCAGGGTCACCCAGCTAGGAGATATCTGAGGCTAGATTTGAACTAGGCACCTCCCATCACCAGACCTGGCGCTCTGTCCACTGAGTCACCAAGTGTACCCCACCCCTTTTTAAAAGTCTTAATCTTTTAATAATAAAACTGTGTCCTCTTTCCTTATGGCATTTCTTCTCAATGAAGTCAAAAGAAGTTCCTGGGTTTCTTAAAGCATCACCTGAGTTTGTTGGTCTAAAAAAGAAGGAACTATTGACCAGTGTCTAAGAACTTATCTACTACTTGTTTGGGGGGCGAGGGGAGGGAGAATGGAAAGAAAAGAAGGTCAAGAGGATTTGTTTTGGCACCAAGTCTGTTCAAAAATCTTACAGTTTAAGTCAGAGAACACATGGGAATTCCAAAATTCCAGAGTCCCTTGGATTCATGGGATTTTAGAAATGCCATTTCATATATATATGTGTATATGTTTATATACATACATATATGTCTTTTTTCCTTTGGTCATATATTTGACCTTAATCACCAACAAACACAAGTATTTCAGTTTTCAAAGAATAAAAAAAAATTATATGAAACAATGAACTTTGGTTCCATATATTTTGTTTTTAAAGTATGTATTGAATTTAACAAGCTAGTAACAAAATTGTCCTGTTTGTGTCCCTTTATCACCTCTTTTTATTTGTACTTCCATATACTTTATGTCTGATTTTGTTCTCTTTATTTTGTTTACAATCTACTCTTCTGCCTAACTCATCCCCTACTCCATTTCTCTCTTTTTTCATTCATTCAATAAGAATTTATTAAGAGCTTTCTCTGGGTTGTGCACATAGGAGAAGCAGCAGAGCTTAATGGGCAGAAACAACTCGAACCTGAGTTCATGTTCTGTCTCTGACACACATGGGGTGCTTGAGCCCTTAATTTCTTGTTATCCCAGGAGTATAAATATTCCTATTAAAGACTATGACTATATTCCTATATGTGACTATAAATTTCTGCACTAGGCATTGGAAACAGATACAAGGACAAAAACAAAAAAGTACCTGCCCTCAAGGAGTTTACATTTTACTGAGAGAAAAAATGATGTGTAAAAAAGAGAAATAAATGCAAATATTTGCAAAATAAATAAGAAAGTAATGGGGGAGGAGGAAAACTAAAAGCTGGGAGAGGATCAGGATAAATCTTTTATAGGAAGTTGCATTAGAATAGAGCTTAGAAGCAAGCCAGGGGTTTCATGGGGCAAAAGGAGACCAACAAGTAGATTCCAGTCAAGGAAGACAGTATGTACAAAGAGAGAAATAGGAGATGGAATTTTCGTGAGGTATAGCAAAAAGGTCTCTGGTTAGAGGAAGAGCCAGGCAAAATAGATAAAACACAGGACAGAGGGGAAGAAAGTCATTGTTTTATATTGTTTTATACTTTACATATATATATATATACATATATATATATATATATATATATATACAATATATATTGTTTTATACTTTACCTCTGACATTCATGTATTATGTGACCCTGAGGAGCTCTCTAAGGCTGTTCCCTCATCTGTAAAATGGGGATAATAATATCTGTAGTATCCACCTCCTGGGATTGTTGAAAGGCTCCAATGAAATGATATGTATATGTAAAGTCCTTTGTAAACTCTTAAAGTTTGGATAAGGTCAGTCACTAAATGATTGAGGCTCCTTTTGGTTCTGGTTTCATGCCCAGAGTCATGGCCCCAGCTCACAAAGAAATTTAGACATTTTGTGTTGTAAGCATTTAACAAAGCTTTATTTGTCTCCACTGTGAATAAGGGAAAGGATCAGTGCTGACTGGAAACCCAATTCATCTTTTTTCCTTCATTTCAAGAAATTAATATATTGATCATATTTCGCTCTCTTCCCAAACTCATGTAGCTGCCCAAGTCCTTTTATCTCTCCCAGTTAGTCCCCCAGCCAGAAGATTTTCTGTATAGGTCTTTTAAAACCAAAGTTCTTGGAAAAGGTTTCATTAACAGCCAATCAGTATATTCTGCTTATCTGAATGGCCTTTGAAATTAAGCTTCCTTGAATAAGAGAATGAGACTTTAACAGTTCACTTGTCTAAAGCATAAGTCTGCTTCTAAGAAAAGAATTTGCTGAGTTGAGTCTGCCCTTACAGTTCACTTGTTTGGGGGTATTCTCAGATTTATAAAAGTACCAATTAGTAAAGTTTAAAAAAAAGACAAATTAGTGGAACATGTTAAAATAAGCCTGTCAAATCTTTGAATAAGGGAAGAGTTTATGACAAAATAAGAGATAAGAGGGAATTATGGGAAGCAAAATAGATAATTTTGAATACAGGAAATTAAAAAGCTTTTGCACAAACAAAATGAATGCAGCTAAAGTTATAAGGAAAAAAAGATACTGGGAGAAAATTTTTACAGAAATTTCTCTGAGAAAGATCTCATTCTTCAAATATATAGGGAACTGAGCCATTCCCTCTATCACCTGGATTTTGATACTACAGTTTAACATGCCATTGAACTCTATACCAACAATATAAACCAATTTGAAAGTTACACTGATGCTATTCTTTAGCACTACAATGTGTCTAAATATTCTTACACATACAGATGAAAGTGGCCAAGAACCTTCTATGTAATACAGATCCCCAATCGTGCTGTTCTGTCCCCTACATCCATGACTCTCTGCCAAAACTTGCATCATATGACTTGAAGGAGAAGGTTCAAGTAGTTTGAAGAACCCCAGCTCTAGTTTTGAGATCTCTGGTAAAAATAATAAGCATTAAGGGAATTCTTAAAAGAGAGAAATAACTTCCTATCTTGTTGACCTTATTGTCTAATATTATTCTAGAGATAAACTCTATACTTTAGCTAGACTAAGCAATTTAAACTTTATCGTATAAGTAATGGAACGTCTGGAAGAAGGTGAATGGCATGACGAACAGCATTTGGGGAAAATTAATCTAGCTTCCCTTCCATTTTAGGAATATTAGAAGGGAATGAAACTGGTAAAGAGGCTATGGTAGTAGTCTAGATAAGGGGCAGAAAATGGGGTGGGACAGTAGAATTATAGAAAAGGGATAGACTAACCTTAGAGATCATAGGATTTAAAACTAGAAGTAACATTAAAGGTCATCTAACCCGGAGCTCTTAATCTTCTTTGTGTCATGGATCCTTTTGGAAATCTGGTAAAATCTACAGACTCCTTGTTAGAATCATGTTTCTTGAGTGCATTTAATACATAGAATTACAAAGAAAACTAATTATGTTGAGATACAATTATCAAAATATTAAAAATAAGTTCACAAATGCCAGCTTAAGAATATTTGATTTAGTCCAATACCCTCACTTTATGCATAAGAAAATTAGGCTTTTTAAAGAGTGACTTAAGTGATTTGCCCATAGTCATGTAGGTGTAGCACAGCTAGAATCCTGTAAGAGACATCTTGGGAATATTGAAAAGAGCTGGTGATTTCATACCTGAAGAGAATGAAAAAGAAAAGTGTCAAAAGATGACTACAATGTTTCAAATATGGGTGACAGAGAAAATGGTAGTACCATCAACAGGAAAAAGAAGCAGCTATGAATCAGTTTTTAAGAGCACTGGACCTGGAGTCAGGAAGATCTGAGCTCAAATTCAGCCTTACATTTCCTAGCTATATGACCCTGGGGAAGTCACTTAACCTCTGATCCCCTGACACTGGAGAAGGAAATGCCAAAACTATGCCAGTATCCTTGCCAAGAAAACCCCTTGGATAGTTATGGCCTATGGAGTTATGAAAAGTCAGACATGACTCAACAACAACATGAACAGAGAAATCAGAAAATGTTGGGAGACAGGAGCTAGAAACTCCAGTTTTAGAAAGTTCCCATTTGAGGTTATAGCAAGGACTATAGCAGAGCAGAGAAGTGGAGTTTTGGTGTTATAATTTAGGAGGAAGGTCAGTACTGGAATTAGTTTTTTCAGTCACTTATCTGAAGATATAGCTAACATCACGAGAGTGGATGAGATCTCTGATGGTATGAGTACAACAGAAGAGAACACAGGACTGAGGATGGAATTGTGAGATATGACCACATTGAATCTAGGAAGAAAAAAAAAGAGCCTAAGTAATCAAGAACCTAAGTGAGTTGTCTAGCTGAATTCCACAAAAGAGGCAGTTACCAAAAAGAAGGTGTGATCAACAGTGTCAAATCCCGCATAGTGGTTAAGGAGGATTAGAATAAAACCAAGCCTATTGAATATAGAGTTCTATATGGCATGGCAAGGTATGGCATTGGTGCCACCTTGATATCATGCTGTCACATACATTGCACTCTACCTTCATAGACTCTCTTTCCAACCCTACTTTATGGATTTTTTTTTTTTCATTAGAATGCCAGCTCTTTGAGGGTAGGGAAAGCCTTGCTTGCTTGTATAGGCATCCCTTCCACATCTTGGGAGTTGGTGAACAGCAGCGCCTCAGTCTAGAAAATCCAAGTAAAAATTTTTGGCTCTTCCTTCATACCAGAGAAGAAGTTTAAATTTTAGAATAAACAAAACCCAAATAATGGAGTTTACACTAACCATGATCATATGAGGAAAAGCAAGTTAAAATGAACAATCACTTCTCAGACTTTGGCACTAAAATCAAGCATAGTGATATTAGATGGAACTGAGGCATTTAACAAAATCTCCATATTGGTCATGTTGTTGAAGAAAACACATCTAAAAAACCCATGAGGAATCAAAGTGAAAAAATGGTATTCTTCAATCTGCATTCAGCTTCATCAGTTCTTTCACTGGAGGTGGATAGCATTTTCTATCATGAGTCCTTTGGAATTGTCCTGGATCATTGTAAGTCATTCATAGCTGATCATCATACAATGTTGTCGTTACTCTAAAAATGTTCTCCTGGAAGCTGAGACATTTGCAAAAAAATAAATCTTAATGGATCTTAGAAGGAAGCACTGAAAAAGATTGTACTTCATGGAATGCGATTGATTAAGTCGGTTCTAAGCATGTATGTCCTGCTATTTGCATAAATGGGTAATGCCAAGTTTCTAATAAGACATTGCATTTTTTGAAGTGCCTGGGACTGCCTCTCCCTGCTCCTGGGGAGACCCGCTCACAACACTGGATGGGGCAGTCCTTCCCCCTTTCCATTTGGCTTTTCCTCCCTTTCCTCTGCACAGCTGTCTGCTCAGCTGTTTACTTAGCTGTCTGCTTTGTCTGAGCTCTGAGGATGGTGCAGGTGCAGAGGATTAGCAGAGAGGCTGGAGACTGAGTCAGGGCAGTCAGAGGGTCAGAGCTGGAGTGAAGGGACACAGACTAAAATGGCAATTTCATTGCTAGAAGGAGTTTCTCCCTTTACTAATGCAGGCTGGTATCTCCTTATTGGGATCAGAGGTGTCAAATGTGTTGCCCACAGACCACTTGTGGCCACAGTAGTCTGGAGTACAGCCCAAACCACAGCGAAATACAATTGGGAAATAACTGACAAAATTCAAAAAAATCAATATGTGGCCAGCGGGGATCCTTAGGCATAGCTTAGTATGACTGTTTCCGTATGAGTTTGACAACACTGGTCTAGATTCCTGAAAAGTTAAAAGTTAGAGGCAAGTCTTCAACTCATCTTCCCAGCTCTAATTCTCATTTTGTAACCTCTACAATGATCTTGGGTGTGCAAATCCAGTCCACCAGCTATGATAGCTATTCACCTCCACTTTGCACTTCTTGCTGATTTTTCCATGATGGGTTCTTTGGCTCTAGGTGCCTGGTATTAATACCCACATACAGCTAGGTGGCTGCAGTGACTAGAGTATTGGGCCAAGGATTAAGACAGCTTGAATTCCAATATGACTTCTGACACTCCTAGCTGTATGACCCTGAGCAAGTCATTTGCCCACTGTTGGCCTCAGTATCCTATAAAATGGAAATAATAATAGCATCTACTTCCCAAGATTCTTGTGAAAATCGAAAACATTTATAAAGAATTTCATACTAGTGGCACTGAGTAAGTAGGTGCTTAATAAATGTTCATTTCCATCCATATCTGGAAAACCCTGCTGTGGTTGTATTTTCTCAGAGGGAATATTTGGGTAGCTTTCAATTTCCAGCATGAAACTTCCCATGTTAAAGATACTGGAGGCTCGTTAAACTATAACTACAAGGTTCTATTGCTCCACAATATAAGCTCTTTCCCTGCATACACTAACAGCTCAGTTAATTGGTTTTAGGTTACTGTCTTAAGACACAGGTTGGTGACTAACTGGGGGTTTATAAACCAATTTTTAATTATAAAATATTTTGTAGCTATTTCAATATCATTGATTTCCTTTGTAATCTTAACTTTTTTTATTTTGTGCTTTTAAAAACATGATTCTGAGAATCATAGGCTTAACCTATAGTTAACCTATAGTTAACCTATGCCAAAGGGTTTCATGACACAAAAAAGGTTAAGAATCCCTGTTTTAGGAGGAAATGGACTATTATTGTTTATAGATAGTTAATTCATGTAGGCAATGAAATTCCCTAAAAGGAAGGTAAATAGGAGAATAGATAGGGATAGGAATATAGAATATAGGAATAGGAAAAATAGGAAATTAATAATAATAGGAATTAGGAAAAATAGGAAAATAAAATAGGAAATGGGGAAAAAAAAGAACCCCATTTTGGGTTTGTACAATTGAACTGACAGTTCAATCATATGTTGTTAGAAATACTGCACTAGGGGGTAGCTGGGTAGCTGAGTGGACTGAGAGCTAGGCCTGGAAACAGAAGGTCCTTGGTTCAAATCAGGCCTCTGACACTTCCTAGCTGTGTGACCCTGGGCAAGTCACTTAACCCCCATTGCCTAGCCCTTCTGCCTTGGAACCAATACATAATATTGATTCCAAGATAGAAGGTAAGGGTTAAAAATAAATACTACACTCAAACAACTATTCTTTACCTTAATCAGTCCTTCAAAAGCATTATCAATGGCCTCAGACACTTTCTAACTATGTAACCCTTGGACAAGTCTTAAGTATGGATTCTAAGACAGAAGGTAAAAGTTTTAAGAAAAAAAAAGCATTGTCAAGTACCCTTTGAGGTGGACTTCATGAAAAACACAAAACTAGAATTATCTCTATTACTTTAAATAAGAAGAATAAGCCTAGAGGAAAAAATATTTTCCCAAAATTTCATACAGATAGAAAGTTTTAAGAATCAATAAGAAAGCTGTGTATTTTTTTATTTGATTAAAATTTGAGTCTCCTTTGATAGAATCAATAAATTTGGTTTGCATTATAGCAATGACTCATGTCATTTAACCTTGGGCAAGTCCTTTTACCTGTCTGTGCCCAGATAACTTTCTTAGTCTATATGATAAGGAATTGTGACTGATATGCATTTAAACAAGTGATAATTCCTTATGCAAATGAAAATTCAAGTCTAGACCAAAATAAAAAGTATTCTAAACTCTATCTATCTATCTCAACCTGTCTGTCTGTCTTCTCAGTCCGTCTGCATCTGTGTCTGTCTTTCTGTCTATCTGTCTGTCTATCCGTCTATCTGTCTATCTATCTATGTATCTATCTATCTATCTGTCTGTCTGTCTGCCTGCCTGTCTTTCTGTCAATCTATTTGTCTATCTTCCCTCTCTTTTTATCGTCTATCTTGTTACATATCTATTCACCTATCTATCATCGCTATCTTTCTATATATCTGTAGCTCAAGGGTCCTATAGTCTTTGACATAGTCAGGAAATCCTATTTCCTAAGAAAATAGGGAAAGACTCAGAAAGTATCTAGGATGTAGCTGGCACTGGCCCAATGAAGCTAAACCATGATAGTTCAAGTGCTTTGGAGGGCTGTATTCAAGCCTTCAGGCCATTTACTGTCAAGTCTAGCAAGGGTCAGCTTGACAAAAATCATTTAGGGTCCCCAAAAGGCAGCAAGGAAAATGACCCAGAAGCAATTGGCAGGCAAGAGTGTTTGAGGTACTGGTAGCAACCAAAAGCACTTTATTGATCACTGCTAGTATTTTATAGAAAAAGTTACATAAACTAAGGGATTAGGTAAGCTTTTCACATATACAATGGAAAGTAATGATTTATCATTCACTTACAAAGCCAATAATGATTTATCATTCCCTTATCTCATAGAATCTAGACAGAGTTTTCTATAGGCTAATAAATCAGTATGTAAATATGGAACCATCTAGCCCAGATTTCCAAAGAAAATGTTTGCTTCAGTGAGTTTAGTAAGGATATCCAGTTACTACCAGCTACAGCAGGGAGAGATTCAATTTCTGCCCATTGTTCCAAGTTTAGAGCTTGTAAAACAAGACTCATCTGTCTTCTATGTGACCTTTATTCATCGTATTCTTTCCCTAAGCATTTTTTCCTTCATTTAATCATCACCAATCCCATCCCAAAAGCATTTCTAGAGTCCTAGCAGACAGGTGGCACAATAGATAGAGTACTGACCCTTGAGTCAAGAAGATTCATCTTCCCAAGTTCAAATCTAGCTTCAAGTACTTACTAGCTGTGTGACCCTGAGCAAGTCACTTAACTCTGTCTCAGTTTCCTCATATGTATGGAATGAACTGGAGAAAGAAATGGCAAACCACTTCAGTATCTTTATCAAAAAAAACCCTAAATAGGGGCCACAAAGTCAGAAATGACTGAACAACAACCAAAGCTATAGTTGTTCTGGCTCAGATCAGAGCCTGCAAGTCACAGCTAAATTGTGAAGGAGACTTTAGAAGATGGGCTTATATCTCTTCAACATTTTTCACCTTTATGCTAGCAAATATGCTAAGAAAGTCAACCAGAATGTTCAGTGGTTCCGGCAAGTTTATACCTCCTATTTGCAGAAGGACCATGTTCTTCTTGACTGTAACAGAACAGGTTTAATTCAGCTCATTCCACATTTACTAGATTGTACTTTGCATTATATAAGGGATTCCTTTCAGGTACAGTCTGCACTAGAGTCATTGCTGAGTTCCCTTCCTAATCTGCATGACTTTGGCCAAGTCTTTTTACTTCATTAGGCATAGTATCATCAAATGTAGGATGACAGATTGGGTTGGATGGATGGATTCTGAGGTCTCTTCTGGCAGATGGCTAAAAGGTTGGCCTTGGAGTCCAGAAGACTTGAGTTCAAGTCCTTCCTCTAACACATACTTTCTATTTGAACAAGACCAAGTCACTTAGCTGCTTACTGGTCCAGACCACTCTCTGAGATTTTAAATTACAGAAGCGTTACTCATCAGCAGAGGAAGTTTCCACACAAAGAGTCCCTTATACTGATGAAATCACGGGTCCAGACCAAAAATTAACCCCAGCATGGAATATTCCTGAATTCCATGCTTAAAATTACAGTAACCAACATTTATATAATGCTTGAAGTTTTATAAAGGTTGTCTCACTTGATAGATTTATTGGCATTAAAGTCTATTATTGTGGCAGGGTTACCCCCATACCACCAAGATCTGGTATTGTTTCTAGCACAACCAATTGATGGGCAGAGAACCCAACGACAGGTGTGAGCCCACTGCTCCTGCCTCTAGGTTCAAGTATGGCAGAAGTATACAGGATGGACTAAAGGAATTGAGGATTGACATTGAGACTGAAAATAAGAGAGGATTTTTATGTTCTTAAAGCATTATTTTCGTCCTATCACTTCCCAGCTCAAGAAACTACAGTACTCAATATGGTACTGGGGAAAAGATTCTGGACTAGGAGTCAAAACAGCTAATTCTGATCCCAGCCTATCACCTACTTCCTAGCTGTGTGACCTAGGACAATTCCCTAGTATCCCTGGACCCCAATATCCTTACTTGCAAACCAATCATCTCAAATAATTTCACTACTCAGAGTACAGTATCATCTGAAAACACAGAGAAGGGATTCTTAACCTAGGATCCACATAATTTTTAAGAAAGTCCATGAACTTGGTTTGGGGGAAAATATGCCTTTAATTTCACAAACTTCTAACTGAAATTTAACATTGCTTTCAGCTATGAATGAGGGCAACAATCCACAATAGCATTGGAAGCACCTGTGATTGTCGCAATAGAAACAAAAGTTACAAATCATTTATAAAAATGACACATTAAAGTCTTAATCCCCCTGGTACCCAAAGGATTTCCACTAAATCTTTTCAGTGACTCATAATACTTTCCTAACTGGAAGCTTGAAGTGGCTCTCCAGGATTTCCTGTTTACCCCCTGGACAAGGCCGGGATCTCTGACTCATCAAGATTAAATTTCTCCTCCTTGCCCCAGGTGGCCAGACATTTGAAACCCTGAGCATTTAGGTCATCAGGTTTATTCCATTCTTTGCTTATTGTGTGTCATGGAAAAATTTTTAAATCTATAGGTATGCCATGAAAATATTGGGGGGAAATACTGGTAGGGCCAATCTAACATTGTAGACATGACATCTACTAATCTAGGCCATACCATCTGAACTCAGCATATGAAGGTAGCATTAGACTTCAACCAAGGGAGGGTAGTCCAATGGACTAAGGTTATTAGGGAGAAAGGAAGAAATTATGGAATACAGAAAAATAGATGTCTGCACATTGTCACCAAAAAAAACCCCAACTTTTAAAAAAAATTTAATCATTTTTCAAAGAACAAAATTTCATTTTCTTTCCTTCCTACCTACTTCCTCCTCCAGAAAAAAGGTGGGGGGAACCTTTGTAAGAAATATGTGCAATCAAGCAAAAACAAGTTCCTGCATTGACCATGCTTTTTAAAAAGACTCATTCTACACCCTTGAATCTATCACCTCTCTGTCTGGAGAGAAGAAATATGCTTAATCATGGGTCTTCTGGAACCATAGTTGGTCATCGTGTTGATAAGAATTGTTCTCTTCCTATCTTTACTATCTTATACTTTACTATACTTAGACTATCTTTTCCCATGAGCAAATGCAGGTTTGGTCTTATGCTTTTAGGCTTCAAGTTGCCTCAATTTTGTTCTTATTTGCCAGGTTCTCCAAGCAGCAAATCCTTAAGAGGGAAATACCATATGAGATTCACCAGTTTCCTCTCTGAGTGCCTTCCATCTAATATATATATACTGAATTGTTTACATGTGGTTTCTCCAATTAGAATATAAGCTTCTTGAAGGCAAGAACTATCTTTTTTTCCCCTTGCTTTATCTCTTCAAAGCTTAGCATGATGCCTGATACCTAGTAGGCACTTAATAATTGCTTGTTGACTTGACATGACCCTATCCCTTCCTTCTATTCCCTAATATTGACATACCAAATTTTCACATATTTAAAAGTGATTCTCTATAAGAGATGGTTCAGGGGATAGTCTGGAAACTGAGTCTGGAATCAGAAGAACTTAATTCAAATGTGGCCCCAGATATGTACTAGCTGCATGCCCTTGGGCAAGTCACTAAACCTCTATTTGTCTAGGAAAAAGCTAGATTGCTCAGTGGATAGAACACTGAGCCTAGAGTCAGAAAGACTTGAGTTCAAAGCCAAACCCAGACACTAAGTTGGTATGTGACCTTGGACAAATCACTTCATTTCTGTTTGCCTTAATCTACTAGAGAAGAAAATTGCAAACCACTCCAGTGTCCTTACCAAGAAAACCAATGGACTCTGTTGAAGAGTTGGACACAACTGAACTTCTGAACAACATCAATAACAGCAAGAGATATTCATTTGGATAAGGGACATACTAAAAAGAGAAAAGAGTTAAGCAATCCCAGCTCACAAAATATCTGAGAGCTTTTCTTTTTTTACAATTTTAATTATAATAATATCTTATTTTCCCAAATTACAGGTAAAAACAACTTTTAACAGTCATTTTTTAAAATTGGGAGTTCCACATTAGTTTCTCTGCCTTCATTCAGCAAACATTTATCAAACCCTCAAGTGTAGAGAGCACTGGATTGGGCACTCGTGGACAAAGATTGGATGAGACTCAACCCACTATCTTCATGAAGCTTACCTCCTTATAGTGGGATAAACCACATAGATCATGTACCATATTACAAAGTATAGAATGGCATTACTACATTGTTGTCATCATCATCAATAACAGCAAGTATTTATTAATCCCTTTCTAAATGCCAGGCACTGCACAGGAGGTCCAAGGGGAAAGACAACTTATAACATTTTCCACCAAGTTTTCCTTGATATTCTATCTGCATTAAACTCTAAGGGATGGGTTATAATTCAACACCTAAATATAGGGAAGAGAGACACTTTAGGTATGGGAAATAGTGTGATTTGACATCTTTAGATGAGGGAGAAGGTAAAGATAAAGATAAAACCATGTTTTTGAATATGGGGCTAGAGGGGTACCATGATTTCACTGGTGGAAACAGCGATGTAAAAAGAGGAAAAAATGTAGAGAGAAAGGTGATAAACTCAACAGTGAATATACTGAATTTAACAGGTTATATCTTAAAATCTCTCCACGGGGAGATGTAGACATTTAGAAATGGAATTTTGAATCTCAGAAGGGAAATTAGGTCAAGAGATACAGTCTTGGACACCCTGTAGTAGTTGAAGCCGGTAGTGAGTGAGATCAACAAGGAAGAAAATGCAGAGAGAGAACATGGCCAACAAGGAAGAAAATGCAGAGAGAGAGAACATGGCCAAATATAGACCCCTGAAGAACAAACCAATTAAAGAGTCCATAAGAGAATGAGAAGCTAGTGAAAGACATGGCAAGAGGAGGACCAAGAAAGTTGGGATACCTCTGAAGCCAAGGGGAGAAAAGTATCTTGATATAGTAGGAAGAAGGAATGATCAATAGTGTTAAAAGCTGACAAAGGGCCAAGGAGAGTAAGTACTAAGACAAAAAAACAAACAAAAAAGTTAAGTAAGGGGACTTCAAGAATAGCTTCAGTAGAATAGTTGAGGGAGAAACCCAGATTCCATGAGGTTGAGTAAAAGGTGGTACTGAAGTGTGGGCTTTGTGTGTAGACAAGCTCATCGAGAAATTAGCAAAGAATTCTCAGCAATTGTCCAGGAAAATTCTGAGGGACTCATGACAAAGAATGCTATCCACCTCCAGAAAGAACAGTTCCAGTGGAGTGCAGATCAAAGCAGCTGACTTTTCACTTAAGTTTATTTGTTTTTTTGTTTGGGGGTTTTGGTGTTATGTGATTATTCTCTAACAAAAATGATCAATATGGAAATATGTTTTGCATGATAATACATGTATAAGCCAAATTGAATTGTTTGCCAGCTCTGGGAGGGGGGAGAGAAGGAAGGAGAGAGATCATTTAGATTACATAAGTTTGGAAAGCGTATGTGAAAATTTGTTATTACATGGTGTATCTTCTTATCTTCTTGTGGGATCTGGGTCAGGATACCACAGAGAGAAGATTACTGGATCAAGGAGCCAGCTGGACCTACCTGTCTGGTCTATGGTGCCAGGCAGAAGTCAGTTCTCCAAATACTGGATCAGTTCTGCTCCTCTCCCTCTCTAGAGTTCTGAATTCCTTTTTCCTGCCCATCCCCCTGTTGCTGTAGAACTCTGCAGCTCTCTTCTTTTTCATTTCTCTCCAAGATGTCAAATCTTATCTTACAATGTATAATACACGGATATACAAATATCTTTATAATAAAAATAAAAGAAATTGTAAAAAAGAAAGTAGCAAGGAAAGTAATAAGCTATATGGTACAGTAGAAAGAATGGCTTTAGAGTTATAGAATGTGGATTTGAATCCAGCTTCTGATGCTTAGTGACAATGTTTAAGTTCTCTTTATATCATTTTTTAAAATAGCATTGCATAGAAAATCATGGAACTTCAGTAGTGCTCCTGTTCAAGCCATACCTGAAAAAGAATCCCTTCTATAACATACCTAGTTATCCGGCCTTTGTTTATGTTGTGGATGACTATCCCATTGAGCACATGTGGGAATGTCCCTGTGCCCCTGGCCTCTTCTCTCTGGCCCCATGTCTTCAGACCTCTAGCTGAAGAGCATGTCCAATCAGTGGTTCCTGGTTAGCCCCTTGTTTCTGTGACAGAGTGGAGTACATTAGGAGTTGTTTTGAAGATGATTGGTGACTGAGTTCAGATCCTACTTCAAATACTCACCAGTGTAATAAGGGACTATTTGAATTGTAATTGATAACTACAGATCAGGCCTAATCTTCTTCCTTCCTCCCTCTTCCTCTCTTCACCCTCCCTTCTTGCCTCCCCCCTTCCTGTTGATTCTCTTATTGATCTCTCTAATCAACTCAAGGGTGAATTTATGATGTCTCAAGTGAAATACTCTTTCTCTTCTCTCTTATGTAAGAGATGTATTGGGGAAGACAGGAAAGGATAAGGAAATGAAAGGGAACATGGTTTTGGGGTTTCCCTAATACTAGAATGAGTCTTGGGTTGAAGGATGGTGAAATTTAGTTCAATTTGAAAAATGGCTGATAGGTCTGGAAGTTCAGTCACTATCACAACAGAGCTAATCAGAGAGAGAGCTGGACTTTGTCCTTCTTTCTTCTGTCTTCTAAGCCAAAAGATAACCTTCAGTTTTCAGTCTCCAAAAGCCCAGAGACATCAGACCTCTTTTGTCTTTGCAAGCCAGTTGGTCTGCTCCTATCCTCCAACTGCTTCTTCCGGTCATATTCCAAAGGGAATGCTCTCATTTGAGTGACAGGTCATCAGTCCCAGATATTCCTGCCTTGTTGCAAGCTTTCCCAATTTCTCTCTTCTACACCAGCTACATAACCTTAGGCAAGTCACTTAATCACTCAACCTCAGTTTCCTTATTTGTAAAATGAGGATAATGATAGCATCTCCCTCATCAAGTTGTTATGAGGATCAAGTGAAATCATATATAAAGCATATTGTAAACCTTCCAGTGCTCTATAAGCACTAGCTATTATTAGGAGTGTGTATGCATGTGTGTATAAGTGTGCATAGAGCCAGGTATTAAATCCTGATCTTTCCATTCCAAACCCAGTGCGTTTCCCACTACCTCATGATATAAGCTGCAGATTCTGAAGAAGGTGGCCATTCATATCACAGGGGGATTTCTCTCAGAAGCAATAGTCTTCTATTGAGAGCTGCTTCTAGAGCCTTTTGTGGACACAAGCGATAATTTCTACCAATTAATCTCCATGGGGAAAATGAGAAATAAACACACATCTGGATGTACAATCCAACTGGTTAAACCACTCATGGGGAAACAGAAAGCATACAAAAATGGGTATTCCCAGACTTCTCACATCATGTAGCTTCTTCTGCATGTTCCAGGGATCCAGTTCTCCTGCCCCTCCTGGGTGTGATTTTTAACAGATTTTTTTAAATTATAAATGAGCCAACATGGACAAACATGCATACTTCAAAACACAAAGGAAATAAAATTAGACTATATGAAACTATAAAATCCATTACATACAATTTAATGTTTAAGTATATATATAGGATGTCTCAAAATCTTAGTGTGATTTGAAATGGCTTAAAACCACGCTAACACTTTTGAGACAGCCTGCATAAAATTTAGAATGCTGGTAATAAAAATTCCTTTTCTTCCCTCCTGAATTTACTCCTGCTCTCTTTTGTGTATTTTTTAAAAAAAGATTTCACCGATGTTATTTTCTCTCCTTTCTTTTTTGCTATTACTAACGCCATCTATCAACTAACTCAATTCCTACAGGAGCCCTCTCTTGTGACTGCATTAGGCAGAATGCCATCAGTGAGAGTTTCATCCTTCCAGATTTGGAAGCAAACAGAATACTATTCACCCTCAAATGATGGAGCTGCCATTGACCAGTTTCCCCTCTCCTCCCTTCCTATTACAAAACAAAAGCATATAGTCTCGGTAAACAAATTACTACATTGCTAGACTGAAAATGGATATCACGCATTTCTCCAATGCATCATCTATTTGCTAAGATATAGGAAGCTCCATTTCATCAATTTTTTGGTTGCTATTGGACCTTGCGTTGACCAGAATTCTGAAGTCTTTCAAAGTTTTTTCCCCCTTTACATTATTGTGTAAACTGTTCTGACTCTATTCACTTTATTCTGAATCAGTTCATACAAATCTTCTTAGAAATCTCTGAATCAATCCCTTTTGTTACCTTTTATGGCACAATAATATTCCGTTACATCCATATACTCTAATTTGGGCAGCTAAGTGGCAAAATGAATAGAGTTCCAGACCTGGAATCAAAAAGACTCATCTTTGTGAGTTCAAATCTGGCCTCAGATACTTTACTAGCTGAGTGACTGGGTAAGTCAATGAACCCTCTTTGCCTCCATTTCCTCACCTGAAAAAAGAGGTGGAAAAGGAAATGGCAAACTATTTGCAAAGAAATTTTTTTTGGTTCTATGAGATTATTTGGTTTTGGTTCTACGAGATTATTTGCTTGCAAAAATGAATAATATGGAAATATGTTTTGCATGATAATATATGTATAATCCAGATTAAATTGCTTGTCAGCACTAGGAAGGGGTGGGGGGAGAAAGGAGGGAGACAATATGGATCGTATAACTTTGGGAAACATGTGGAATTTGTTATTAAATTTTTTAAAATCCCAAATGGGGTCATGAAGAGCAGACATTGTAAATCTTGAAATTTCTCAGACTTGTGAATGTTAAAAATTTCCACATTGGGAATCAATTGGAAATGCAAATAAAAAAACTCGAAAGTGACCAAATTAAAAACCCCCAGCAGAAAACCAAACTAGAAATCCTTAAAAATTAAGGGAGAAATTAATAAAATCGAAAGTGATAGAACTATTGATTTAATAAATAAGACAAGAAGCTGGTACTTTGAAAAAACAAACAAAATAGACAAAGTACTGGTCAATCTAATTAAAAAAAGGAAGGAAGAAAAGCAAATTAACAGCATCAAAGATGAAAAGGGGGACATCACCTCTGAGGAAGAGGAAATTAAGTCAATCATTAAAAATTACTTTGCCCAATTATATGGCAATAAATATACCAATTTAAGTGATATGGATGAATATAGACTAAAATACAAACTGCCTAGACTAACAGAAGAGGAAATAGAATTCTTAAATAATCCCATATCAGAAAATGAAATCCAACAGGCCATCAAAGAACTTCCTAAGAAAAAATCCCCAGGGCCTGATGGATTCACCAGTGAATTCTATCAAACATTCAGAGAACAGTTAATCCCAATACTATACAAACTATTTGACATAATAAGCAAAGAGGGAGTTCTACCAAACTCCTTTTACGACACAAACATGGTACTTATTCCAAAACCAGGCAGGTCAAAAACAGAGAAAGAAAACTATAGACCAATCTCCCTAATGAATATAGATGCAAAAATCTTAAATAGGATAATAGCAAAAAGACTCCAGCAAGTGATCAGAAGGGTCATCCACCATGATCAAGTAGGATTTATATCAGGGATGCAGGGCTGGTTCAATATTAGGAAAACCATCCACATAATTGACCACATCAACAAGCAAACCAACAAGAACCACATGATTATCTCAATAGATGCAGAAAAAGCATTTGATAAAATACAACACCCATTCCTATTAAAAACACTAGAAAGCATAGGAATAGAAGGGTCATTCCTAAAAATAATAAACAGTATATATCTAAAACCATCAGCTAATATCATTTGCAATGGGGATAAACTAGATGCATTCTCAATAAGATCAGGAGTGAAACAAGGATGCCCATTATCACCTCTATTATTTGACATTGTACTAGAAACACTAGCAGTAGCAATTAGAGAAGAAAAAGAAATTGAAGGCATCAAAATAGGCAAGGAGGAGACCAAGTTATCACTCTTTGCGGATGACATGATGGTCTACTTAAAGAATCCTAGAGATTCAACCAAAAAGCTAATTGAAATAATCAACAACTTTAGCAAAGTTGCAGGATACAAAATAAACCCACCTAAGTCATCAGCTTTTCTATATATCTCCAACACAGCTCAGCAGCAAAAACTAGAAAGAGAAATCCCATTCAAAAATCACCTTAGACAAAATAAAATACCTAGGAATCTACCTCCTGAGACAAACACAGGAACTATATGAACACAACTACAAAACACTCACCACACAACTAAAACTAGACTTGAGCAATTGGAAAAACATTAACTGCTCATGGGTAGGACAAGCCAATATAATAAAAATGACCATCCTACCCAAACTTATTTATCTATTTAGTGCCATACCCATGGAACTCCCCAAAAATTTCTTTATTGATTTGGAAAAAACCATAACAAAGTTCATTTGGAATAACAAAAGATCAAGGATATCCAGGGAAATAATGAAAAAAAAAACACAAATGAGGGGGGCCTAGCAGTCCCAGACCTCAAACTATATTACAAAGCAGCAGTCATCAAAACAATTTGGTACTGGCTAAGAAACAGAAAGGAAGATCAGTGGAATAGACTGGGGGCAAGTGACCTCAGCCAGACAGTATACGATAAACCCAAAGATCCCAGGTCTTGGGACAAAAATCCACTATTCGATAAGAACTGCTGGGAAAATGGGAAGACAGTGTGGGAGAGATTAGGAATTGATCAACACCTGACACCCTACACCAAGATAAATTCAAAATGGGTGAGTGACTTAAACATAAAGAAGGAAACCATAAGTAAATTGGGTAAACACAGAATAGTATACATGTCAGACCTTTGAGAGGGGAAAGACTTTAAAACCAAGCAAGACATAGAAAGAATCACAAAATGTAAAATAAATAATTTTGACTACATCAAATTAAAAGGCTTTTGTACAAACAAAACCAATGTAACTAAAATCAGAAGGAAAACAACAAATTGGGAAAAAATCTTCATAAAAACCTCTGACAAAGGTTTAATTACTCAAATTTATAAAGAGCTAAATCAATTGTACAAAAAATCAAGCCACTCCCCAATTGATAAATGGGCAAGGGACATGTATAGGCAGTTTTCAGATAAAGAAATCAAAACTATTAATAAGCACATGAAGAAGTGTTCCAAATCTCTTATAATCAGAGAGATGCAAATCAAAACAACTCTGAGGTATCACCTCACACCTAGCAGATTGGCTAACATGACAGTTATGGAAAGTAATGAATGCTGGAGGGGATGTGGCAAAGTAGGGACATTAATTCATTGCTGGTGGAGTTGTGAACTGATCCAACCATTCTGGAGGGCAATTTGGAACTATGCACAAAGGGTGATAAAAGAATGTCTACCCTTTGATCCAGCCATAGCACTGCTGGGTCTGTACCCCAAAGAGATAATGGACAAAAAGACTTGTACAAAAATATTCATAGCTGCGCTCTTTGTGGTGGCCCAAAACTGGAAAACGAGGGGATACCCATCAATTGGGGAATGGCTGAACAAACTGTGGTATATGTTGGTGATGGAATATTATTGTGCAAAAAGGAATAATAAAGTGGAGGAATTCCATGGAGACTGGAATGACCTCCAGGAAGTGATGCAGAGCGAGAGGAGCAGAACCAGGAGAACATTGTACACAGAGACAAACACACTGTGGTATAATTGAACATAATGGACTTCTCCATTCGTGGCAGTGTAATGTCCCTGAACAATCTGCAGGGATCTAGGAGAAAAAACTAGTGTTTTTTTTTTCCATATCCATATCCATATCCATAAGCAGAGGACAAACTGAGGGAGTAGAAACACCGAGGAAAAGCAACTGCCTGACTACAATGGCTGAGGGAACATGACAGAGGAGAGACTCTAAACGAACACTCTAATGCAAATACTAACAACATGGCAATGGGTTCGAATCAAAAACACATGTGATACCCAGTGGAATCATGCGTAGGCTACGGGGGGTGGGAGGGAGGAAAAGAAAATGATCTTTGTCTTTAATGAATAATGCATGGAAATGATCAAATAAAATACTATAAAATTAAAAAAAATTTTCCACATTGGGGAATTCTCCATTGGAACAATTCCCTACTGGGAACATTCCCCATTTTGACAATGAGAACTCTACTTGGATCAGAAATGGGAGGACCTCTACTCCACCATACTTAAGACTGCTTTAGGGGAGAAAACTCCTTGCTAAACAATGACAGTACTTAAACCCATACTTATAATGAGGCAAAAAGTTCTTTAAGCCATGCCTATTTTTAGAATTAATACAATGGGGTGCTAAGTACCTATTAAAGGTCAGGCAACTTGTAAACTTGCCAGGAGCAAAGAGGTGAAAACTTATTCAGAAGTTTTTTCTAGTACAAACTTACTAAAGGGATTAGTCGACCCAGCAGTGTTTTTAGAATGAGCTGTCCTTTGGAAAACGTCTACTGTGATTGGTAGATGTAAGGACTTAGGGGAGGTGATATAGGAGAAAACCCCCTATATAAGAAAAAGCAGAATCTCTTGAAAAGATCTCTTGAGAGAGGCTCTGGAGAAGGGAAGCTCTTGGAGGACAATCTCTAAGGAGGTCTCGCTGGAGCTCCTCTGAGGGGACTCTGTCCCTCTGGAGGCTCTTGAGAGAGGCCCTTTGAAACAGTCTCTGGCTGGAAGGCTCTTTGAGGAGGACTCTGGTTGGAAGGCTCTTTGAAGAGGACTCTGGCTGGAACTCTGTCTGAGGAGACTCTGTCACTAGAATCCTTGCTTAGACAGACCTTGTGGTGAGTGATAAAAGACTGACGACTGACTGATCTCTCTCTCTCTTAAGACTCAGGTCTAGGCCATGTTGGCTTAAGGCCCTTCATACTTATTTCCTTTTTCTCTCTTTCTCTCTTTTCTTTAATTCTTCATTGTATTATTAATTAAATTCTCTATAAAACCCAGATGACTTGGGTACATTCATAATTGGGAATATTTCCCTGGCGACCACCTTATATTTGATTTAAAACCAAGACACTGTAGTGAAACATATTTTCTACAGTCACAAATTTACTCACCCACTCTTATATCTACTATAATTTATATCTTCCACCATTTAACTCTTACAGTTTATGACCCCAACTCTTTTAACTGCCACAATTTATGGCTTCCACTATTTTAAATTACTGAAATAACTGAGCAACAAGAATAATTTGTTCAGACATTCCACAGTTGATGAGCAGTTACTTTGCTTCCAGTTTTTTGCTACAATAAAAAAGTGCTACTGTAAATAATTTTGTACCTATTAGTCTTTTCCTGTGTCTCTGATGTCTTTGGGGTATATACCTAGTAGATATCACTAAGTCAAAAAGTAGTTACAGTTTAATAACTTTTGAGAATAGTTCCAAATTGTTTTCCAAAATGGTTTGATGAATTCCCAATTCAACCAAGAGTATGTTAGTGGGCCTGTCTTCTCACAGTCCTTTCAACAATTTTCTTTTTCTTTTTCTGTCATCTTTGCCAATGTGCTAGGTGTGAGGTGGAATTCAAGCTGTTTTAATTTGCATTTCTCCTATTATTGTGATTTAGAGTATTTTTTTCATGTGGCTGTCAATAGCTTCCAGTCTCTCAGGTTCAAGTTCTCAGAAAAAAATGAATTTGCTTTCAACTACTGCTACAGAACTGTCATGATGAGGACAAATTACATACAAACACACACACACACACACACACACACACACACACACACAATACAACCTTAAGAGCCCCAGCATTGAGTCTCCTAACAGAAGCCATGAAGAAGCTATGTATTTTGGGCCTGGAGTTGGGACGTCCTAAGTTCAAATCTAGCCTCAGATACTTCCTTGCTGTGTGATCCTGGGCAAAGTCACTTAACCCTCTTTACTCAGCTCTTACCACTTTTCTGGCTTAGAACCAATGCCCCGTATTAATTCTAAGATGGAAGGTAAGGATTTAAAAGAAAAGAAGCTCTGGAATCACTCTTTTAGCCAACACTCAGACTAGCAGGTTGTGTCCAAAGAACAAGGTTCTAAGAGCTAACATTAAGAGGTTGGGGGAAGTAAGTCTTTTTAATGCTACTAACTCATTAGCACCCATTTTGCTTGTTCTTCCCAATATAATTCACTATGGTTTATGACTTTAATATCAATTTACCAATTGGTCTTTCCTCAATATTAGTTAACCAATTAATATCAATTAGTTTTCACAAAAGGATATTTATTAAGAAAGTATAGCAAAAATCAAAGTACAATCTCCTAAAAAATCAGGAAACTGCTGGCTCTTCCATTTTGGTCCTTGTGAGAGAGAGGACTCAAATAAAATGATGGCTGATGTCTCCCAAACATTCTCTCTTCTATGTTCACTTCCAAGTGTGACAAAGCTGCTGGACAAACAGCTGCCATGTTTGTTGGACACCATGTTTCAGGGGCTAAGTTGATTTCACTGCTGGTCAGAGTCAAACAAGTTGTTCCTCAGATTGGCCTCTTCATTGGATTCAGCTGCTGTAGCTACTGGACAACTCAACTAAGAACTCCTCTTACTAGATTTCTAATGGCTCTTCTAACCTTTCAAATCTCACAAAGCCATAATCGGGTCTACTTAGTTTCTGATACTCATTCACCTAAGATCAATATAATAAACACAACAAAGACAGAAGAATAGTTGTGCCATGTGCTCACAACCATATGGTAGCCAAATGAGAGAGTTCTAGGCTCTCTCTTCCATTCAGAGACCCAACAAGTGTTCTTGCCTCAGGGACCACCAGGAAAGAAAGAAAGATGTTTGTCTCTTCAAACTTCTTTGTATGAACATTCTGGTCTGACTTAGCTGCTAATTAAAAGGCTTTTTGTCACCATGAGGAAAACTGACAGGAAATCTATGCATGTTCTGATGGGAGGGAGGGCAAGGGTCCCTCTGCCATGCATTTCTGGAAGCAGACATTATCTAAGCCTTTTTGAGAGTGCATTTCAGATAGAGTATAGTCCAAGTCTTTAGCTAGGTCTCTATTACATTTGCATACCTCTTTATAAAAACCCAAGGAAAGCAGCCTCTCCAGTGATATTCCAATACATAATCAAAGATTATCCATATTTTGGCTTACTCTTTCCCTCTTCCAATTGTTTAGTGCATTCTTGGCAACATCATGCTCAAGATAATTTTTCTAAATTTACAAATCAAGCTAGTAAGCTTCTAGATCTTTTGTCTTTCCTTTTCCATAATATAAATGTCTAAATATGTGATTTAAAAAAAATAAACCCTTAAATTTCTGTTTTAGAATTGATACTAAATATCAGTTCCAAGGCAGAAGAGTAGTATGAGCTAGTCAATTGGAGCTAAATGACTTCTCCAAGGTCACATAGCTAGGAAATGTCTGAATCCAGATTTTTAATCCAAGACCTCCAGTCTCGAGTCCCAGCTCTCTATCTACTAAACAACCTAAAATAGACAACTTTGACTAGGTGAAGAAAATTCTCTTCAATGAGGAAATCATTCTGAAAGAAAGAGTAATAGTGAAGATAAACACATAAAAATATTCTATACTATCTTTAAAGAATCAAAGCTAAAATATATATTTGCAAGTTATTGATAAATTTTATTATTATGCTGTATACAAATCCCAACAAGTTCACAATTAAACTCCTTAAAAAGTTTAGGCAAATTGTGTAAAATGGCCCCCTAAACTGATAATACATACAACTTTCATGTCAATAGTTTTGTTTATTAAAAGAAAGAATGCGATGTGGCTTCTATGTTACAGTGCTTCTCTGACCTGCACTACCTGAATGTCAAGTATGTTACAATTCAACTCCAAGATTCTCTAGGACCTTTAAAGGAATTTGGGAGTGTCTAGTCATTCTGGGTTGGCTCAAACTCTCATCAGTGGCCGCCTTCAATTTTAAAGGTCTCTTAAACTTCAGTTCCCTTTAGTCACTTAATGATCACATTAGCTTTTACAAAGTAATAGTTGCTTCCCAGGTGTAGCATACCAGGCATGTTAGCATCTTGGAAGTATGATTGATGTGTTGATATTGTGTCCTGTATATTCATTTACCAGACACATGGTCAGATCACTTAATGTTCGTTGTATGGAAAGGGACAGTTCAAAGGACTAGCTCAAAGGACTAGCAAATTCCTGGGCTGGGCGTTGACAGCCAGAGTGCCCTGGTTTGGAGTACATTCATTTACAAAGCCCGGGTTGGATTAATCTCCTCCTCTTTGATTCCATTATTGTCAATTCTACCAATGTAAAAACCTATATCATGTCACGTATTCATTAATCACCTCCCACTTGACATTCCTAAGGTCCCCAATAAAGGCTGGGGAACATGTGCGAGCCTCCTCTTCTCTTACACCTCTTGCTCTCACAGCCCTTGCTCTTGCTCTTGCTCCTTGCACCTCTTAATCTTGCTACGGCCTATAATGACCTCCTCATATCTGACTGACAGACACAGCGCAACTGCCCCGCATATGTCCCATTAATCTCTTGACTACCTGGTCCATGGGGGATATCCCGGAGTTCTCAGCTCCACGCATATTCTCTTGTTTCTCATAATTTCTCTGCTTGCTTTCTCTTTCTAGAGAGGTAATTATGGAGCTCGCAACTCCCCACGTGTTTTAACTTGTGGTCTCTGAGTCTTTATTCCTGCATCTCTTCCTCTGACTGTTTTATCTATCTTACATCCATATTCCTCTAGCCTCCAATTTCCTTCTCAGGTCACCACCCACAGGTTCGTTATATAGGAGCTGCTGATGGATCCTATACAAGGTAAAACAGAAACAAACACACACCACCCCTAACACTTTGGACAGGCACAATTCTTTCTCCTCCTTTCTTAGTCTCAAAGGAGGTGAAGGGTATTAGGTTCATAGTTCCTAAACCAGTCCTTCTTGGTTTATATATTCTGGCACCCTGGTTTCTGAGAGCATCCACGCTGTGTTGGAAGCAATGCCCTACCTCTAAGGTCACCACAGCTTGAGGTTCTGGGTTTAGGTACTCTACTACCGACATCTTGAATCCCAAAGGACAAATCAAATAGTCCTAAACCACAAGCCTGATTCTTGAATCACAGGGCCTAAAAGGGGGAAGAAAGATGGTCGCCCTTCCTTCCACACCACCTGCTTAGTTCAAGACATAGGTAAAGAGGATCTTCATTCTCTGGATGCAGCCAGAAAGAGAGAAGCAATTGTGCCTGAGTCAGGTAGATTTAAAATTATAGCCTGTTCAACCTATGAAGGCAATGGAAAGAGACTGCTTACATTCATGTGATAAGGGAATGTAGAGTGTCTTTTCCCAGATCTAGGTTCCTGCCATCTCCAGCATGAGTGCCTACATTTTAAATGATCTAGATATGACTACTAAAGTCTCATAAGATATAAATTAGTACCAATGCAGTCCATTTTTTAAAATTAAAGATTTGTTGCTAGGGTTAGCATTCATTCAGTATAAAATTATGGTCATTGAGTATGCTTTTTTTAAAAAATTGATTTCTTCCCTTTTCATCACTTTATAATCCATATTGCTTTGTATTCTTTATTTTTTTTCTTGCTTTATTACACATTAACATTTCTCCAGCTAGAGATTGCTAGGTATACAGAGTTTGTACTTAAATTCAGGAAGTATTGAATTTGAATGCTTCCTCTGACACTTCTCTCTGCCTCAGTTTTCTCATATGTAGAGTAAGGATAATAATAGCACCTGCTTCATAATATTATTGTTAAGGTTAAATGAAATATTTGTAAAATACTTTATAGATATTAACTATTATGTTAATATGCCACAATTGTTCAGACACTCCCTAGTTATTGGGTAAACAATTTGTTTTCCACATTTTTTCTTTTTTTTTTTCACATTTTTTCTATTATAAGCAGTGTCACAATGAATATTTTTATATAAATAGGACTTTTTGTTGTCAACAATCTCCTTGGGATATAAATCCAAAAGCATTATTGGTAGGGAAAAGTATTGATATGATATCAATTTTATAATTTTTATTATAGAATTCTAAATTGTATTCTAAAATGGTTAGACCCATTTATGTTTTTGCTAATAGTGAAATAGTGTTCTACAGACATTGAATTTTTTCCATACGTGGGCATCTTTGCCAACTTAGAGTAAAGAAGATAAAAATTCTAAGTATAGAAGATCCTAGAGGAGGCAATATTCCAGAATGAGTGATGGTCTATGTGAATTGTGAAGATGTGAAATGGAATATTGAGCTTAAAGAACAAATAGCATACCAGTTTGGTTAAATTATAGAATATATGCTAGTGATTCATATGAAATAAGTCTTGAAAAGTAGGAAACAGCTTGATTATAGAGAGTTTTAGTACCAAGTTGATGAGTTTGTATTTTATTCCAAAAGTAATAGGAAACTATTGAAGGTTCTTGATCAGGAAAGTAACATGATGAGACCTATATTATATAGAGTATTTTGGTAGTTGTGTAGAAATTGGATTAAAGAAAAGAGAGATTAGAAGCATGAAGACCAATGAGAAAGTCATGAAAATAGCCCAGGTGAGACTGGATGAGGTCACAAGCTAAGGCAGAGGAGGTAAACAATGTCAATGGAACTTCCAGTTGGAGAGGTCCAGCAGACTGCTAATGAGGTATAACTGGGTTCAGAAAAGAGATGTGGAATTCTTATATAGATTTTATAGTTTTCCACATAGAAATGATACCTAAATCCATCAGAGTTGATGAAAAGAATTAAAGAAGTGAAAGGATATTAGGACAGAGTCTTGGGGGTACTCTTAGGGAAAGGAATTGAATGATATCCCAGTGAAGAAAATGGAAATAGTCAAACATTGGAGGAGAATCTGGAAAAAGGTGTGTCACAGAAGTCAGAAGAGGTAAGAATATCTAGAGGAAGAGATGGTTAATAGTATCAAAAACTTTGGGAATCAAGTAGGAAGATCAAGGTCACAAGATTTAGAAGTTAAAAGTTCATTACGGAACACACTGATTCTTTGTTGGTGGAGCTATGAATTGGTACAATCATCCTATAAAATAGTTTGGATAGGCACAGAAAGTGACTAAAATTCTTTACTCTCTTACCCAGAGATTTGACTTCTAGCTATATACCCTATGGAGGTGTATGACCAAAATAAAGTCCTCTTGTATACCAAATGATTTATAGCAATATTTGTGTGTGTGTGTGTGTGTGTGTGTGTGGTAGAAAGTAACTAGAAACAATAGATGTTCATTAACAGAGGATTGGCTGCATAAATTATGGTATATTAATGTAATGTAATATTATCGTACTGTTAGAAAAGATGAAGATTAATAGAAGGAACCATGGAAACATAGTTCACACTTCATTGTCAACCATTAAAAAAAAACATTTATAGCTCATAGTTCATATGAACTAATACTAAAAACCAAATTTTAAAACCAGACCAATAAAACAATAGGTACAATGGCAAATAATAAAAGCTAATTACTAACTACTTTATAACAATATAGTACATTAAGATTTACAGAACACTTTACATATATTGTCTCATTTGATCCTCACAACAAACCCATGAGGTAGGTGATTTTGCTATTCCCATTTCTCAGAGGAGGAAACTAAGGTTGAGAGAAGTTAAACAACTTCCCCAAAATCATTTAGCTAGTAAGCAACTAACGTAGGATTAGAACCCAGGTCTTCCTGAACTCTATACAAATGGAAAGAAAAATAATAATATAATAACCAAAATAGAATGTTGTGAAATAATCATGATAATCTGCATCATGCAAGAGATAGAGCACTGGACCTAGAGACAGAAATGCCTAAGTTTGAATCCTGACACTTATTAACTATGTCCCTAGGCAAATTACTTAGCCTCAGTTTCTATATCTATAAAAGGAGGGAGTTGGGCTTGGTGGTACAACTCTAAGATCTTGTAAATATTTATAAATACAGAATGTTTACATGTTTTTCTATTGAGTTTATTGAATACATGTATATCCCTCTCTGTCTGCCTGTCTGTCTCATTATTTCTCTCTGTCTCTGTCTCTCTGTCTCTCTGCCTCTCTCTCTCTGTCTCTCTCTGTCTCTGTCTCTGTCTCTCTCTGTCTCTGTCTCTCTGTCTCTCTGTCTCTCTCTCTGTCTCTCTGTCTCTGTCTCTGTCTCTCTCTGTCTCTGTCTCTCTCTGTCTCTCTCTGTCTCTCTCTCTCTCTGTCTGTCTCTCTCTGGGCCTGGATTTTTCCATTAATGAGTAATGGAGGGCATAGCTAAAAGATGCGTGCCAGACTATAATACCAAGTGGAACATAAGGAGGCCTCTGCCCACCGTATGAAGGTCAAGCATTCTTTGCATTTCAAAGAGACACACGAAGGGAGGGAAATCTAGTTAATTTGCTATTTTTAATAGAGAATCCTTGGGGGCATTTTTTTTTGCTTTTTTTGTTGTTGGGTTGTTTCAGTTGTCTGACTCTTAGTCACCTCATTTTGTGGTTTTCTTGGCAAAGATATTAGAGTAATTTGCCATTTCCTTCTCCACCTCATTTGACAGATTAGGAAACTGAGGCAAACAGGGTTAAGTGACTTACCCAGGGTTACATAGCTAATAAATGTTTGAAGCCAGCTTTGAACTCATGAAGATAAGTCTTCCTAATTCCAAGCCTAGTATTCTATTCACTGTAACATCTAGATATTCCCCATGTTCCCTTTTTTTGTTTAGGACTATAGAATTTAACTATTCCCTGCCCCAAAGAATAAGGTAAAAACTCTACTTTGTAGCATGGTTTATACTTGGTGACTTTCGCTGAAGTAACAGAGCATGGATGTACATTAAGGAACCATAGTGAAAGAAGATAAAAGGTTTAAATAAATTAATCAGAAATACTTAGAACCTGACGATTTTGAACATAAAAGATGGGCTGCTGAAAAGTCAAGCATACAAAGATTTCTCAAAAGGAAGTATTCAGTAATTATGAGTGGGCTGTGTACTAGGGAAGGAAACAGTCCATTCCAATTCTAAAAGCATTTCATTAGTATCTATTATGTACTGAGACATGGCTCTGCACCCTGAGAAAACAAAGATAAAGTGGGAAAAAAGTCCTTGGACTCGACACAAGCTTATATTCGACTGGAACAGAATGATTAGGAAGGTTTGGATGTAAGTATTCAAGGAGAGAGAGCCATGAACAATTTCAGAAAAGATAAATTGCTGAGCCACCAAAAAGAATCCTTGGGACATTCTTAGGCTCTCCACTTGTGTGAATCTTTGGCCCCTGTGTTTTCTTCTCCTAAAATTCTAGAATTCTCAGCTATGAAAACTTAGCTACTCTCAGCAATGCAATGATCTAGGATAATTCTTTTTTTTTTTGGTCAATTTCAAACATTATTTCTTGGATACAAAAATCATTTTCTTTTCCTACCTCCCCTCCCGCTACCCTTCCCATAGCCAACACACGATTCCACTGGGTATCACATGTGTGATCTAGGACAATTCTGAAAGACTTAAGAAGGGAAATGTTATCCCCCTCCAGAGAAAGATCCATTGGAGTGGGCTGGATGCAGATCAAAGCATCCTATCTTTCCCATCAGTGTATTTATGGCTTTATTTGGGGGTTGGATTTTTATGAGTGTGCTCTTACAACAGTGACCAATATGGAAGTGTATTTTGCATGATAGTAAAAATAATTTTTTTTTTTTAATTCTGGAATTCAGGAAACAAAGTATTAGATTCCATTTAAGACTGGGTGCAGCAAGCCTTTCATTAGAGTTTGTGTTCACCTTTGAGGGTGTGGGGTCTCCAATATATGTCACACAATTGAAGTGAAAGGAATAATAAACATTGAATTTCACAACTGGAGGGTAGCTCAGAAGCCAATCTAATCCAACCCAGACTTGAACAAAACTTCCCTGCACAGGGTGCTAGACAAGTCTCTATTTCTCTTCTGCTAGAAAATACCCAGGTAAAAAGAATCCAATACCTCCACCCCTAAGGGAGCAATATGCACAAAATATTTATTTTAATTCCATATATCCTTAAATAAAGGTCCTCTAGAACAACGGTTCTTAGCTTGGGGTCCATGAATTTGTTTTTTTTGTAAAAAACAATTTGATAACTTTATCTCAAGATAATTGGTTTCCTTTGTAATCCTACTTATTTAATTCTATGCATTTAAGCACATTCTTCTGAGAAGGGGTACAGAGGCTTTACCAGATGGACAAAGAGGCTCATGACATGTAGAAGTTGAGAATCTGTATTCTAAAAATTATTCCTCTAATTAAAAAACCAATGGTAAGAGCCAGGATTTCTCTAGAGCCTATTATGTGGTGTTTACAAATGCCATCACATTTGATCCTCACAACAACCCCAGGAAGTAGGTGCTGTTATTATCTCCATTTTAAAATCGAGGAAACTGAGGCTAACAGAGTAACTTGCCCAGAGTTACACAGGTAGTAGCATATGGAGACAAACTTGAATTCAAGTCTTCCTGACTCCAGGTCTGGTGCTCTATCCATTGCACTATCTAGTTGCCTCTATTTAAGTTTTGTAAATCTTATACCCCAACAACTCAGCCAATCTGCCTATCCCTGGGGCCTTGTTAGGAGACCTGGAGGATACAGAGATGAAATGGCCTGGAGTATACGCTCAAGACTAAGGAAAATCCCAGAAAGGAAACTCTAAATGAAAGGGCAACTGAAGGACACATCCATAAACTGACAGAAATCCATGTGTAAACATCAGTCAGGAATGGGAAAAGTTCTCTGGAAGCCTTCACGCTGGCTTTTCTTTTGGCAACTTCAAAATAGTGGCACAGTTGTTCTTTTTTGGTTATGGTTTTTAAGTCATGTGTAACAAAAGATATATTTTCCTATAAGAAATATATTATCCCTTTATCGGGCTACCTGAATTCACTGTAAAAATCTTTTGGTTACTGATTAATCATAATTTCTAAGCTCTTCTGCCCACTCATCGAGATGTGAAAGCCTGGGGCGGGGGGGGGAGAATTTCCAGATAAAAATGGTTTTTTTCCACTTCCCATTGAATTCATTATAGTAATATTTAGCCTAAACACTAAATTAACTATCTAACTAAGAAGACTATTTTTAATAAATCAGTTAAATGAAAAGAAGAAAACGCTAGAGACAAGAATCAATTGAGTGGTTATACTAAGATAAAAGAATTTAGTGCAACAAAAGACAATATCAATAAAATTAAAAGAAAATAAGCCGATTAAAAACACTCACTATGTATATATCATATAAAGATATACACAAAATCTATAAGGAAATGATTGAAATATATATGGATGTGTATATGGTCTCTCTCTATATTATAAATAGCACTTAGCACAGTGCTTGGTATACAGTAGGTACTTAATAAATGTTTCTTGATTGATATATATCATATACACACATTATATATGTTTATGTGTATATATGTACATGTAGGTGTATATATACATATGCATATGTGAATACGAATGATTAATAATATATAGTACCTAGGGGCACAATGATCAAAGGACATCAAAAAATTTTGGAAGAAATATGACTTTTTAATGGCCATATGAAAAGATACTTAAATTCCCTAATATTCAGAGAAATATGTTCAAGCTGATCTTAACCACATGTCCATTGTCAAAAATATCAAATACAAATATATATACACATGCACACATGCACATATACAACAAATGTGATGGGGGATAAGTTCTAATACATTATTGATGTTCTTGTAGACTGTTATAGACATTTTGAAAAAAAATCTTGCAAAGACTTTAACTCAAAATTATTATTAAAAAAACATAAATACAAAAATAACCTATTATACAAATGGGGAAAGAATACAACTGTGCAAAATTACTGATAACTATTCGATAGGTAATAGTAAAAAATTAGAAATAATCTATATGCCCAACAATTGTGGGATATTCGTGTATGTGAAATTCACATAAAAATATAACTCACAATAGGCACATTTGCATTAAGGTAGGATACAGAGAATGACAGTACAGCTTCTGACTTTCAGAATGGGTGGGTGGAAGCCCTCCCTGCGTGGACTCTGACCAAGTGGTGGAGTGATTCTGCCTGGACATCAGAACACATGACTCAGACTGTCCAATCAAAAACCAACTAAGTATAACGTCCTAGGAGATAAAATAGCCAAAACAAGCTGGAACTTGCTCTTGCTGGCTCTGGCCCCTTCCTGAACTCAAGCCCATCCCTTAGTTTGTGCATGTATCCCCTTTGAGGTATCTAGGACCTGATGAAGCAGCAACTCAGCAAGAGACTGGGAGGTTAGACTGGCAATCTCAATTTCTCTTTCTTTCCTTCCTTCCTTCTTTCTTTCTTTCTTTCTTTCTTTCTTTCTTTCTTTCTTTCTTTCTTTCTTTCTTTCTTTCTTTCTTTCTTTCTTTCTTTCTTTCTTTCTTTCTTTCTTTCTTTCTTTCTTTCTTTCTTTCTTTCTTTCTTTCTTTCTTTCTTTCTTTCTTTCTTTCTTTCTTTCTTTCTTTCTTTCTTTCTTTCTTTCTTTCTTTCTTTCTCTTTCTTTCTTTCTTTTTCTTTCTTTCTTTCTTTCTTTCTTTCTTTCTTTCTTTCTTTCTTTCTTTCTTTCTTTCTTTCTTTCTTTCTTTCTTTCTTTCTTTCTTTCTTTCTTTCTTTCTTTCTTTCTTTCTTTCTTTCTTTCTTTCTTTCTTTCTTTCTTTCTTTCTTTCTTTCTCTCTCCCCTTCCTTCCTTTTTCTTTCTCTAATAAATAATTATAAATTTAGTGTAAAGTCTCCAATATTAATTTTTAAATATAACAAGTATAATGGAGTTTTATACTCCCACAAAAATAGCAAATATTAAAGAATACAAGGAACTACATATAAGAAGTCATGCAAGGCAAAACCAGCCATCCTGGAACTCTTTATATACTAACTGTAGCTAAATAGTAGGTAGTATTGTGGATTAAAATATCAGACTTGAAGTCAGGAAAACTCACTTTCCTGAATTCAAATCTAGCCTCAGATACTTACCAGCTATGTGATATTGGGTAAGTCACTTAACCCTATTTGCCTTGGTTTCCTCATCTGTTAAATGAGCTGGAGAAGGAAATGGCAAATCACTCTAGTATTTCTGAATAGAAAAACCCAAAGAATGTGGAGGGTCTTGTGTGAGAAATAATAAAGTTGGCCAGTAATCATTGGATCACAGAGTGCATAGAGGGGAATAAAGTATATTTTATATTTGATCTTGGAGATAATAAAGAACCATTGGAGTTTATTGACTAAGGGTTGAGGGTGACACAGTCATATCTGTGTTTTATAAAGATTAATAGCTGAATGGACAGGTACAGAGAGAGACTTGAGGCAAGGGGACAATTAAGTAGGCTATTACAATAGTTCAGGCAAAGATAGCATGTACCTCAGGTACGGTCAATGTCAATAGAGAGGAGGGATTTAAATGAGAGATGTTATGAAGGTAAAATGGACAAGACTTGGAAATAGGCTGGATATGGGGGCAAGGGATGAGAAGGAGTGGGCAGTCAAGGATGATACCTAGATTTTGAGCCTGGATGACTGGGAGGATGGTGGTAATCTCAACAGTAATTTGAAGGAAAGAGAATATAGTAGTGAATCAATTATGTTGGGATAATCTAAAAAAAAAAGATGCATGAGAGTGATGCACTAAGAGATGAAGTAGGGAGAAAAAAGGGGAGAATTATTTCATGTTTAAAAACAACAACAAAATAGATAAGCAATTCATTAATTTGATTTTAAGAAACAAAGAAGAAAACTCAAATTATCAGTATCAAAAATGATAAGGGTGATTGTTCTACCAAAGAGGATGAAATTAAATAGAATTATTAGGAATTACTTTGTCCAATTACATGTCATTAAAATTGAAAATTTAAGGGAAATGAATGTTTACAAAAATAAAATTTCCCACTTCCGGGTAAACATGGCTGCAATCTAGATGCGACTCTCTTCCTCCTCCCCGGCACCGAACGAAATAGACTACCTCAAAAGAGCATAAAAATCACCTTTGGAAGAATGGAGGGACTCTCCAGTATGCCACAGAAATGAAGGTACATGGGGTTTGAACATTTCCACACTATAAGGAGGACGAAAAGCTTGCACAAAAACATGAACTGAGCCGCCCCTCCCCCCCCCCACCAAACCAGAGTAAGCTATCAGAGTGCTCACTGGGACAGCAAGTGAGTGAGGAGCATCTCTGTTTGGGAGGGTGCACACCAGGGTCCTTGGGATCTAAAGACTGCAAGGAAACGACCTCTCAGGGCGGTTTCACGGGAGAATCCTGTGCTGAGCATAGGGGGCTGCGGAGCTGAACTCCAGGGCGGTTGCACTGAGCACCTGGGTGGAGTTGAACACCTGGGTGGAGCTAAACACCTGGGTGGGCCGCGCTGATCGCCTGGGCAGTTGGGCGGAACACAGGGGCCCATGCTCTAAGAAACCTCGGAGGCTGGGAAGAACTAGTCTGAGGCAACCTAAATTCACAGAAAACCCGTCCATATCACCCAGACCCCAGACCAAAAAAAAGAAAGTGGAATAAAACCAGCAAAGGGATGGCTCACATGGGCCAAAATCAAGCCTCCAAGAAGAAAAGGGGGGGAAAGTGACTATTGAAAACTTTTATGGAGGGAGTACCCAAGGAAAAGAAGAGAATGAGGATGAAATCCAAACAAAATCAGAACATGCCTCCCAAAATGGAAACTATCCACAAGCTCTGGAAGATCTCAAACTGGAGCTTACCCAAAAGATGGAAACCTTTTGGGGAAAAAATGGGAGAAAGAGATCAGCAGTCTGATAGACAAGACTTCACACCTGGAAAAGGAGCTGAAAGCATCTAATAGAAGGACAGACAAAGCTGAAAAGCAAAACCAGTCCCTAATGACCAGAATTAAGCAACTGGAAGATAGTGAACATGCCCAAAAGATGGAAACCTTTTGGAAAGAAAAATGGGAGAAAGAGATCAGCCGTCTGATAGACAAGACCTCACAATTGGAGAAAGAGCTCGAAGCATCTAATAGAAGGGCAGACAAAGATGAAAAGTCAAACCAGTCCCTAATGACCAGAATTAAGCAAATGGAAGACAGTGAGATTACAAAACAGCAAGAATCAATAAAGCAAAGCCAAAAAATTAATGAATTAGAAGAAAATATAAAATATCTCACTGAAAAGGTCAGAGACTTGGAAAACAGAGGAAGAAGAGACAACCTCAGAATTATTGGTCTCCCTGAAAAACCAGAGATAAACAAAAACATCCATGCTATTCTACAGGAGATTATAGAAGAAAATTGCCCACATGTTCAGGAGCAAGGGGGCAAAATAGAAATAGAAAGGCTTCATAGAACACCCTCTATATTAAATCCCCAAAAGACAACCCCCAGGAATGTAATTGCCAAATTCAAGAGCTTCCAAGAAAAGGAGAAAATCCTACAAGAAGCCAAAAAGAGGAGCTTCAGATATAGGGGGGCTCCCATAAGGATCACACATGATTTAGCAGCTAACACACTAAGAGACCGCAAAGCATGGAACATGATATTTAGAAAGGCAAGAGAGCTGGGTCTCCAACCAAGAATTAATTACCCAGCAAAACTGACTATATACTTCCAGGGTAAAGTATAGGCATTCAACAAAATAGAAGATTTCCAAGCATTTGCTAAGAAAAGACCAGAACTTAGTGGAAAATTTGATATCCAATCACAGAAAGCAAGAGAAACATGAAAAGGTAAATATGAAAGAAAGGGAAAAGGAGATAAAATCTTATCTTTTTCTTTAAATCAAACTCTCTTCTATAAGGAATACATTTATATCAAATTATATATATTAATATGTGGGGAAAATGTATTGTGTAACTTTCAAAAATTGTATGCATCATAAGAGTAATTAGAAGAATCATGCATAGGGAAAGATTGGGGCATCAAGAAGATTTGGTGAAAGGGGGGGCAAAGAAAGAAAAAGGGAGGGGCGTAATCATCGATAATACTAACATTTACTTCAAGAAATGGGGGGGTGGCTAAATAGAATAATCTTTCCCATTCAAAAATACACATGGGAAGGGGAGGGGAAGAACTCTTATATGAGAAGGAGAGGAAGAGAGCATGAAGTGGAATTACTTAAACCTTACTCTCAGTGAAATCAAATCTGAGAGGGAAGAACATCTAGATCCAGTGGGATCCTAAATTCCATCTTACCCATTAGGGCAATAAAGAAAGGAAAATCAAGGAGGGGGAAGGGAGTATAAAAAGGGAAGGAAGGAGAGGGGAGAGGGGAAGGGAGCATAAAAATGAAGGAGCTAGAAAGGGAAGCATATCAAGGGAGGGGACTAGGGGGACTGACCTAAAGTAAATCAATGGTTCAAAAGGATATAGCTAAAGAAGAAAGGTCAGAACTAGGGGAAGATATCAAAATGCCAGGGAATCCACAAGTGACAATCATATCTTTGAACGTGAATGGGATGAACTCACCCATAAAACGTAGACAAATAGCAGATTGGATTAGAACCCCAAACCCTACCATTTGTTGTCTTCAAGAAACACATATGAGGTGGGTTGATACTCACAAGGTTAGAATTAAAGGATGGAGTAAGACCTTTTGGGCCTCAACTGATAGAAAGAAGGCAGGAGTTGCAATCATGATATCTGACAAAGCCAAAGCAAAAATAGACCTGATCCAAAGGGATAGGGAAGGTAAATATATTCTGTTAAAAGGGAGTATAGACAATGAGGAAATATCACTAATCAACATGTATGCAACAAATGGTATAGCATCCAAATTTTTAATGGAGAAACTAGGAGAATTGAAGGAGGAAATAGACAGTAAAATCATATTAGTGGGAGACTTGAACCAACCATTATCAAATTTAGATAAATCAAACCAAAAAATAAATAATAAAGAGGTAAAAGAGGTGAATGAAATCTTAGAAAAATTAGAGTTAATAGACATATGGAGAAAAATAAATAGGGACAAAAAGGAATACACCTTCTTCTCAGCACCACATGGCACATTCACAAAAATAGATCATACATTAGGTCACAGAAACATGGCACTCAAATGCAGAAAAGCAGAAATAATACATGCAACCTTTTTAGATCATAAAGCAAAATAAAAATATTGATCATAAAGGGTACATGGAGAGCCAAATCAAAAATTAATTGGAAATTAAATAGTATGATACTCCAAAATCGGTTAGTTAGAGAAGAAATCATAGAAACAATTAATAATTTCATTGAGGAAAATGACAATGGTGAGACATCCTTTCAAACCTTTTGGGATGCAGCCAAAGCAGTACTTAGAGGAAAATTCATATGCATGAGTGCATATATTAACAAATTAGGGAGGGCAGAGATCAATGAATTAGAAATGCAAATCAAAAAACTTGAGAACAAACAAATTAAAAATCCCCAGAAGAAAACCAAACTAGAGATCCTAAAAATTAAGGGAGAAATTAATAAAATCGAAAGTGATAGAACTATTGAGCTAATAAACAAGACTAGAGGCTGGTATTTTGTAAAAACAGACAAAATAGACAAAGTACTGGTCGATCTAATTAAAAAAAGGAAAAAAGAAAGGCAAATTAACAGCATCAAGGATGAAAAGGGGGACCTCACCTCCAACGAAGAGGAAATTAAAGCAATCATTAAAAACTACTTTGTCCAACTATATAGCAATAACTATACCAACCTAGGTGATATGGATGAATATTTACAAAAATATAAATTGCCTAGACTAACAGAAGAAGAAATAGATTTCTTAAATAATCCCATATCAGAAAAAGAAATCCAACAGGCCATCAAAGAACTTCCTAAGAAAAAATCCCTAGGGCCTGATGGATTCACCAGTGAATTCTATCAAACATTCAAAGAACAACTAACCCCAATACTATACAAACTATTTGATATAATAAGCAAAGAGGGAGTTCTTCCAGATTCCTTTTATGACACAAACATGGTTCTGATCCCAAAGCCAGGCAGGCCAAAAATAGAGAAAGAAAATTACAGACCAATCTCCCTAATGAATATAGATGCAAAAATCTTAAATAGGATACTAGCAAAAAGATTCCAGCAAGTGATCAGAAGAGTCATTCACCATGATCAAGTAGGATTTATACCAGGGATGCAGGTCTGGTTCAATATTAGGAAAACCATCCACATAATTGACCACATCGACAAGCAAACCAACAAGAATCACATGATTATATCAATAGACGCAGAAAAAGCCTTTGATAAAATACAACACCCATTACTATTAAAAACACTAGAAAGCATAGGAATAGAAGGTCGTTCCTAAAAATAATAAACAGTATATATCTAAAACCATCAGCTAATATCATCTGCAATGGGGATAAACTAGATGCATTCCCAATAAGATCAGGAGTGAAACAAGGATGCCCATTATCACCTCTATTATTTGACATTGTACTAGAAACACTAGCAGTAGCAATTAGAGAAGAAAAAGAAATTGAAGGCATCAAAATAGGCAAGGAGGAGACCAAATTATTACTCTTTGCGGATGACATGATGGTCTACTTAAAGAATCCTAGAGATTCAACCAAAAAGCTAATCGAAATAATCAACAACTTTAGCAAAGTTGCAGGATACAAAATAAACCTGAATAAGTCCTCAGCATTTCTATATATCTCCAACCCATTTCAGCAGCAAGAATTAGAAAGAGAAATCCCATTCAAAATTACCTTAGACAAAATAAAATACTTAGGAATCTATCTCCTGAGACAAACACAGGAACTTTATGAACACAACTACAAAACACTCTCCACACAACTAAAACTAGACTTGAACAATTGGAAGAACATTAACTGCTCATGGGTAGGACGAGCCAATATAATAAAAATGAACATTTAGTGCCATACCCATTGAACTCCCAAAAAATTTCTTTACTGATTTAGAAAAAAACCATAACAAAGTTCATTTGGAAGAACAAAGGATCAAGGATATCCAGGGAAATAATGAAAAAAAATACAAAGGAAGGGGGTCTTGCAGTCCCAGATATCAGACTATATTATAAAGCAGTGGTCATCAAAACAATTTGGTACTGGCTAAGAGACAGAAAGGAGGATCAGTGTAATAGACTCAGGGTAAGTGACCTCAGCAAGACAGTATATGACAAACACACAGATCCCAGCTTTTGGGACACAAATCCACTATTTCATAAAAACTGCTGGGAAAATTGGAGGAGAGTGTGGGAAAGATTAGGTTTAGATCAACACCTCACACCCTACACCAAGATAAATTCAAAATGGGTGAATGACTTGAACATAAAGAAGGAAACTATAAGAAAATTAGGCGAACACAAAATAGTATACATGTCAGACCTTTGGGAAGGGAGAGGCTTTAAAACCAAGCAAGACTTAGAAAGCGTCACAAAATGCAAAATAAGTAATCTGGAATACATCAAATTAAAAAGTTTCTGTACAAACAAAACCAATGTAACTAAAATCAGAAGGGAAGCAACAAATTGGGAAACAATCTTCATAAAAACCTCTGACAAAGGTTTAATTACTCAAATTTACAAAGAGCTAAATCAGTTGTACAAAAAATCAAGCCATTCTCCCATTGATAAATGGGCAAAGGACATGAACAGGCAGTTCTCAGCCAAAGAAATCAAAACTATTAATAAGCACATGAAAAAGTGTTCTACATCTCTTATAATCAGAGAGATGCAAATCAAAACAACTCTGAGGTATCACCTCACACCTAGCAATTTGGCTAACATGACAGCAAAGGTAAGTAATGAATGCTGGAGGGGATGTGGCAAAGTAGGGACATTAATTCATTGCTGGTGGAGTTGTGAATTGATCCAACCATTCTGGAGGGCAATTTGGAACTATGCCCAAAGGGTGATAAAAGACTATCTGCCCTTTGATCCAGCCATAGCACTGCTGGGTTGGTACCCCAAAGAGACAATAAGGAAAAAGACTTGTACAAGAATATTCATAGCTGTGTTCTTTGTGGTAACAAAAAATGGAAAATGAGGGGATGTCCTTCAATTGGGGAATGGCTGAACAAATTGTTGTATATGTTGGTGATGGGATACTATTGTGCTCAAAGGAATAATAAAGTGGAGGAATTCCATGGAGACTGGAACAACCTCCAGGAAGTGATGCAGAGTGAAAGGAGCAGAACCAGGAAAACATTATACACAGAGACTGATACACTGTGGTACAATCGAATGTAATGGACTTCTCCATTAGTGTCAATGCAATGTCCCTGAACAATCTGCAGGGATCTAAAAAACACTATCCCCAAGCAGAGGATAAACTGTGGGAGTAAAAACACTGAGGAAAAGCAACTGCTTGACTCCAGGGGGGAAGGGGATAGGACTGAGGAGAGACTCTAAATGAACACTCTAATGCAAATACCAACAACATGGAAATGGGTTTGAACCAAGAACACATGTGATTCCCAGTGGAATCGTGCGTCGGCTATAGGAGAGGTGGTGGGAAGGGGGTGGGGGAGGAAAAGAAAATGATCTTTGTTTCCAATGAATAATGTTTGGAAATGACCAAATAAAATAATGTTTAAAGTTTAAAAAAAATAAAATTTCCCAAATGAACAAAAGAAGAAATAGTAAATAATCCTTACTTAGAAAAAGGAAATGAACAAGCCATAAATAAGCTCCCTAACACCAGATGGATTTATAAATGAAGTCTAACAGTCATTTAAGGAATAATTAATCCTAATACTATATAAATAAATTTTAAATAGGTAAAGAAGGAATATTACCCAATTTCTTTTATGACACAAATATATTTTTCATACCTAAACTAGGGAGAACAAAAACAGAAAGAAAATTATAGGCCAATTACTCTAATGAACATTAATGGGAAATTTTTAAATAAAATATTAGCAAGGAGATTACAATAATCTATCACAAAAATCACAGACTATGAGCAAGTGGGATTTATGCCAGGAATGCAGGGTTGGTTCAATATTATGAAAACTATCAGCATAATTGACTATATTGATAACAAAACAACAAAATTATATGATTATACCAATAGATACAGAAAAGGCTTTTTAACAAAATGGAATATACATTCTTATTAAAAACACTACAAATCATAGGAATAAATGGAGCCTATCTTAAAATAAGTAATATCTATCAAAAATCAAATAGTAAGTATAATCTTATTGAGGATAAACTAGAAACCTTCCCAATAAGATAAGGGATGAAACAAGGACCTCCATTATCACTAGCATTATTTAATATTGTATTAGAAATGCTGGCTGTATAAGACAAATTCAGAAAAACTTAGAAAGATTGATATGAACTAACTCAAAGTAAAGTGAGAAAAACCAGAAGAACATTGCACATAGTAATACCAACATCCTATGGTGAACAACCGTGAATGACAGCTAATTCTCAGCAACACCAGGATCCAAGACAATCCCAAAGAATCCATGATGGAAAATGCCATTTGACTACAGAGAAAAAACAAATGGAGTCTGTATGCAGAGTGAAGCATACTATATTTCACTTTCTTCATTTTTATTTATTTGAAGTCTTCTCTACAAAATGACTAATGTGAAAAATGTTTTACATGATTGCAAATGTAAAATCTAAATCTGATTGCTTGCTATCTCAGGGAGAGGGGACTAAGGAAGGGAGAGAATTTGGAAATTAGAATTTTTAATGTTAAAAATAGTTTTTACATATAATTGAGGAAAAATAAAATATTATTTAAAATTTAATTAAAAATGCTAACTTTGACAATAAGATGAGAAAAAGAAAGTAAAGGAATAAAAATAGGTAATGAGAAAACAAAACTATCATTCTTTGCACATGATTTAATGACATATTTAGAGAATCAACTAAACAACTAGTTGAAACAATAAAAAAGTTGCAGGATATAAAATAAACTCATATAAATCATTAACAGTTCTATAAATTACCACCAAAACCCATCCAGAAGAGATAGAAAGAGGAATTCCATTTTGTAAAAACTGTAGACAATATAAAATACTTGGGGGTCTACCTGTCAAGTCAAACCCAGGGACTATATGAACACAACTACAAAACACTTTTTCATACAAGTTAAGACAGATCTAAACAATTGGAGAAATTTTAATTGCTCGTGCAGAAACCAATAATGTTTATAAATTAATCTGAGAATGCTAGCAAAAGGGAAATAGCTGTGAGCCTAAGGGGGAGGGAGAGGGGAGAAGAAGGGGAGAAAGCTGGCCTTAGCTGCCATTTAATTACCCCATTTGATTTGAAAAATGTTAGTATGTACCCTTGATATTTCTATTAGAGATATGGTAGAAAAAAACTAGGTGACAAGTGTGTGGTAGGAAATTTAGGATGTGAATAGGTGACAAAAATAATTCTGATATTCAGTGCCTAATCATAATGTGTTCCAAAGAGGAAAGAGAGAGCAGAATGGGGAATGGTAGTAATGAGTCCTGTGCACGAGAAAGAGACAGTTGAGACAGTATTGAGCTATCAGAAGGAATGAGTTAAGATGTAACAATGTGTATGAGGAAGTATAGGGAGTTTTTTTTTAATATAATAACCACCATTTATTTAGATTATTATGGTTTACATATTATAAACATGGTGCATTACATATTTTATTGAACTTGATAATCATAACAACCCTGTGAGACAAGTACTATTATCCCCATGTTTACAGATTTGAAAATGGGAACTGAGAATAGCTAACATTTATGAAGTACTTTCAGATCTGCAAAGTATTTTACATACATTATGTCATTTAATCTTCACCACAACCTTTTATTTTTTCACCTGGAAGTTTCTTTTTTTTCCATTTGAATTAGTTTATTTAGTCAATTTAGAACATTATTCCTTGGTTACAATAATCACATTATTTCCCTTCCTCTGCCCCCCCTCCCTTCCCGCAGCCAATGCTCAATTTCATTGGGTATTACTTGTGTCCTTGATCAGAACCCATTTCTGTGTTGTTGATGTTTGCACTAGGATGTTCATTTAGAGTCTACATCCCCAACCATATCCCCTCAACCCAATGTATTCAAGCAGTTTTTCTTCTGTGTTTCTACTCTCACAGTGTTTCCTCTGAATGTGGATAGTGGTTTTTCTCATAAATCCCTCCAAGTTGTTCAGGGTCACTGCATTGCCACTAATGGAGAAGTCCATTACATTCGATTATACCACAGTGTATTAGTCTCTGTGTACAATGTTCTCCTGGTTCTGCTCCTCTCGCTCTGCATCACTTCCTGGAGGTTGTTCCAGTCTCCATGGAATTCCTCCACTTTATTATTCCTTTGAGCACAATAGTATTCCATCACCAACATATACCACAATTTGTTCAGCCATTCCCCAATTGATGGGCATCCCCTCGTTTTCCAGTTTTGGGCCACCACAAAGAGCGCAGCTATGAATATTCCTGTACAAGTCTTTTTCCTTATTATCTCTTTGGGGTACAAACCCAGGAGTGCTATGGCTGGGTCAAAGGGTAGACAGTCTCTTATCACCCTTTGGGCATAGTTCCAAATTGCCCTCCAGAATGGTTGGATCAATTCACAACTCCACCAACAAAGCATTAATGTCCCAACTTTCCCACATCCTCTCCAGCATTCATTACTTTCCTTTGCTGTCATGTTAGCCAATCTGCTGGGTATGAGGTGATACCTCAGAGTTGTTTTGATTTGCATTTCTCTGATTATAAGAGATTTAGAACACTTTTTCATGTACTTTTTAATACTTTTGATTTCTTTAACTGAAAATTGCCTATTCATGTCCCTTGTCCATTTATCAATTGGAGAATGGCTTGATTTTTTGTACAATTTGTTTAGCTCCTTATAAATTTGAGTAATTATATCTTTGTCAGAGGTTTTTGTAATGAAGGTTGTTTCCCAATTTGTTGCTTCCCTTCTAATTTTGGATGCATTATTTTTGTTTGTACAAAAACTTTTTAATATGATGTAATCAAAATTATTGATTTTATAGTTTGTGATTATTTTCTACCTCTTGCTTGGTTTTAAAGTCTTTCCTTTCCCATAGATCTGACAAGTATACTATTCTGTGTTCGCCTAATTTGCTTATAGTTTCCTTCTTTATATTCAGGTCATTCACCCATTCTGAGTTTATCTTGGTGTAGGGTGTGAGATGTCGATCCAAACCTAATCTCTCCCATACTGTCTTCCAATTTTCCCAGCAGTTTTTATCCAATAGTGGGTTTTGGTCCCCAAAACTGGGATCTTTGGGCTTATCATAGACTGTCTTGCTAAGGTCATTTACCCCAAATCCATTCCATTGATCCTCCTTTCCGTCTCTTAGCCAGTACCAAATTGTTTTGATGACCACTGCTTTATAGTATAGTTTGATATCTGGAACTGCAAGTCTTCCTTTCTTTTCATTTTTTTTTCAGGATTTCCCTGGATATCCTTGATCTTTTGTTCTTCCAAATGAACTTTGTTATGTTTTTTTCTAATTCAGTAAAAAAGTTTTTTGGTAGTTCAATGGGTATGGCACTTGATAAGTAAATTAATTAGGGCAGGATTGTCATTTTTATTATGTTAGCTCATCCTACCCATGAGCAATCAATGTTTCTCCAATTGTTTAGACCTAGCTTTAATTGTGTGGAGAGTGTTTTGTAGTTGTGTTCATAAAGTTCCTGTGTTTGTCTTGGCAGATAGATTCCTAAGTATTTTATATTGTCTAGGGTGATTTTAAATGGAATTTCTCTTTCTAATTCTTGCTGCTGAAATGGGTTGGAGATATATAGAAATGCTGATGACTTATTCAGGTTTATTTTGTATCCTGCAACTTTGCTAAAGTTGTTGATTATTTTGACTAGCCTTTTGGTTGATTTTCTAGGATTCTTTAAGTAGATCATCATGTCATCCGCAAAGAGTGATAACTTGATCTCCTCATTGCCAATTTTAATGCCTTCAATTTCTTTTTCTTCTCTAATTGCTACTGCTAGTGTTTCTAGTACAATGTCAAATAATAGAGGTGATAATGGGCATCCTTGTTTCACTCCTGATCTTATTGGGAAGGCTTCAAGTTTATCCCCATTGCAGATTATGTTTGCTGATGGTTTTAGGTATATACTGTTTACTATTTTTAGGAAAGGCCCTTCTATGTCTATACTTTCTAGTGTTTTCAATAGGAATGGGTGTTGTATTTTATCAAAGGCTTTTTCTGCGTCTATTGATATAATCATGTGATTCTTGTTGGTTTGCTTGTCGATGTGGTCAATTATGTGGATGGTTTTCCTAATATTGAACCAGACCTGCATCCCTGGTATGAATCCTACATGGTCATAGTGGATAACCCTTGTTGACTTGCTGGAGTCTTTTTGCTAGTATCCTATTTGAGATTTTTGCATCATTATACATTAAGGATATTGGTCTATAGTTTTCTTTCTCTGTTTTTGTCCTGCCTGGTTTTGGAATCAGTACCACATTTGTTGTTGTAGAAGGAATTTGGTAGATCTCCTTTGCTTATTCTGTCAAATAGTTTGTATGACATTGGGATTAGTTGTTCTTTGAATGTCTGATAGAGAAAATAAAATGAATGTTTGATAGAATTCATTTGTGAATCCATCTGGACCTGGGGATTTTTTCTTAGGGAGTTCTTTGATGGCTTGTTCAATTTCTTTTTCTGATATGGGGTTGTTTAGGTAATCTATTTCTTCCTCTGTTATTCTAGGCAATTTATATTTTTGTAAGCATTGTCATCCATATCACCTAGATTGCCATATTTGTTGCCATATAATTGGGCATAATAGTTTTTAATGATTGCCTTAATTTACTCTTCATTAGAGGTGAGGTCTCCCTTTTCATCTTGGATACTGTCAATTTTTCTTCTTTCCTTTTTTTAATTATACTGACCAGTACTTTGTCTATTTTATTTGTTTTTTCAAAGTACCAGATTCTGGTCTTATTTATTAAATCAATAGCTCTTTGACTTTCAATTTTATTAATTTCTCCTTTGATTTTTAGGATCTCTAATTTAGTCTTCATCTGAGGATTTTTAATTTGTTCACTTTTTAGTTTTTTAATTTGCATGCCCAATTCATTGACCTCTGCCCTCCCTAATTTGTTAATATATGAACTCAAGGATATACATTTCCCCATGAGTACTGCTTTGGCTGAATCCTATAGGTTTTGAAAGGATGTCTCATCATTGTCATTTTCTTCAATGAAGTTATTAATTGTTTCTATGATTTGTTCTTTGACTTACTGGTTTTGGAGAATCATATTGTTTAATTTCCAATTAATTTCTTATTTACCTCTCCATGTACCCATATTAATTATCATTTTCATTGCATTGTGATCTGAGAAGGTTGCATTTATTATTTCTGATCTTTTGCACTTGTTTGCAATGCTTTTATGCCCTAATACATAGTCAATTTTTGTGAATGTACCATGTGCTACTGAAAAGAAGGTGTATTCCTTTTTGTCCCTATTTATTTTTCTGCACATGTCTACTAACTCTAATTTTTCCAAGATTTCATTTACTTCTCTTACCTCTTTCTAATTCATTTTTTGGTTTGATCTATCTAGTTCAGATAGAGGAAGGTTCAGGTCTCCCACTAGTATAGTTTTTCTATCTATTTCATTCTTGAGCTCCACTAGTTTCTCCTTGAGAAATTTGGATGCTATGCCATTTGGTGCATCCATGTTGAGTACAGATATTTCCTCATTGTCTATACTGCCTTTTATAAGGATTTAATTACCTTACCTATCACTTTTAAATAGATTTATTTTTACTTTGGATTTGTCAGATATCATGATTGTGACTCCTGCCTTTTTTATCAGTTGATGCCCAATAGATTTGGCTCCATCCTCTTACTTTCACCCTATGCATATCTACCTTCCTCATGTGTGTTTCTTGTAGACAGCATATGGTAGGGTTTTGGATCCTAATCCACTCTGCTATTCACTTGCATTTTATGGGTGAGTTCATTCCATTCACATTCAGAGTTATGATTACTAGCTGTGTATTTCCCAGCATTTTGATTTCTACTCCTGATCCTGCCTTTTCTTCTTTCACGATTTCCTTCTACACCAATGTTTGTTTTTAATCAATCCCCCTAGCTCCCACCCTTATTTTACTTCCCCTTTTACCCCCACCCTTCTTATCCCCTCCTTATTTTCCTTGCAGTCTTTATAAAACTACCCCCCACCCTCTCTCTCCCTTGTACTGCTTCCCTCCCAACCACTCTAATTTGTTACCCTTCTAATCCCCTATAGGGCACAAATCTATTCTCTGCCCCAATGGATTGTATTTTTCTTCCCTCTTTGGGTCAATTTCAATGCACATCAGAGTTGATTATTTCCTATCTCCCTCCTCTTTACCCTTCCAGTGTATTGATGTTCTCCCCCCCTTCCCACCATGAACTTCTTTGTGACATATAAATTTACCCCCTTTTGTTTCTTTTCCCATTTCTTTTAGTATTAACCTTTTTTAGCTCTAGTTGTATATATATATATATATATATATATATATATATGTATATGCATTTATGCATACATATATCTATATACCTATTTATGTCTTCTCCTTTCATCCTAGACTGTTTGTCACTGTTCCCTTCAAGTGTAATTATTCTAGCTGCCTGGGTGATAATAACAATTTTTAAGAGTTACCAATGACCTCTTTTCTTACAGAGATACATATCATTTTAACTTATTGAGACTCTTTAAAAAAATGTTTTTTGTTTACTTTGTTTTTTTCTTTTTTCCCTCTTTTTAAATTACCTTTTGATGATTCTCTTGAATTCTGTGCTTGGGCTTCAAATTTTCTGTTCAGGTCTGGTCTTTTCTTTACAAATTCTTGGAATTCTTCTATTTTGTTGAATGACTATACTTTCCCCTGTAAGAATATAGTCAGTTTTGCTGGGTAGTTGATTCTTGGTTGTAGACCTAGTTCCTTTGCTTTCCAGAATATCATATTCCATGCCTTTCGATCCTTCATTGTGGATGCAGCCAGATCCTGCATTATCCTCACTGTGGTTCTGTGGTATCTGAATGACTTCTTCTTGGCAACTTGTAATATCTTTTCTTTGGTCTGATAGTTCTTGAATTTGGCTATAACATTCCTGGGTCTTGTCAGTTGGGGATTAAGTACAGGAGGTGATCTGTGGATTCTTTCAATCTCCACTTTTCCCTCTTGTTCTAGAATATTGGGGCAGTTTTCTCAGATAATTTCCTGTAGTATTGTGTTCTGGCTTTTTATTTTGTCATGGTCTTCTGGTAGACCAATGATTCTTAAATTGTCTCTCCTTGGACGATTTTCTAAATCCTCTGTTTTGTGATTAAGATGCTTCATATTTTCCTCAAATTTTTCATTCTTTTGGTTTTGTTTTTTAGTGTCCTGCTGCCTTGAGAGGTCACTTAATTCTAGTTGTTGCATTCTGGTTCTTAAAGACTGGATTTCATCCCTGGTTTTTTTGGTCATCCTTCTCCTTCTGCTCTGATTTTATTTGGAGGTCATCTTTCATCCTCTTTGTCTCATCTCTCATCTCCTTTGCCTCATTTTCAAGCTGATTGATTTTGGCTTTCAAGACTCTATTTTCTGTTTCCAGATGACTTATCTTAGTTTTAAATTCTTTCCCCAATTGTCTTCAGCCTCTCTTAATTGTGCTTTGAATTGCATTTTGAGTTCTTCTAAAGCCTGTATCCAATTTGCTAGGATTTCTGTTTTATTGCTTGCCTCCTCCTCTGCCCTTGGTTCGTTGCCTGTACAGAAGCTGTCAATTGTAATTTCTTTCTTCTTTTTCTGTTGTTTGCTCATATTTACCCCTTCTTTGCTCCTCACATTTGTCTGTGCTCTTGCTCCTCTCATTTTTTTGGTTTTGGGGTTTTCTGTCAGTCTCCCCTCTTGGAGCTTTGACAGAGGATCTCTCAGTGCAGTCTGTGGGGGAGGAGTGTTGGAGTTTGAGCTTCCCTGTCCTCTGGAGGCTTTTGATTGGATTAAAGTCCAGCAGTCTGTGGGGGAGGGGTGTTGGAGCTTGGACTTCCCTGAGCTCTGAAGACTTTTGATGGGATTATGTTCAGCTGGGTTGGGCTGGATGTGCTCTGAAGCCAAAACCTCCTGGAAGGCTGGAGCAATATGGAGGGTCTCCACTGCTCTGACCAGGCTGCCAGCCTGTGCTCCCTCTCCAGTTCCTTCCCCACTACCTGTGTTCAATGCTCTGAGCCTGGTACATCCCTGTCCCCAAAATATATCCTCCAGACAAGTGCCTTTGCCTGCCCATAGGTTACAGCTGCTGCTGTAGGCTTAGTGCTCTAGGTGTGGGGGGCGGTGGTCCTGGGACTTTCCTTATGCCTTCCCTTTAAATCCGAGTGTTCTCTAATTGTGGCTTGGGGGGGGAGGGTGTGCCTTTTGGTTTGAGACCAGCAGGAGGGTTCTTTGGCTTTGTCTTATTGTTAGGTTTGATTTTCAGTCCCCTAGGAGCATTCAGTTTGTGATTGGTAAGGAAAGGTTTTCAGAGGTCTGAACTTCTGCTGCTTCTAAGCCACCATCTTGACTCCACCCACCTATAGGGAGTTTTAAGAGATGTAGAGCATGAAGAATTCTGAACAAGAATAAGTGATTGTAACTAAACCCAGATTGCCTGAATGATCATCAAAGAATAACAAATCCATCAAAACAAAACAAAACAAAAAATGCCAAAAAAATTAGTAGGGAAAGGATAAGGTCCTTCACAAGAAAAAACAAAACAAACAAAACTCAAAGAAAACTGACAGATATAAAAAAGATAAACAAAAGAAGAAAAAAAGGAGGCTCCAATATAATGAATCATAGACTAAAAGAAAGCTTTTAAGTGGCACCTAATATAAGAGAAATTGAAAACCCAAAGCTAGGAATTTGAAAAGGAACTGATAAAAGAAATCATCTAGAATACTAAAGGAAAGAGAAAAGAGATGTGAAATCATATTTCTTAAAATCAGGAGGCACAAGATTAAACATATGTATATTATGAACCCCTAGGATACCTGCCAATTCTTCATCTATGATCTTTTCCAATAAAGAATAGGAAATACCAGTAGTCATGCTCTTATAGGGTATTGTGAAGACTAGGGGTGAGGGGTGAATATGACAGAGTCACTGTGCCTGTTGTTATTGATGTTGGGTCATGTGATAACAGAAGCTGGACTTGCCTCTAATTTATAAGTCTCCACTAGTCAATAACCAAAAGGGGGAGGAGGGTCAGACATGAATGAGGAGGAGGAAGGAATTCACTTAATCTTTTTTTCCTCTTTAAAAATAATTTATTTATTTTTACTAATCGATTAATTAAGAATATTTTTCCATGGTTGCATGATTCATGATCCCCCTCCTTCCTTCCCCCCTCCTGGAGCTAACAAGCAGTTCCACTGGGCTATACATGTATCATTGTTCAAAACCTATTTTTTATTATTAATATTTGCAATAATCATTTAAAGCCAAAATTCCTAATCATGTATCAATCAAACCACATGATCGTTATATGTTTTTCTTCTGCATGTCTATTCCCACAATTTCTTCTCTGGATGTGGATAGTGTTCTTTCTCATCAGTCCCTCAGAATTGTCCTGGATCATTGCATTGCTGCTAATAGAGAAGTCCATTACATTTGATTGTGCCATAGTATATCAGTCTCTGTGTACAATGTTCTCCTGGTTCTACTCTTTTCTCTCTGCATCAATTTCTGGAGGTCGTTTAAGTTCACATGGAATTCCTCCAGTTCATTATTCCTTTCAGCACAATAATATTCCATCACCATCAGATACCACAATTTGTTCAGCCATTCCCCAATCGAGCATTTTCAATTTTTTCGCCACTATAAAAAGTGCAGCTATAAATATTTTTGTACACATATTTTTTCCTTATTATCTCTTTGGGCTATAAACCCAGCAGTGGTATGCTTGGATCAAAGGGTAGGTATTCTTTTAAAGCCCTTTGAGTATAATTAATTCCAAATTGCCCTCCAGAATGGATGGATCAGTTTACAACTCCATCAGAAATGCATTAGTAGGGGACAGCTGGGTAGTTCAGTGGATTGAGAGCCATGCCTAGATATGGGAGTTCCTAGGTTCAAATCTGACCTCAGACATTTCCCATCTGTGTGACCCTGGGCAAGTCACTTAACACCCATTGCCTAGCCCTTACCACTCTTCTGCCTTAAAACCAACACACAGTATTGATTTCAAGACAGAAGGTAAGGGTTTTTTAAAAAAAAAGAAAGAAATGCATTAGTATCCCAGTTTTGCCACACCCTCTCTAACATTTATTATTTTCCTTTAATGTCATATTGACCAGTCTGCTAGGTGTGAGGTGGTACCTCAGAGTTGTTTTGATTTGCATTTCTCTAATTATGAGAGATTTAGAATGCTTTTTCATGTGCTTATTGATAGTTTTGATTTCTTTAATTGAAAACTGCGTATTCATGTCCCTTGACTGTTTGTCAACTGGGAAATGGCTTGATTTTTTGTACAATTGCCTCAGCTCCTTATAAGAGTACCTACTCTTTTTTTTTTTGTTCCATCAAAAAATGTTCTTTTTTTTCTTGTTTACACTTGGTTTATTCTTTGATTTAATTGATCCAGGTAAGCTTCACTCATGCATAAATGAGGAAACTGAGTCCAGGAAAAAGAAGACTTTCTTTTTACCCCCAAAGGACACATAGTGGCACTCAAGCCTAGAGCTTAGGTCTTTTGATTCTTATTCAGTACTCTGCATAGTATGCTATTAGGTTAGGCCACCCAGCAAAAATCTTTCCAGGGCCAGGAAAAGATGGATAGTTAGATGTTGATGTTAATGTTGATGATGAAGTTGATAGCATTAATAATGTTGTTGTTGATGTTGATGATGATGTTGTTGATGATGAAGATGATGTTGTTGTTGATGATGATGATGTTAATTGATGATGATGTGGATGGTGATGCTGTTTTTGATGCTATTGTTGATGTTGATGATGTTGTTGATGAACATGTTGATGTTGATGTTGATGATGATGATGATGTTGTTGATGTTGATGCTGTTATTGTTGTTGATGATGATGATGATGAACTTCCCACTGTAATGATTAAAATTTTCTTGGATATTGTTTCCAACCTCTTTCATCCTTCCATTGTATTGGTCTTCTTCCCCTCTGCCCCCACCCTGCTCCCACCCATATGCTTCTTTATGAAATATAAAATTACCCCATTTTATTTCTTTTTCCATTTCTCTTACCCTCTTTCCCCCCTACTTTATATATATATATATATGTACATATATATATATATATAATATTTTTGACAGTTCATTCTATACAGTGAAAGACCTGAAGGCATGGAATATGATATTCCAGAAAGTAAGTGAACTGGGTCTACAACCAAGAATCAACTACCCAGCAAAATTGACTATATTCTTGCAGGGGGAAGTATGATCTTTTAATAAATTAGAAGACTTCCAAACATTCCTAAATAAAAGACCTGACTTAAACAGAAAATCTGATGCCCAAACATAGAACTCAAGAGAATCACCAAAAGGTAATTAAGAAAGGGGAAAAAACTTTTTTTAAGGGACAGAATAAGTTCAAATGATTTGTCTTCTTATAAGAAAAGATGATATTGGTAACTCTTTAAAATTGTTATTATTGTCAGAGTAGCTAGAAGAAGTATACTTAGAGGGCACAGTCACTTAGATAATCTTAAAGAGGATGAAGGAAACTGTGGGATATTCTGGGAGGTATATAGCCAGATTTCTTAATTAACCCTAGTTTTTATGCTAGACACAGAATGTTCTTTTTAAAAATGGAATTTGTACTTTTATGGTCCCATCTCTACAGATATTTAAGCACATCACTAGCCATGCAGGTTTTAACTAGTATACCATGTCCAAAACCTAATTTCATCATTCTATGAGAGAACAGAGTACATTATGTATGAAGACAACTTCTTTTTGATCTCCACCTACTTCTGTCTTAGTGGTTCTTCATAGATTATTAATATTTTTTTTCTTTGAGTTTCAAAGAAAGACAGAAAGAACCATTGGTTAAAACAATTATTTAAAGAGAAGCACAGAATTATGGCTTCCTCTTGCTGATTTAGGGGTAGGTTGGAAGCAGGGGTGGATTCTAGCATCTGTAGTTTATTATTAATCTTTGCTAATGGGGTATTTTTTTTCTTTTAAAATTTTATTGACTTGTTTTTAAGAATACCTAAATTTCCCAGCTGGTCCTTCCTTACTCTCATCTTCAAAAGTTATTTCTTATAATAAAGAGTAAAAAAGAAAGAGAAAAGAAAAAAATCCCAGTCCTAACCAATATGTCATAAATTCAGTCTTCTAGGCAGTGTTCTACATCTACAGTCATTTATATCTTTTCTTAAGGATCAAGCTTAGTCACTATTGTCAAATGGCATTCAACTTGTCATCTTGTTGTTTATATTGTGATCATTTGTATTTATAGTTTTTCTGGTTCTGCTTACTACATTTTTCATCAGTTTACATAAATCTTCCCATGCTTCTCTGCATTCCTAATTAATCAGTCAATAAACATTAAATAAATGCCAGATACTGTGCTAAATGTGCTATTTCTTATAGAATAATAAAATATTACATTCATTATATTCATGCACCATAACTTGTCTATCCTTACCCAAAGTCAGGGACATATACTTCATTTTTTATTGTTTTTATTACCAAAAAAAAAGATATACTTTAAATATTTTGGGTATATAGCACTTTTCTTTTTGTCCTTGGTTTCCTTGAAGCATATGCCTAGAAATGGGATCTCTGGGCAAAGAAGGGCAACCTTTCAATAAAAGAAAATCCATAAACCTAATGCTATATTTATTTCACCTGTAAGTCAATTACTTTCTCCCTGAGTATAAATTTAAGCCTAGGAAATACATTAGTTTATTTAAAAAGAAGTCTTCTTTTAACCTGGATGGAGGCAAACAAGCCTCATTCATCAATTGGACACACTGACCCAGGGAAGAACACTGGCCCAGGAAAATGACTTTAGAAAAGTTCCCTTATTTTATCTCCAGGTAGTTATTTACAGTTTAGGTTGAATCCAACTCCAATGGCCTTGGTAGCCCCCACCTCTTGGAATCAGTTCATTTCAAGCTATCTACTCCTATGAAACACTGATTTTCAAGTTGGATCAAATGTTCTAATGCTAATAAAGCTACTATCAGAGTATAACAAGGGAAGCTCTTCATTTAGCCTTTTTCCTCTCTTTTAAAGTTATTTTTGATGATTTTTGCTTTACATTACATTAATTTCTGAATATGTCCCTCCTCCTCTTCTAAATACCTTCTCTTGTTTCAATTTCTTTTAAACAAAGAAGCACAGCTTTACTTTTCTGCTCTTCTTTAAAGACTAAGAAAAAAGCAATAACATAGTTCAATTCTGTGTGTTTGTTACTTTTATGTTAGAAAATCCTTCTTGATACAAAGTACCTGAGAAGGCTTTGGGAATCAATTCTCATTTCCCTGGTTAAGTGTCTGACCCACAAATAACTTAGAATGTCGTTAAGGGTGGCGACCAGTTCCTCACACAAGCATGTAGGCTGTATAATTCAAGTGCCTACTATGTGTCAGGTATTGTGCCAGACGCTAGGCATAGGAAGACCAAAATCAGACAGTCCTTTGCTTCAGAAAGCTTATATCACATTTGAAGCATGAACAATTCTACTTCCATGTTGATAGAAGTAGAGAGACTTGCATCATATACAGAAAGCTCTCCTATTCTCCTGGGAGATCATTGTCTCACTGCTGCTGCTGCTCAGTTAGTGTTGCCTTCAGTTCAGCTCTCCTCCAACAGATGGGGCCGGTCACACCTGCTCAGCTGCTCTCTGGTCTCCAAAGTTTGTCATCCCTCCATCAGTTGCTGTTCATTCCTTTTCCCTGGGGAGCAATTCACTAACTCACCTTAGAATGACAAAGATATGGGTTCAAGTTCTTTTTCAGATGATTGAATCTCTTCTCCTCCCTCATACAAAGATACATCCATTCTAACAAAGAATAAAGAAGAAAAAAGGAATTAAAAAACTGACCATATAATAATTAATTTATTACATTCTGTGTTTCAACTCCACAATCTTACCCTCTAATCCACACCACTGGGAAGACAGGAGGGAAGTATACTCTCAGATTTTTTCTATGAGGTCAAACTCAGTCATTATAATCACATAGCATTCATTTTTAATTTTCATTGTTGATTTTATCCTTTCCATTTATGTTGTTTACAGGCATGTTTATCAGAGGTGTCAAAACTCAGATATAAACAGAGACTGTTAAGTTATACAGAAGACTCTCTGAGGGCACATATTGACTCAGAAAATTACATGTCAACATTATCTATGTTCTGTGGCATTTTTATTTGTTTTGACAAATATTTCCCAATTTAAAATTAAATTATATTTTAAATTATATAAATTTAAAAATTTTGAATTATTTAAAATTATATAAATATTAAAAATTTTTGTTTAATTATATAAATTTTAAATTCTCCGATTCTTAACAGTTGATGAGGCACTACCTGTTCTGCCCTACACTACTGAATCTGTTAGAGAAAAAAAAAACACCTTAATAAGCTAATTAACCACCCTCAGACCTGGGAATTGGTCCAATCATCTGGAATACAATTTGAAATATGTAAGAAAAGTTAATGAATTTCCATATCCTTTGATCCCACCACTAGGTTTTATATCCCCTAAGGAGGTTATAAGAGCAGCAAGGGCTGTTTGAAGTGTTCAAGGAGAACTGGTACTTCTTCGGTTGTGAGGGTTTACTGAATCCTTTTCAGGATTCCTTATCTACTTTTGGTATTCTCCTCTTACCCAACTCTCACCTGTGGCTCCAAGAAGCTGTAGCATGTACAGTAGCCACCCTCCAGTAAAATCATCTTGGCAAATGGGCTAACCAAGATTGACAATAACCTCAAACCTATCAGTGAATTAGAGGGAAGTCTACCCCAAGCAGAATGGACAAATTAGAATAATTTGTTCCAATGGCCATTAAGGGGGCTGAATCTGGCACTGTGGAACACCTAAAGCTTGGTCAAAACATGAAGATGGGAGGAAGCTGGGTAGCTCAGTGTATTGAGAACCAGGCCTAGAGAACAGGAGGTCCTGGGTTCAAATTTGACCTCAGATACTTCCCAGCTATGTGACCCTGGGCAAGTCACTTAACCCCCACTGCCTAGCCCTTACTACTCTTCTGCCTGTGAACTAATAACACAGTATTGATTCCAAGATGGAAGGTAAGGGTTTAAAAAAAATTAAAAACAACAAAAACATGAAGATGCTAAAATAATTTACTGCCTTTTGGCAATTACCACTTGCCTGACTCTTGACTTGCCATGGGACTTAGATGACTCTGGAAGAGATAGTAAGACTGACAATTTGCCTCACCTAAATCCAATTTATGCTCAAAAGACATCACCAGTGACATCATTTTGGACCTCTTTGATGACAAAAGACAGTAATCAACTACATAGCAGGCACTGTGCTAATGCTGGAGATACAAAAGACAAAAGACAGTCCTTGCACTTAAGGATCTCACAGTTTGATGATTATTGCCAAATGATAAATGTTAAAGCTCACCTCCTTTCTGTTAAAAATCAGTAAATTATAAGAGTGGAAAGTAACTTATGTGCTTGTTATCAATTATAGTTTTGCTGAACTTTCTGGGGGTAATGTAGCTCTTTTGGGAAGAAGTTTGTTTTTTTTTTTCACTGATGCAATAAATTTTATTGTTTACACAATGGTAGGTCATAGACCAAATGTAGACAATATGGACAATGACAGCACATTAAAAAAAAACACAAAGAATTCCAGTGGTTCAACATTTTCAAGTTTAACATTTTTAAAGAAAAAAAGACCAGTAACAAAGAAATGCAAATACTTAGATTGATTTTTTAAAAATTATTTTTACAGATCAATGCAATATATCTTATAAAGAACAGTTTGGGTTGAATGCAATGTTTAATTAAAACCAATATTCAAAAACCAAACCATATTTTTTCTATATCTCTCTTCTCTCTTTAATCTCATATTCAGTAACAAAAGTGAAAGCAATTTTAGTACTAAAAATTAAATTTATCTCTTTTTTAACACATCAGTGAACATAGATATTCCAATGAAGGCCAATTGTATACAGAACTATTCCACATATAGAAAATGGTACTTGACAACACTGTTACAATCAAAAGCAATTGATGTCACAATAGGGAAAAAATGCCATTCTAATTTTAGAAAAAAAAATTGCCTTGGTGAAAATGATTATGTAAATATTCGATTTGATTCACATTATATATATAAATCCTCCTACATAAAAAAGTACATTACTGTCAATGAAGTTTGATGTTCACACTCCATCTGATACCTGTACTTGCAAGATAAATAAGTCAATGTTTGGTGGTGGGAGCTATTGTTTTTCGCATAAATCTCTGATAAAGCAGCTCATTTCTTTTTAGTTTTTTATTTTATTTAATTAGATGATTTAGAATAATTTTCCATGGTTACAAGACTCATGTTTCTTCCCTCCCCTCTCCTGAACCCCCTCCCATATATGACACACAATTCTGCTGGGTTTAACATATGCCATTGATCAAGACCCATTTCCTTATTATTAGTATTTGCACTAGAGTGATCTTTCCCAGTCATAGCCCCACAGACCCATGTGACCAAGTGGTTGTTTTTCTTCTGTGTTTCTTTTGTAATATTTATTGGGAAAGGAAATGGGATTGGAAAAATAGGGGATAATGGGAGGTTTGTATGGGGGGTATGGAGGAGTTAAGGGGAGAGAAGGAATATTGCTTGGAGAGTCAAAGGAGCGAGATGCCCCCTGCTGAGAGGAAACAGCAGGGGTCCGATAAGGACTATTTGTCCTAAAATGACTAAACTGAAGTTCAGCTCCCTCTATGACCAGAAAAGATAGTTCACTTATCTGACTGCAAATTCAAATAACATAAAGTTTAATAACCAGTTGGGATTGGAGTTTTTTCTCAGCTTCAGACCTGAGGCCAGGCCCCAGAGGCTGGCGGAGGGTTTTCCCACTTCCGTCTACTCTATATCAGTCCAGTTTTGTATAATTCAGAATCTTAGCAGTAGACAGAAAACAAACAAGAACAGATCTAACCTTCAGAAGTGACTGGGCCTGAATCTTCTGGCTGAACCCAGAAGAGATGGCACACCACACCAGACTGGGCTGAACAAGCTCCTACTTTCGCCAACACCAGGCAGCAAGTCCCACACGTCAGGAAGGAAGTGCTAGTCACAAGACCCAACTGATACTCCCAGTTGCCCCTTCCCCCACAAACTGTCAGTCTTATTTCCTTTCCACACTTTTCCCACAGTTCTTCCTCTGGATATTGATAGTGTTCTTTCTCATATGTCCCTCCAAATAGTTCTGGATCATTGCATTGCTACTAGTAGAGAAGTCCATTACATTTGAATTTAACACAGTGCATCAGTCTCTGTATAATGTTCTCCTGGTTCTGCTCCTTTCACTCTGCATCAATTCCTGGAGGTCCCTCCAGTTCACATGGAATTCTTCCAGTTTATTATTCCTTTGAGCACAATAGTATTCCATCACCAACAGATACCACAATTTGTTCAGCCATTCCCTAATTGGAAGGCATCCCCTCATTTTCCAATGTTTTGCCACCACAAACTGCGTGGCTATGAATATTCTTGTACAAAATTTTTTTCCCTATGATCTCTTTGGGGTATAAACCCAGCAGTGCTATGACTGGAACAAAGGGCAGACAGTCTTTTGTCACCCTTTGGGCATAGTTCCAAATTGCCCTCCAGAATGCTTGAATCATTTCACAACTCCACCAGCAGTGCATTAATGTCCCAACTTTGCCACATCCCCTCCAGCATTCATTACTTTCCATTGCTGTCATGTTAGCTAATCTGCCAAGTGTGTAGCAATACCTCAGAATTGTTTTGATTTGCATCTCTCTGATTATAAAAGATTTAGAATACTTTTTCATGTACTTATTAATAGTTTTGATTTCTTTATCTGAAAATTGCCTATTTATGTCCCTTGCCCATTTATCAATTGGAGAATAGCTTGACTTTTTTTTTGTACAATTGATTTAGCTCTTTATAAATTTGAGTGATTAGACCTTTGTCAGAGGTTTTTGTTATGAAGATTTTTTTCCCAATTTGTTGCTTCCTTTCTAATTTTGGTTGCATTGGTTTTGTTTGTACAAAGACTTTTTAATTTAATGTAATAAAAATTATTTATTTTACATTTTGTGATTTTTTTCTAACTCTTGAAGGTTTTTTTTTAAAAGAATGACTATTCTACTCTCAAAATATACTATTTATTCCATATTAAGCAGTTACTTAAGACACTGAAGGCTGAAAAAAACACTTCTTTTGGAGTTATTGTTAGTAACCCTAATGAAAGAACCACATATTTCAATAGAATTCAATTAGAAAAGTTGCCAGAGTAATACAATCAGTGCATCCTTTACCTGAAGAGAATTGGGAATGTTGGCTTCTTAATTCTCTGCCCCTAAACCAATGGTCTAGGATTTAAATATTCTCCTGAAGGCCAGTCTTAGAATAAAAGGATGAAAACTTTAAAAACTTCATTATGACTCAGAATGCTGATCAGTAAGGAACAGATGAGGTTATAAAATCTGTTTACATATTCCAAGGATCATATAATACGAGTCCTCTCTTTGGAGTAGCAATAGAAGAGGCAGACTAAAATGGAAAGGGAAGAGATGGCAAAGTAGACTGACAATGTTTTGTTAGCAATGGACTGCAGCATAACATCCTAATAAGTAGTGAGGCACTGAAGACAAAAAAAAACATGGAAAAAGATATACCCCAGAGGGAAAGGAGAAAGAAACTGAGACAAGGTTTGTACCTGTGTCTATACAGAGATCTATAGCAGGAAGGTACCTTAGGGTTTGTTTTACCTCATTCTTCCAAAGGTTACAGTCCAGACTTCCTCTTCATTATCCAGTGGTTTCAGTCATTTCTGAATGTTCATGGCTCCATTTGGAGTTTTCTTGACAAAGATGCTGGAGTGGCTTGCCATTTCCTTTTCCAGCTTATTTTATAGATAAAGAAACTGAGGCAAATAGGTTAAGTGATTTCCACAGTAATTAAGTGTCTGAGACCATGTTTGAACTCATGTCTTTCAGATTCCAAGACAGGCATTTTATTCCCTGCTCCATCTAATTGCCCTTATATTTCTTCTACCATGTCCCTAAGTGAGATATCTATGTGTCTATCCTTCTCCTGCTTTTTATCTTCCTTTTATGGTTCCCCCATTGGAATGTAAACCCCTGGAAGTTAGGAACTAGCTTTCTTCTAGTTGTATTTGGATTCCCAGTGCTTAGTACAGTTCTAGTAGCTTTTAAAATGTCAGTATGATCTATTCCTCTATTTGTAGTCATCACAGAATCTGGGAAGGTGGGGCTTAAAGTCTAGCCTCTGTTGAAGATTGAATTTGGAGATGGCTTTGCCCTGGAACTCACTTTCCCATAAGGAAGCCCTAGTCACTCTTTCCATGTCACAGAATCATCCATTAGAGTACCTTGAATATAGTAGGCACTCAATGAAATGTTGGTTGGAAACCAAGCCTCAGCCCTCTTTGCTTCCCAAAGACCCTGGTAGATAAAAAGTGAGATTTGACTCCATTAAATTTCTAGCATAGGTGAAAGAAGAGAAGGAGAAAGAGGAAGAGAAGAAAAAGAAAGAGGGAGAGATAAAGGAGGAGGAAGAAAAAGAGGAAAAGGAAAAGATCTGTTTTTTTTAAACAACCTAATAGGGTAAATAGGTAAAGGAAAGATAATTTAAGAATCACTGTATTCTCTAAAACCTATGACGTATTAAAAAAAAAAGTCTGGACACTATTCAAGAAGTTGTAAATTAAGATTGACTAGATCTATTAGAACCAGAGGGCAAAGTAAACCTCTTGTTGGAGGTATACTATCCAGTGAAGTAGTAAATGTAGAAAATTTAGATTATTTTACTTTTTAAATATAAAATATTGTTCCTCTTCACAGATTATTATCTTATTCTCTATATCCTTATTCCAGAAACTGGAAATGACTAAATGGCTTTGTCATCTTTATTTGAAATTATATTCTACCTTAATAGGAGCTCTAGGTAGAAACTCTAAGCCAACAACCAAGATTTTTATCTTGAAACTAAGTTGATATAATGTCCTATTTTTGGAGTTTTAATTTTTTTTAACCCTTACCTTTTGTCTTAGATTTAATACTGTATATTGGTTCTAAGACAGAAGAGTGATAATGGGAGTTAAGTGACTTGCCCAAGGTTACACAGCTGGGAAGTGTCTGAGTTCAGATTTGAACCCAGGACCTCCTGTCTATTGGCCTGTCTCTAAATCCACTGAGTTATCCAGTTGCCCCCTATTCTTGGAATTTTTAAATGGTGCAAGCACAGGAGAGGCAAGTCCTTCTTTTCTCCCTCTATTCTATTTCACTTGGTGATCTCAGCAGCTTCAACAGATTTAATTACCATTCTTATGCTGATGATTCTCAAAACTATATTTCCTGCCCCAGTCTCTCTGCTGACCTCCAATCTCACTTCTCCAATTGCCTTTCATATAGTTCAATGTCTAGTAGACATCTTAAACTCACTATATTTGAAACAAAACATATTCTCTTTCCCCTAAACTCTCCTCCCAATTTCCCTTCCCTATTACTATTGTAAGAATTGAAAATGATATTTCTACCCAGATATATATTTTATAAAGTTTATTGGAAGGGGTAGACAATCATTCTCATAAATAACTTGACCTCTTGATTCCTAGCCTGCCAGTCTCTTTCCTCCTTCCCTCCACTAAAGTTATTCAGGAAGGGGAGGGGATGAGCTTCATTGACACACTATAGAGGGAAATATCTTCCCAATTCCCTAAATTCACTATCCAGGAATCATCCTGCATCATAGATTACTATCTCCCCCCAAACCTCCCACCTGTTAAAGGAATTTTCTTAATCTTTCCCTCTGTCTCTTTAAGAGGCAAGAGTGCAGGATTTCTAAGTAGAGGAGAACTGACAGGTGCCAGTTAGCCAGAGATGAAGATTCCATTACCTAGATGAGGAAGTTAAGGAAGGGACAATTGGCAGTTAGAGGGTCTTTTGCCTCTGGACCTTAAAGGAGCAGTAGGTAAGTCTGTCTTAGTCTCTGCTACTGAGAGTTTTGACAACCTACAGTTGGGATAGAGAAATGGATTTAAAGAGTTTGTGGGTGATGGATGTCTGTTTAATTAGGAAGATAGGTAGTTAGTGAATCAATTTTAGGTAGCATAGGTTAGATAGTCCTGGTCAGGCTACTCAAGAAGCACCTGTCCTTGAACAGAGTTAGAGCAGGTTTTTAGAAATTTTAGATAGTATTAGGAATTTAGGTATAATCATAGGGTATTAGAATAATAATCTCTTTCCTCCTTTCTATTTTCCATCTGTACTTCTTCTCAAATTAAACTAAGTGTTTTATCAAACTGCTCTCCTCACTTTTTTCAAACTCCTACCATTTAACCCTTACAAGCCATTTGAAAACTATTGCCCAAGGTATGCTGATTTCACCTTTTAAGATAGTAAAATATATTTAAGATAGTCCAATATGTTCCCTTTCCTCCCTTGGCACCACCACTTTGGTACAGCCTTTATCATCTCATGCCTGGACTATTGCAAAAGGATGCTGGTGGGTCCACCTGTCTCAATACTCTCCCCATTCCAATCTATTCATCCACTGAAGTAAATTTCTTAAAATGAATATTTAGCCATGCCACTCCTCTACCCCTATCCAAGAAATTCCAGTGATTTCTACTGCCTCTACTCAAAAATAAAATGGTCTGGCATTCAAAGTCCTTCATAACCTTATCCTCTGCTACAGTTCCAGGCTTCTTACCTTACTTCCCAACACATACTTCTGAATCTAGTGACACTAGCCTTCTAGCTGCTCTACAATAAAGACACTTCATCTATTGGCTCTAGGGATTCTCTCTGGCTATGCCAAAAGCCTAGAATGCTCTCCCTCCTCCACTCCAATCACTGACCTCCCTGTCCTCCTTTAAGCCCAACTAAAATCTCACCTTTTCCAGGAATCCTACACTAATACCTCTTAATTCTAGTGCTTCTCCTCCCTTAATTCCTGTTTATCTTGTAGATAACTTGCTTTTGTACACATGTTTGCATGTTGTCTCCCCATTCCTCTCTACCACTACTGAGTCAATATGGCTTACAGACTTAATTTAAATTTTCAAGTGCTTCAAGTGACTGTTTAGCCCTGCCCTATGTCTTGCTATCCTCAACAAAGATCTCAACAAAAGGAGGGGTAGGCAGAGCCAAAATGGTGGCTTAGTAGCAGCAAAAGCAGAGACCATTATGAAAATTCTTCTAAATCAATCTAAAAAGCACCTCAAAAAGATAGGAGCCCTGAACAATTTGCAGGGATCCAGGAGAAAAAAACACCATTCATAAGCAAAGGATAAACTATGGGAGTGGAAACACCGAGGAAAAGCAACTGCCTGAATACAGAGGTTGAGGGGACATGACAGAGGAGAGACTCTAAATGAACACTCTAATGCAAATGCTATCAACAAAGCAATGGGTTCAAATCAAGAAAACATCTAATGCCCAGTGGACTTACGCGTCCGCTATGGGGGGTGGGGGGGGAGGAAAAGAAAATGATCTATGTCTTTAACGAATAATGCTTGGAAATGATCAAATAAAATATATTTAAAAAAAAAAAGATAGGAGCCAACAAAAGGGAGTATCCAACCCAGTTTCATAGCCTTCTGGAGAGACTATTTATAGCTTCAGTTTAGAATCAGACAGGTTTTTTGGGGGGGGGAGCAAAGATTAAGAAAAAATTATTTCCAAAAAAAATCCCAATTCAAAATCTTAATTTTCTATGTGTGCCTGTTGTCAGAAGGATCTGAGTTCAAATGTGAACTCAGAAACTTACTGTGTGACCCCAGGCAATTCATTTAATCCTGTTGGCCTCCATTTCTTTGTCTATAAAATGAGTTGGAGAAAGAAATGACAAACAACTCCAGTATCTTTGCTAGGAAAATCCTAAATGGGAATCAAGAAAACTTGGGCACTTGGGCATGACTGAAAAGACTGAACAACAAAACGAAGTTTGGAATATATATGCTAGGGATGAATGAGGTATAACATGTCCTAAGGTATTTTTCTATGATCCTACTTCACCCCAAAGAGAGCTACATTGTCCCCCCAAATTAAGCAAAATTGTAACTGATAGCAAGTGTAAATCTTGAAATTTCTCAGACTTGTGAATGTTAAAAATTTCCACTTTGAGGAATCCTCCATTGGAACAAATTCTCTACTGGAAACATTCCCCATTTTGATGTGAGAACTCGCCAGGATCAGAAATGGGAGGATCTCTACTCCACCCGTACTTAAGATGCTTTAGGGGAGAAAACTCCTTGCTATGGGAGGACCTCTACTCCACCCATACTTAAGACTGCTTTAGGGGAGAAAACTCCTTGCTAAACAATGAAAGTACTTGGACCCATGCTTATAATAAGGCAAGGAGTTCTTTGAGCCATGCCTGTTTTTTAGAATTGATACAATGGGATGCTAGGTACCTAAAAGGGTCGGGCAAGTTTTCTCTTAATGAGATTAGTCGACTCAGCTGTGTTTTCTCTGGTTCAGATTTACTGAGGGGATTAGTCGACACAGCAGCATTTTCTCTGGTTCAGACTTACTGAGGAGGTTAGTCGACTTAGCAGGAATTCAGATGGGCTGTCTTTTAGAAAACATCTATGGTGATTGATAGATGTAAGGACTTAGGGGAGGTGACATAGGAGAAAATAAGAAAAAGCAGAATCTCTTGAGGAGAAAATCCTTTTGGAGGATCTCTGATGAGGATCCTTGGAGGCTTGGAGAGGCTTGGAAATCCTTGGAGATAGATTCCTTGGAGATAGATCCTTGGAGATAGATCCTTTTGGAGGAGGCTTTTGAAGGCTTTGAAGGAGATTCTTTTGGAGATCGCTTGAGAAGGAGCTCTTGGAGGAATTCTCTAAGGAGGTCTCTCAAGGGAGGCTGACTCTGGCTGGAACTCCCTCTGGGGAGACTGTCCCTCTGAATCCCTTACTTGGACAATCTTATGGTGAGTGATAACTGACTGGCTTCTCTCTTAAGGCTTAGGACTGGGTTGGCCAGGCCTGCCCTGGGCCGACCTATTATTTTCTCATTAATTCCTTTTCTCTCTCCTTCTCCTTTTCTTTAATTCCTCATTGTATTATTAATTAAATTCTCTATAAAACCCAGTTGACTTGGGCATATTCATAATTTGGGAATATATTCCCTGGCGACCACCTTATATTTGATTTAAAAACCAAGACACTGTAGTGAAACATATTTTCTGCAGTCAAATTTATTCACCCTCTCTTATATCTATCACAATTTATATCTTCCACCATTTTAAGTCACTACAGTTTACAACATCAACCATTTTAATTATAACAGTTTATGGTTCCCACTCTTTTAACTGTTACAGTTTAAGGCCTTCAACTTATTTTAAATCTTACACAAGCATATGTTACCCTCCACTCTTGTAATTTACTGATTGTTGGCAGAAAGGAGGTGGGCTTTAATGTTCAGATAGGATTGAAATGACTGAATAACACTGTCAGAGAAGACAGAGGGGGCATATTATGAAAGATGTTATGATGGGAGAATGGAGAGGACTTAGTCTGGGTTATTCAAAAGAATAGACCTAGGATTAATGCATATAATTTATAAAGCAGCAGATTTTGGTACAATATAAGTACTTTATTACATTCCAATAATGGAATGAGGCCATCTTTAAAAATATGGTCCCTATTATTAGAAATGTGTGAGAACAAGGTAAACAACCATCTTTCAGAGATTTCAAAGAATGTATTCATAGGATCATAGAACTAGAAAGGACCTCAGAGGCCATCTAATCCAACCTCTTCATTTTAGATAAAGTCCAGGGAAGTTAGGTGATTTGTCAGAGATCATTTAGATAATAAACATAAAAAAGAATTTGAATCCACATCTTCTGACTCTAACATTCTTTCCTCAATGCCACTCTGTTTTACCTGAATAGAAAGATAGTAAATTAGGTTTAATGAACTAGAGGATCCTTTCTAACTAAAATTCTCATATCAAACTGATTTACCAAACATCTGATATATTACTAAGTGGCATACTAAATTCTACTAGTCATCTGGAAAGGTTAAGAGCATTTCAAGTCATGTAGACAAGATGGAGAACTAGTCACTTTCTCTGAACCTTACAACCTATCAAACCTCTCCAAAATAAAATTTAACAGCAAAAAATCCTAAATCCTAAATTATCACTTAGCACCCTCTCCACTCTCCACTCTTCCATCCAACCCTCTCAGGCAGGGCTGCCACAGGCCACAGAACTCAGCTCTGCCCAGCTCTCTCTCTCCCTATGTGCCATAGAAAACCAAAAAGCAGACTCTGTCTGGGAATATGGCATGGAAATGCTTTTGTGCAACAATATTTAACCAGAGAACTGTGAATGGCAGCCACAGGACCTCATGGATTCTTATGAGATCTTTAATCTACTGCAGGATATACCTGAATGGTTTAACAGAGAAATAAGAAATGTAAAAGCAAAACTCTTACTTGAAGAGGAGAAATAATTGGCAAAATAGGAGAATATAAATCCACAACGATAAATTCAATGGTCAAGAAGCTTTTATTAAGCACCTACTAAATGATAGACACGTTGTTAAGTGCTTAAAATACAAATAAGACAAAGAAAGATATTCCTACCCTCAAGGAGCTTATTATCTAGTGGGGGAGGAGAGTCATGCTTTATGAAGACAATATCCAAAAGAAAATTAAAAGTGAGAGAGCATCAAAGTAACAAGCTATATAAGTGGAAATTTTGTATCTTTTTAACTATGTCCCCCAGAATTCCTTTTAGTATTCCCAAAATTCCCTTTAATCTCTCCACCACATTTGCGTGGTCATGTTTGTATATAGTTTGGTGTCTCCGCCCTATTCTCTCCCTTCTCTAGCAGCCAGGCTGAGTTTAGGGAGTAGTTTATTTTTACTTTAGTTATTATTAATAAAACTTTTAAAATATAATATTTAGTTATTGAATATTGATTTTAATCTTTGCATTATGGCTTACCATGAAGAGATAGAATTCTCAAATATTTTTAAAATAGAACAGATAAATTTTTTCAAGCCTGCTTTCCTGCCAGCTGCTTGAGCCAGCTGTTGCTGCTGCCACCAACCAGGAAAGTCTGGGAGTGGTTTCTCTTCCCCTTGTGTTCTCTTGGGAAGAGCTGCTCCACTGCTATCTCTGATTCAAGTCTCTGTGAGTCTCTGTGCAGAAGGTGAGATTCCTCAATCCTTTTGACCATCCCTTTCTCCACCCCACGTGGTTTTTCAAACCTGTTAAAAAGTCAAAAGTGGGCCCAATGGCAAGAATCTCTATTGATTTATCCAGGATTTGAGGGCTGTGAACAATCACATTATAAAGAGATACCCTGTAGTCTCCAATGTAAATACTATTATTTCTTCTATTCCTAGCACAGCTACATACTTTTGAGTAGTAGACTTGTGCTCAGTTTTTTTTTTTCCTATACCTATACATGATGATTCCAGGCATATCTTTGCTTTCACCTGAAAGGGGTTACATGGACCTGAGCTCATTTGCCTCAAGGGTTTGTGAAGAGCCCAACTTTGTTTACATAATTCTTAACTGCTGATACAGATGCCAGTAAATTTAAATTCAGCTGTTTAATCCAATATATGGATGATTTCCTCTTAGCTTCACCAAATGCTGAAGCATGCCAAGAGGATAGCAAGCACCTCCTTTTAGAGCTACATAAGAGAGGCCACAAGGTCTCCAAAGACAAAGTTCAGCAGTATCTCCCCAAAGTACAATATTTAGGTTTCATTTTTACTCCTGGATCCTGTTTAATTTCTCCTAGGCATATTGAAAGTATCCAAAAATTAAGTGCTCCTACCACTAAAAAACAATTGAGGGCAATGCTTGGAGCAACAGGATTTTGTCAGCAGTGGATCCCTTGCTATGGAGAAATCACTAAGCCCTTTGTATCACTCACAAAAAACTCAGTCCCTGAACCACTTAAATTTGAAACAGAACACCTAACATCTCTTTCAAATTTAAAACAGGCTATCCTGTCTGCCCCTGCTCTAGGTATCCCAAATATGATAAACCATTTACCTTCTATGTCAATGAATAGAAAGAGGTAGCTTCAGGTGTTCTAACTCAACTTTTGGGACCTGTTCAATGCCCAGTAGCCTATTATTCAGTCCAGCTGTACCCAGTAGCTTCAAGAGAACCACCATGCCTTAGAGTAGTAGCTGCCACAGCTTTACTGGTAACCAAATCTGCTGATCTAGTATTAGGATACCCTCTGACCATAATGTGCCCACACAAAGTCAAGGCATTGTTATTAAGACACAGGCATTTACTGATCAAAGGATTATGAGATATGAGATAACCCTATTGAATAATTAACATATCATTTTAAAACACTGTGGAATTCTTAATCCTGCAACCTTGCTCCCCAATTTGCCAACTTCCAGAGAACCTTTACATGATTGTACATCTTTAGTGTCCATTGCTGATAAACCTCAAAATGATTTACTGGACGCTCCTTTGGATAAGTTGGATTTAATATTATTTGTAGATGGCTCTTCGTTTAAGAGGGATGGCATGCACTATATAGGAGTTGTGGAAGTTACTGAATTTGATACTCTGTGGTCATCTTCCTTACCCTCAAATGTAAGCACACAAGGTGAAGAACTCATAGATTTGAAACATGCCTATATCATTGCAAAGGATAAAAGAGTCACAATTTACACATTACTCCCATTTGGCATATGTCACACTGTTGGCATGCTATGACTTCAGAGAGGATTTTTAACATCAGCTGGAAAATGTATTGCTAATGCAAACCTCATTACTGAACTCCTTTCTGCCATCCAGTTCCCTTAAGCCATAGCTGTCTTTCATTGCTCTGCACACACAAGGGCACTGACCCTGTCTCCATGGTAAATAATCAAGCAGATATAGTAGCCAAATTAGCAGCCTTAGAAGAACCTGAATTAATTTTGCCACTAATAATTACTGATGATTTAGATCTATCCCTTTCCTATAATTACAAGGAAGTTGGAAAATGGAAGCAAAAATTTAAAGCAAAACACATTAATGGAGGATGGGTGTCATCTGAAGGCAAACCCCTGCTCCTTAGAGTTTTCTATAACCAAATTTGTCACTCCATTCATAAACATGGTCATTTTGGCACCCAGGGCATTGTAGACTCTGTTTAAAGAGTATGGATAGTACCTGGAATAACTAAAATTGCCTCCAAAGTATGTACAGATTGTCCTACCTGCTAGGCCTTTAGTTAACACACCTTTGGTGGACATCCTCTCATTTACACCATTTGAGCACTTACTAATTGATTTTATCTCTATGCCAAAAGCTGGACAGCATAAATTTTGTCTGGTCATAGTCAATCAACTGACCAGGTGGCTTGAAGCATTTCCTACTGCTTGTGACACAGCAGCTTTTGTTGCCAAAGTTCTTTTGAAAGAAATTATTCCTCATTTTGGCCTGCCAGTGGGTATTGATTCAGATAAAGGAATTCATTTTACTGATTTGGTCTTATTGCAAATGTATTTATGTTTGGGGATAACTCCTAAATTTTATATGCCATATCATCCCATTCCCAGAGCTCTGTCCAAGTTGAAAGAATGAATAAAGAACTTAAAACTATGAGTGGCAAATTGTGCATGGAGATTCATTTAAAATGGCCCAAAATTCCACCTTTGGTTTTATTTTATCTCAGAAGCATATCCAGAGGTTATTTACACATCTCACCATTTGAGATGCTATTTGGACATCCACCTATTCAGGCACAACCATTTGCCCCTGCTTATTCCTCATTGTTAAGAGGGGATACAATCATTGCCACATATATCAGACAATTACAAACAAACAAAATTGTGAGAACTCCATGACTCTGAAACTGTTGTTCAGGCAGGCCCCATGGACTTCTTGCTTCATGATTTAAACCCAGGTAAAACGTACTGGGTCAACTGAAACTGCTTATGACAGACCATTCAAAGTCCTACTAACTTCACCAACAGTGATTACAATTGGGGAGAGGGACTCATGGATTCATTGTAGCCATGTAAAATGAGTACCTTCTGTTGATAATGAATAAATGCTTGTACTGATTGTATTTGAGTATTGGTTGTAATAAAACTTCTTTATTGCTGGATTTGTACTATTTTGTTGCACTTTATTTGGTTGATCCTTATATTTGAAAATATATTTGAATTGAAAAATTACCCTTTTAGGGCAACACATATAGTACCTCAAAGAAGAAAATCTGTATTAGTGATCTGTATTGACTTGATGTGCCTTTTTGTAATATTTTGTGCCTTTTCTATTTTTTTAAATTTTCTTGAGTATATTTTTTTATCTACCTCATTTACACTCACATTGTTTTATCTACCTCATTTGCATTCACCCTACAGATCATGGCAAGTTAAAGAAAAAAATGAATCTAATTTTTTTAAACTAGCCTCTATACTTTACTTCTGTGATTATGAAATATACATATTTTTAATATTTTTATTTTCTTCCTACATATGCCATAAAGTATTTGATTTTTTCTCTCTCTCATTTTTTGCCTTTGAAGCACATCACCAATATTGAAAAGATTTTTTTTAACAGTTTTGATTTCTGCAATAGAATAACCTAAGATGTCCATTTGCCTAGCATATAAACGTGTACCCCAAAATCTTTGGACTATGACAACCTGCCACTAGTTATTTAAATATTAAATAAATAAATATTAAATATTTCTATGTCTATATGTCTAGAATATGTCTAATCCAGGGAGAAGCAGACCACAAAGGAACATAGAAGTTGACCTGCAAAGTGCTAAATGAGCACAAAAGGTAAAAGAAACCAAATCAATCCTACAGGGATTGATGACATTCTGAGCAAAAAAGAGTGCAATGACTTGACAATGTGTGAGACTTGAGGTTGCAGTTGTTTAACATGTGTTAAATACTGGACTTCCTTGTACCACCACATGCTATATGAAGTGCATAACATAGATTGTTCTGGCTCCATTATCCCAGGAAGTGCTATTTCCCATTTGTTTTGAGATCTAGTCTCCTTTTTTCTATTTTCTTTCATGATGTGACAACTTACTTTAGTCCAGACTGCTAAACTGGGTTAGTGAGTGATTGTTGTTGCACATTTATGGGACATGGATCGCTAAAAGAACCTGTTGTGATTTGTGAATTTTTTTTCTTTTTTCCTTCTTCCCAGAATGTTTTCATTTTTTTAAATATTCTATATTTCACTCAAAGGTTATTTTTTAATTTCTTTGGATTCTTTGATGTTTTTGATAATTGATTCATATGCCTTATGACTCAACCATATATCAGTGTGTGATTCCTATGTATATCCCTGTATCCTTTTCAGGGGGGAATGTTTTATTATCCACCTCATGGGGGACTATGTTTTTGTTGTGAACTTTGGTTTTTATATGAGCCTAATTTAGAATAAGAGACTACCTCCCAGAATCCAGAAGGCTAACCTTTTGGAGAAGGTGCCACAAAGATGCCTGCAGAGATCACATGCTGCACTAGAAGATCCAGAGTGAACTTTGAGATATGGCGAATTTGAACTTTGGCAGGGTTGAATGCATTTATTTTGAATGTATACTTTTATTCCAAAGGGGACTGTCCCCTAATTGGTTTTTTGTCAGTGCATCTAGCAATCATTGGTTTTATTCTCTTTTCCTTTTATCCACAAATTATTGCAATTTAAAAGTTGGTTATGTTTAAAATGATCCCTTTGGGGAGACTGTTCTCCCAAAAGAATCACAGAAGAGAATATATAAGTGGAAATTTTGTATCTTTTGAACTATGTCCCCCAGAATTCCTTTTAGTATTTCCCAAAGTTCCCTTCAATCTCTCCACCACATTTGTGTGGTCACATTTGTATATAGTTCAGTGTTTCCACCCTGTTCTCTCTCTTCTCTCATGACCTGATTGGGCTTAAGTAGTTTATTTTTTACTTTAGTTATTATTAATAAAACTTTTAAAATATAATACTTAGTTATTAAATATTAATTTTAATCTTCACAAAGCTCAAGGTGTTCATGGACTTGCATCTAAGCAGAGCAACTTGTGGGAAGTGAAAAAAATGTCTGGAAATTCTGAGCCCTCTAAAAAAAGAAGAAACAAAAGAGACACCAACTAATAATTAGTAGTACAAATACCAGAAGTCAGAGAGGAAAAAAGAAAAGTCATCCAAATAAAACATGATATGATACAAGCAAAGTATATTGATTTCAAATAAAAGATGCATAGAGAAGACAAGGTTTATAGGTCTTCCAGAAGAACATGACTCAAAAACATAATGCACAAATAATAAAAGAATACCCCTTGTCAAAAAACTGGAAAATGATAGTATGCCCTTTGACTGGGGAATGGTTGAACAGATTGTGGTATCTGATGGTGATGGAATACTATTGTACTGAAAGGAATAATTGAAAGGAATAATGACCTGGAAGAATTCCATGTGAACTGGAAAGACCTCCAGGAATTTATGCAGAGTGAAAAGAGCAGAACCAGAAGAACGTTTGTACACAGAGACTGATACACTGTGGCACAATCAAATGTAATGAACTTCTCTATTAGCAGCAATGCAATGATTCAGGACAATTCTGAGGACTTATAAGAAAGAATGCTATCCACATCCAGAGAAAGAACTGTGGGAGTAGAAACAAGAAAAATATATGATTGGTCACATGGTTCAATGGGGATATGATTAGGGATGTTGACTTTAAAAGATCACTCTCATTGCAAATATTTATAATATGGAAATAGGTCTTGATCAATGATACATGTAAAACCCAGTAGAATTGCTCATTGGCTCCAGGATAGGGTGGGAGGAGGAGAGGAAAAGAACATGAATCATGGAATCATGGAAAAGTATTATAAATTAGTTAATTAAATTAAAAAAAATTAAAGAATATTGCCCTTCTGAAAACAGAAAACAAAGTGCCAATCAAGAAAACCCACAGATTTCCTGAAGAAAAGAAATTCTAATAACAAAAAAATTTCTCTAAGAAAGCAGATAAAAGTAATTTCAAATGCAAAGAAAATTTCTCTTCTGTAGGAATGGAATGGAATATTATTCAATTATTCCAGGAGGAGTGAAATAATAATATCTCAAAGAGCAAAAGAGCTTAAAATGCACCATAAGGCGACATTCATAGTAAACATGAATCAAACTATGAATGACAAAAGATGGACATTCAATATAAAAGACTTACTTGAGGCACACTGGCTAAGAAAATCAGATCTAAACAAATTATTTTCTTCCTAAGCATGCCAGATAGCAAATGCAAGGAAAAATAAACAAATACAGCAATTTTAAAAGGCACAGATAATGAGACAAATTATCTCAGGAAAAAACTGTTAGGAAGAGAAAGACATCTGTGGTATAAACAACAAAATAACAAAAAAAGACCATTTAAAGATTTCTTTCTAAAAGTACACAGGGAGACAAAGTGAAAGTTAAATAGAAATTTTGTTGCAGTGTAGTAAAGAACTGCACAATGTGGGAAAATTTCTATCATTATCATGATTTTTTAATGGAAGATGCTATTATCCTTTCTATCAACTGCAGAAATAGTTTTTTGTTTTTGTTTTTTAACCCTTATCTTCTGTCTTAGATTCAATACCGTATATTGGTTCTAAGGCGAAGAGTGGTAAAGGATAGGCAATGGGGGTCAAGTGACTTGCCCAGGTCACACAGTTGGGATGTGTCTGAGGCCAAATTTGAACCTAAGACCTCCTGTCTCTAGTCCTGGCTCTTAATCCACTGAGCCACCCAGCTGCCCCCAGAAATAGGTATTTTTAAGAGTGAGGCACAGCAGAAAAAGAGGGTCAGGGGACAACATCTACAAGACAGTGTTTAGAAGAGGGAACTTAAAATAGATTTCTTAGAAGCTTTAATTCACAGAAAGAACAAATAAGTTCTTTGAATCCATGAATCCATGAACCCATGAATCAAAGAATCAATGTCTAGAATAGACAGAAAAGAAAAAGAAATAATGATGAGAACTAGGGAAAGAAATGCTTTTTTTTTTTAAGGAAAAAGCATAGAAAAAATAAAAGCAAAACAAATTGAAAGAGAGTAGAGAGGAAATGTATTTTGCTAAGAGGAGAAAAAGAACTAGACTAGCTAAATAATTAGTAAGTAAAGCAAAACTCCAAAAGTTCAGGATGAGTTTACAAAAGGGAAGGAGTAGGGCTTAAGGGGAAAGGGCAGAGAGCCAGTTGCCTTAAAGCAGACAAAAGCTAAAATAACCCAAAGGATAAGTTACAGAGGAAAGAGAAACAAACAAACAAAAAACATTTTTAGGAGGATTTGTTTTATAGAGAGACTTTCAGTTTTGAAGGACAGATATATCAAGATATTCTAGAAGAATCAATTTGCTTTTGTGCACCTCATGTCATTCATTAAATGTTAATCAAATTTCAGTATTCTTGACCGCATCACATCTTAATTTCGTATAAATGTAAGCTATTCAACTGCAAAGAAGCTGTATTGGCAATATTTTAGCCGAGTCATATTGCCTTGAAAAGGCTGAGGGTTTTAACTTCTCCTGGAACAATTCCTTAATTCATAACCAGAGGAACAATAAATTGTCAATTTAGAAATAGTTCACATTCTGTGTTCAACTTACACAAGCCTTTTCACAGTTCTGCAGAAAGCATATTTGAATGAGTGAGGAAGTAAAGCACAAGCAGCCCAAAATTGGACAGAGTGCCTCAGCTGTGGTCCCTCCCTGCAGGTGTAGGGTGGGATCACTGCATCCATCCTTTGAGCTGGGTGTGTGATCCCAACTAGTGTGAGCTTTCTTAGCAGTTGGCTACACCACTGGTTCCCAATGAGATTTACTAAATCAACCAGCCAGATCTACTTCTTTGGAAACACTGTTCAACCAGTTCTCTCTTATTACAGCATATTATATAATTTTGTAATCTTATATTGTTTTCTATTTTTTCTATAATTCTCCAAAATTATATGTTTTACTCTTAATCTTTTCAGATTTAATTTGTGAGAAGATACTTGATTATTTAAAAACAGCATTCTGGTTTGAAAAGCAGGGGCCTGAGGCCAGCTGGGTGCCTCAGTGGATTGAGATTCAGACCTAGAGATGTCTTGGGTTTAAATCTGACTTCAGACATTTCCTGTCTTTATGACCCTGGGCAAATCACTTAATCCCTGTTGCCTAACCCTTACCACTCTTCAACCTTGGAACCAAAATAGAGTATTGATTCTAAGATGGAAGGTACGGGTTTTAAAAAGAAAAGCAGTGGCCTGAACAACAAATGTGGAGAAAAGCAATTTTAAAATGTTATTTATTTAACCATGTCTATGTATTAAATACCTAATATATTGGCAGTTCCTTGAATCAAAAGATTAGCTGATTTTCTAAACAATAATAAGAATTTATTATCATGGAAGTCATTATAGTTCTATAAGTCAAATATTTGCTTCTGTGATACTATTTTTAAAAACTCCAGATTTCCCAATAAATCTCTTCCTGTGCTTTTGAATCCCACTATGATACTTATATTATCTTTCAGACAAACTGGTTTTATGGACTATTCCACACTATATTCTTTCTTTTCCTTAATTAAAAAATTATTATTTGTTGTTGTTATGTCATACTTATTTCTGAACATATCTTTCCTCTCCTCCTTAAGGAGCTATAATAGTCACACCTATAATTTCACATTGCAAGAAAGAAGGGAAAGTGTTGTGTTTTTTTCAATTCTTTTTCTAGGACATGTTTGGTCATTATATATAACCAGAACTCAAGGTACCTACAATCTTTCCTTAGCAATTTGGAGACATTACTTGTCTCAATCAAGAGTAAGTGTTTTGGGCTTAAAAAAAAAAACCAAAAACAAAACAAAAAAAACCTCTTACCTTCTGTCGTAGAATCAATACTGTGTATTGGTTCTAAAGCAAAAGAGTGGTAAGGACTAGGTAATGAGGGTTAAGTGACTTGCCCAAGGTCACATAGCTAGGAAGTATTTGAGGTCAGATTTGAATGAAGGACCTTCTGTCTTCAGCAGCTACTGTTGAAAAATAAGAGATTAAGTACTGGAGGTGGTAGGAATCCACACCATATCTTCTAGTCAAACTACTGGCCTCTTTTCTGGTTCAGCAGGTGTATTTCTTATTTGTTTACTTTCACTTTCCATTGAGATTTTATTGTATTTACCTACCATAAAATTGTATTGGCCAGTAGAAATGTAACATGGTATATTTCTATTTTATTTAATGCTTACAAATAGACAGTAAGTGAGTGTTCCTTATTTTAGAGAGACAAAATGTTTGGTTCAGACTGAACCTGTGGCCTTGGACCAGCACAGCTGGGCAAAGTCAGGGGCAAAGAATATGGTACTGGATCATTACAAACCAGGCAATGAATCAGAATTCAAAATGACCCTGGAAATAAAAGGCAGAAGCTTTAAGGTGAGGATAAAGATAGCCATGTCCCTCCAAAGGGCAAGAGAGGGATTGACTTGTTAAATATAATTCATCAAGGGATGGGTCAGCTGAACATCATTGACTGTGGAGAATTGAGTAATACTAACTAAATTCCTAAAGGGACTCAAGGGGGGCAGTGTGATGAGAGGTTATGGGGGGGCAGGGATGTCTTTTTTGTTTGTTTTATTATTTTTTATTTAGAATATTTTTCCATGGTTCCATGATTTATGATTCTGCTCCCCCTTCCCTCCCTCCTTCCAGAGCTGACAAGCAGTTCCACTGGGTTAAACATGTATCATTGTTCAAAACCTATTTCCATGTTATTCATATTTGCAGTAGAGTGATCTTGTAACGTCAAAACCCTAATCATATCCATATTGAATGACATGATCAATCATATTTTTTTTTTGTTTTTCTACTCCCACAGTTCTTCCTCTGGATGTGGATAGCGTTCTTTTTCATAAGTCCCTCAGAACTGTTCTAGATCATTGCATTGCTGCTAGTAGAGAAGTCCATTACATGTGATTGTGCCACAGTGTATTAGTCAGAGACTGATGTTCTCCTGGTTCTGCTCCTTTCAGTCTGCATCACTTCCTGGAGGTCGTTCCAGTCTCCATGGAATTCCTCCACTTATTCCTTTGAGCACAATAGTATTCCATCACCAACATATACCACAATTTGTTCAGCCATTCCCCAATTGAAGGGCATCCCCTCATTTTCCAATTTTTGGCCACCACAAAGAGCGCAGCTATGAATATTCTTGTACAAGTCTTTTTCCTTATTATCTCTTTGGGGTACAAGCCCAGCAGTGCTATGGCTGGATCAAAGGGCAGAGAGTCTTTTATCGCCCTTTGGGCATAGTTCCAAATTGCCCTCCAGAATGGCTGGATCAATTCACAACTCCACCAGCAATGAATTAATGTCCTGATTTTGCCACATCCCCTCCAACATTTATCACTTTCCATTGCTGCCATATTGACCAGTCTGCTATGTATAAAATGGTGCCTCATTGTTGTTTTAATTTGCATTTCTCTAATCAGGAGGGATTTAGAACACTTTTTTCATGTGCTTATTGATAGTTTTTATTTCATGGTGTGGAAGAAGATAAGACTTTCACTTATTTATTTATTTTTGTAGGAGATGGAATTTTATTTATTTATTTTTATTTTTTCCATTTGAATAAGTTTATTTAGTCAATTTAGAACATTATTCCTTGGTTACAATAATCACATTATTTCCCTCCTTCCCCTCCACCCACTCTTCCCACAGCAAACACAATTTCACTGGGTATTACTTGTGTCCTTGATCAACCTATTTCTATGTTGTTGTTTACACTAGGATGTTCATTTAGAGTCTACATCCCCAACCAAATCCCTTCTACCCATGTATTCAAGCAGTTGTTTTTCTTCGGTGTTTTTACTCCCAAAATGTTTCCTCTGGATGTGGATAGTGTTTTTTCTCATAGGTTCAGGGACATTGCATTTTCACTAATGGAGAAGTCCATTACATTCAATTGTACCAGTGTATCAGTCTCTGTGTACAATGTTTTCCTGGTTCTGCTCCTCTCACTCTGCATCAATTCCTGGAGGTTGTTCCATTGGGGGGGGGGGGGAGGATGTCTTAAGCCAGGTAAAAAGCAACATAGAGATGTATAGTCCAGAAGGGCTGGAGGTGGGACCATCCCAGTGTAGGAAAAGAATAACTTTATTAATTTAATGAATGCATTTATTTGTTAGTTTATTTAATTAAACAAATACAACACTTGTTAAGAAGCATGGCTTTACTTGAAGAAATGCATCTGGAAAAAATCTATGGGATTTTAGTGGATTTCAAATTCAAAATGATTTAATAATGTGCCAGAACAATCAGTAAAAGCTAATATGATCATATGCAGAGTTGAGAGATAGACTATCCAGGACAAGGGGGAGAGAGGAGGGAGGAAGGAGTTGCTGGTTACTTCCACTGTGTTCTGCTGCCATTAGACCATATCTAGAATATTGTGTTCAGTTCTGAATGCTACATTTTTAAAATGACATTGATAAGGAGGCCAAAAAAAGGCAACAAAAGCTTGTGAAGGACTTAGAGATAACATATGAAAGTCAGCTGAGGGAACTGGGCATATTGGGATTGGAGGAGAAAAATTTTTTTAAACTTTTGGAAGACTATTTTCTTGGAAGAGAGATTAGATTTGTTCTGTATGTCCCTAAAGGGCAGAACTAGGAGGAAAGAGTGGAAGATATACAGAGACTAATATAGTCTAAATTTAACCATTAGAAGTATCCAAAACTGGGGGCAGCTGGGTAGCTCAGTGGATTGAGAGCTAGGCCTAGAGATGGGAGGTCCTAGGTTCAAATTTGACCTCAGACACTTCCCAGCTGTGTGACCCTGGGCAAGTCACTTGACCCCCATTGCCTAGCCCTTACCACTCTTCTACCTTGGAGCCAATACACAGTATTGACTCCAAGATGGAAGGTAATGGTTTTTAAAAAATAATAATAATAAAAAAATAAATAAATAAGAAGTATCCAAAAATGAGATGACTCCCTCAGGAGTCAGTGGTTTCTCATTTCAGTTGGAGATGCTCAAGCAAAGGCCAAAAAAACATTCTGGGAGGTAAATTGTGAAATTTCTAGTTCAAGTTGGCCATATTCTAAATTGGCCTTTGATATCTCTACCAACCTTGAAATTCTTCATTTCTACTTTTAAGAAAAGGTAGACCAGGAAGGAAGACAAGACTAGATAAACACAGTTGAAATGATTTATACTCTAATTAATCCAGCAGTTATTATGGGACCTGTCTTATTCTCTTGAGAAGAAACTTAATTTATGATGGGAAATATGGTCTGAGAATTAAGATGGGTGGTGTGTGCACATCATACATTTTTCCTTCTGGGAAGGTCAACTCAGAAAGATAACTTTGATATATGAATAAATTTAAAAAATACATGATGACGATATCAGTATGGGTATTCTTTCACATGGACAGACAGTAGCCATCCTTTGTGCCTTCTCACTTTGTCTGGTTCTTGTTTTAGGGAGGAAGGGTCTGACTTGGGCTGGCACCCTTGGGGGTTCAGGTTCTGTGCCAGAACAAAACAAAGCAGTAAACAACAGGTTATTCCAGAACTTATCTTGGGTAAGATGGGGGCTCCCCTCATCTCTATGTAGATATATATCTGGTCAGTAGAGTAAGGTGTGATGACTTATGAGGTCTGGGGACATCTACCATGTTTGACAGGTCCTGACTCCACAAGGGTAGGTCTTTTTATGCCCTTATGTGATCAGGAAGCCACCAATATGACCAGAAATTACCAGGAAACTTTAATAAGAAAAGTACAACTAGAGCCTTGAACGATGGGCCAATCAAGTTTCAGGGTTAGTTTTGTGACCTTTCAGAACACAAAATGAAACTAACAATCCATGTTATGAGAAGGAATCCTGGTAGAGAGTGGGACACTAATCTATGTTTTCCCATAGTTTCCCGAACAGATAATCTACCTAACATACTGGAGAATTTCCTCTGCTTCTCTTAATATTTTATGGATAAATGGGCTGTCCATTTGTTATTTTCAGTCTCACTACATGACCAACCCACCTCACTTTTTGACCATACACTTTAAAAAAAATGCCACTTCTGACATGCAAGTCATCATAGGTAATTTGCTAGAGTCTATTTATCACCACTTTGAATCTATTCATTCACCCTTGGGTCATCTTCAATATCCCTTAAGAAATATCCCTTGAGAAAACCCAACTCCATTTATTTGGCAAGTGCATAATAAGAGCAGTCTACCTAGCTACAATTTTATTTCCTATCAAGCAGTTAGACTGCCCTTTTACAATCGACAGTATGTAATTTTGTATTTAATTAAGTTGATCCAATTGTCTTAACTGTTTTAACCTGCTGACCGATGGTAATGGAAACACACCTAACAAACCTTTGCCAATACCCTAATTCTATTTGAGAGGCATGGTATGGGGTGGTGGATAGGGAGCTAACTAAACCCTGAGAGACTTGGGTTCAAGACAGCCTCTTATACACACAGGCTGTCACCCCAGGGTAAAAGTTGTATTGTCACCAAGAAACCCCCCCCCCCAAATTGAAATAATATATTGGACTTAAATTGGAAAGAAAAAATAGTTGGATGATATGTTTTTTACAAAAAACCCAGAAACTCATTTAGGTTTGACAGTGGTCAATTTGCATGTCCTTGTAGTTCCAATGTGCCTGTTCATTTGTCCCACTACTTTTCCATTCCCTTCTTTACTGGCTGTTGTTTTAAAGTTTGCCCTAATCCAAATTTAAGTATTTATAATAGAACTAAAGCTCTTTCAATTTTATACTGATTAAACCAGTACTATAGTATTTATATTCAGACTTTGTGATTCTGAGACTATGTTGATGTAAGAAATACTTCTTTCTGTATATTCTTTCTTCCCTGTGTGACCCAGAGCAAGTCCCTTTACCCCCATTGCCTAGCCCTTGCTGCTCTTCTGTTTTAGAATTAATATGAAGGCAAAAGATAAAGAAGGATCTAAGTAGCTCAATGGATAGAGAGCCAGGCCTGGAGGTGGGAGGTCCTGGATATAAATCTGGCCTCAGACACTTCCTAGCTGTGTGACCCTAGACAAGTCCCTTAACCCCCATTGCCTAGCCCTTGCCCTTCTGTCTTAGAGTGGTTAAACAAGAAAAAAGTATAATATTCAAATATTTTTGACAATGGGGATAAAATGTACCAAGAGAACACATGTGAATAAGAAATCAAGAAACAAAGCGCCCAGAGAATCTGTTGCCCCTTTTTAATCTTCTCTCACATGGCTGCTACCTTTGAAAGTATTTTTCTCATAAAATGGAAAATCACTAGAATGAAGTTTGGGAAAGGAGACTTCCTGGAAGGTTAACTGCAGATCAAGTCCCTGATGTTTCCTAGTTAGAGGGCTGAGTAGAAGGTGAAGGAGAGTCAGGGGCTGAGGAGGATGTTGCTGAAGGGCACACCAGGATTTTCTTTGAAGGTTCACTTCTTATACTGACTTCATTCTGTCTGTGTTAAACCTTCTCCATCTACCAATTAGGACTAATAATGTTTTCACTTATCTGCCTCCTGGGAATCTGCTGGAAAACTCACATTAGAATTTGACTACTATGGAGTTGGGCAAATCACTTTGGTTTTCTGGGGTTCAACTATTTCATATGTAAAATGAAGGGTCAGGTTGGAATATTCCTAACTTTTTGAAAGCCTCTTCTAACTGAAAATGGGAGAAGGAAGGAAGAAGAGAAGAAAAGAGAAGAGGAAGAGAGGATAAGAGGGGGGAAGGAAGGAAAGGAAAGAGGGAGGAAGGAAGGAAGAAAAGGGAGGGAAGAAAGGAAGGAGGGAAAAAGGAAGGGAGGAAGGAAGAAAGTATAGAAGGAAGGAGGAAGGGAAGAAAAGGAAAGAGGGAGGGAAAGAAGAAAGGGAAAAAATTAGTCTTATTTTCCCTTTAGAGATGAGAAAAAAGAGGAATTTAATGCCTCAGAGCAGTAATTTATTAATATATATTATGTTACACAATATCATAATTTTAATATATTATTAGATTGTATATTAATTACATTATAATATATAATATAGAATTATAAATATATTAATACATTATTATCTATAATATAGATAACATAAGTTCTTGTTATGATGGGAATTCTCCGGATTCCATTATAAATGACAGAATTCCATAATCTGAGCTGGAAGGCATATGGGAGGCCATATATTCTCAACCTGAGTATAAACAGGAATCCCTACAGAATCCTTGGAAACTCATCCATCAGCACGTGCCAAGGCGCAAGTATTTAGCTGTTAACTGTGTGGCCATGGACAACATCAGTTTCCTAATCTGTCAAATGGAGGTAAAGATAGGGGTCTAGTCTATCTAATAGGGCTGTGTTGAGAATAAAATGATGAAGCAATATGCAGGGTCCTCCCAAAATCTTGGCTCAGGTTTAAACTTTAATCTCCAGCCTTTCGGAACCCTGTCTGTATAAAGCACGATTAAGCCTCATTTTGCCGATGAAGATCCTGAGGCCGCCAGAGCTGAAGTGACGTCTGCCCAGGGTTGCACACAGAGAAAGGAAGTGGCCCAGTGAGAATCTGAATTCCCTTTCTCTAAGATGCCACAGCCCCACACCATCCAGTGAAGGAAGCAGGCCATAAGGTCCAATGGTAGATTATTTCTTTAAAGTTTAGGGCCACCTACCATTTAAAAATAATTTCGTGGGGCAAAAGGGGAGGGATGCACCCAGGGCAACGACGAGCTGCAATTAGCTCCCGCAGTGCGTGCCTACAAATGCAGACCCCAAAGCCGAAGCTGAGAGAAAAGGCTGCAACAATCTCCAAGGCATGCAGATGAGTTCTCTGCCCTGGCCAATCAGAAGCCGGCTGGTCCCTCCCTGCATCATGCAACCAATGGACAGCGATCCCCGCTTTCTCGGCTGTCCTATTTAAGTAGCGACGGGGACACTAACCAGCACGGTGTCCGATTTGCGGGGTCTACGTTTCTTTCACGTTTCTATCGAGGCCATCTCTTTCAAGGCCGTAACATCATGGCGACCTTCCTCGTGCTGAAGAACCAGGCAAAAATGCCCATCGTGGGCCTGGGAACCTGGAAGGTAAAATGCATGCATATGCTGGCAGGTCCGGTCCTTCCCGATAGGCCTCAGAAAGGGGGTGGGGGGCGGGGGGCGGGGGTCATGTATGCTTCCTGCCCGCGCCGGCGGCCCGGCGGAGCCTGCACTTGGGGCCCTAGCAAGTTTTGCATAAATTGTTCCTGACCCTAGGAGAGACGCTGCAACCACCCAGAGGTGGAGGGGGTCCGAGGGGAAGGGGAAAGGGCATAAGCATTCTGCCGTGATCCAGGCGCTGTCTTGAAAATCGCTTTGCAAAAATCATCCTATTTGATCCTCTTAACTACCTTTTTGAGGCAAGTGCTGCTCTGACGCCGCCTTTTTACAGGGTAGGAAACTGAGGTAGGCAGAAATGTGAAGCAACAGTTTGGTAGGACAAGCGGCAAGGAAATGGCTTACTTTCTGTATAGCGTGGGCTTCAGAGAAAACAAAAATTTAAAAGTGGGGCGCTGGAAACGCCCCCCCCCACTCCGTTTTCAAGGCGTATGCCCCCTAAATACTGAACAAAGTGTACTGATTCTACCATTTTCAACGGGGCCGTCCTTTTAGACTTCCCCAGTGCTTTGGGGGGATAGCCTGGAAAATGGAAAATCCCTGGATTGAAGTTCCAAGGGGAGAGTGGGGATACTTCCTGCGTTGTGTTCTGGCTACTCCAGAGCCCTTCCTTGCTGAACTGAATTCTAGAGCCAGGCGTGAGAAGTTTTCTCGTCCCCTAGAGTGATTTGTCTGGAACCAAAAGTTTATCTTCTTCCCTGAGATTACATTCTGCTCTGACCATGGAGTTAAAAGTCTTCCTCCTGCCTCTCGGGAACCTGACACCCCACCCCCACCCAGGCTAGTTAGATTTTGGCATATTAAAGCCCGGGCTTTATTGGAGCTCTACAATCTTAAAAGTTGCCTTCTTGGAGTTAATGTCTTAATGCTGTCACCCAGAGCTGTAGTCCCCCTCTCCCCGATACTTTTTATCATCTCTTCTTGAGCCGGGAACCCTAGTCCATCAGTTTGAGGGGTATAAATAGCATTTATATAGTGATTTAAGATTTACGTTCTCCCTCTCCCTCTCCCTCTCCCTCTCCCTCTCCCTCTCCCTCTCCCTCTCCCTCTCCCTCTCCCTCTCCCTCTCCCTCTCCCTCTCCCTCTCCCCCTCCCCCTCCCCCTCTCCCCCTCCTTAGCTCCTTCTCTCTCCTCTTTCCCCCTTCTCATTCCCTCCCTCTCTCCTCTGTCTCCCCCCCCTCCTTCTTCCCTCCAATGCACCCCCCCCCCCCCCAGCAATGACTTTCTGGTGGGTTGGATATAAAAATGGAAGTTTGTCTCATAGTCTGATTATCTTTCATCTGGAATTACTTTGTACTAAATTTGCTATTGTAAAAAAAAAGCATAAATGTGCACAAAAAAATAAAAATCACGAACAAGAAATGAATAGTCTATTAGGATTCTTGGCATAAAATATTCTTAAATAAAAAGGCCTAACACTGGGGAAATAGATATTATTTGTACGGTAAGAGAGAGACCTTTAATATCACTTGATTGTTACTTAAAATTAATTGTAGTTAGCATAGAACTTTTTTTTCACCCCTGGAAAATTTGGTCCACTAATTTAATGAAAGGGATGCTCCCTCCTTAAAAGTGATTAAGGATCAAAACCCCATTTTTATAAACCAGAAGAGGGGATTAAAAACATAATTAACAAGTAAACAAATCAGTTTATAAGCAAGATTGAGCTCCTTTAAAATTATTTCCATGGGAAACTAGATGGTTCTATGAATTGAGAGCCAGTTCTAGAGGCCAGAGTTCAAATCTGGCCTCAGACACTTCTTAGCTATGAGACCCTGGACAAGTCACTTAACCCTCATTGCCTAACCATTACCACTCTTCTGCCTTGGAACAAATATAGAGTATTGATTCTAAGACAGAAAGTAAGGGTTTTTAAAAAAATTAAAGGAAAAGAAAATTATTCTCAGGGGGGAGCCCAGTGGATTGATACCCAGGCCTAGAGACCTGAAGTCCTGAGTTCAAATCTAGCCTCAGACACTTCTAGTTGTGTGACCCTGGGCAAGTCACTTAACTCCCATTGCCTAGCCCTTACCACTGAAGATAGTGGTGATAGCAAAAGGCCTGGTGTGGACCAAATAAACCTTTGTGGCTTGGAATGGTTTGGCCAGGAGCCAGGGTAGCCTCCCCACCTCATGCATTTATGTTCTTCGGGCTCATGAGCAGCACTTGATACCCATGAATAATTATTACTCATAAAGGCATCCAGTTAACTTAGAGCTCTACCCCTAGTCTTTGGCACTAAATAATCCATTGCTGTGAGATCAATGAAATTGGGATTGATCTTCTCCCTTTAAGCTGTAAGAATTCTGGAATGGTTATCTTGTGTTTTTTGGTTTGCTGAACTGAACAGATTAAAAACCCTCAGGCCTGAAGATTATCTATGGCTTTAGGATAGAGCTAAACCAATAAAATACAAGCACATTTCTTCTGGCTTAATTTTATTTAAGTTCAACCCTGATTCCCTGGAGGGACAGTCCTGGTGGAAGCCAAGGAGCTCTTACCTCTCCCGGGCCCCCAGGGCTTGACTTTCCTTGGTCTGACTTTAAAAGAAAACCTCAATATTTGAAAGCCAACTTTTTGAAGTTGCTTTGAGCAACTGCTCTCCTTGTCAGTTAGCAAGTCACAAATAACAGTCAGACCAAGGCAGCCTTGATTGATTTATTCTGCAGGAAGAGTGACCCCACGCAGGCAGAGGAGGGTCATGGAAGGCGCTAGGGGAGAACTCTGGAATGGCTTGTAAGCAGTGTCAACCCTTGTGAGTGAGCATTTTCGGTTCCTCATTGGCAAAATAGAAGCAATCCTGCCTGGGTTACTCCTGGCACAGGGTTGTTGTGAAGTCCAAGTGAAATTGTGTGGATGGCGTTTCCTAAATTCTTCTTGTCCTATCCAAATAAAGCTGGGCAACGTTGACCACATACCAGAGTGGGATGCCACAGAAGACGCCTCCAACACAGAAGAGTGTCTCAAGTGGGCCCCCCATGCTGCCTTTATAGAGTGTCCTAGACTTAGGCTACAAATATTGTATGATGTCTTTTTTCTTTAATCTTCTCATTTTACAGCAGTAAACACACTGGTAAGGAATCATGATCCATGATTTTGAATGGATTCAGGGTGCAGAGTACTTTAATATGATGTAAATTTTGGGGGGCCCCAATGTTGGAAAACGATTAACATACAAAATTCAATTTATTCAATCTACAGGAGGGATATATATATATATATACATATATATATATATGTAATTTAATTTAGTATTTTGTTGCTTTGTAGTTTTACAGTTGTGTCCAACTCTTGATGATCCCATTTGGGGTTTTCTTAGCAAAGATACTGGGGTTGTTTGCTGTTTCCTTCTCTTGCTCATTTTATAGAAAAGAAAACTGAGGCCAACATGGCAAAGTGACTTACTCAGAGTCACACACAGATAGTGTCCAAGATTTGAATTGAACTTAGGAAGAGGCGTCTTCCTGATTCCAGGTCCGGCACTCTATTTAGCTACCTTTTATGCTGAGTCTTTTATGAGATGGACTTGCAATAACTTCATATATACCACTTCAAACCCCAGGGCTTCTGCAAAAATCCCTTTCAGCTGAAAAATGCTGTGATTTGTAGGATAGCAATAACGCTGCCTGTGCTGCCTTTTCCAAAGAGTCTCAAGGAGAGCATTTTGTAAACCTTCAGTTGCCCTAGATAGCCAGCATTATAGCTCTTTCCTTATGAAGTTAAGACATTTCCCTATAGCATTGAGAAAGGCATAACCTAAAACAAGGCCAATGAAAATTCTCTTGGAAGGATTGTTGTGTATCATGAGAGCCTCCCCTTCTTCATTTTATGTATTTTCATGAGTTTAAATACTAGGAGGTTTGGTCAGCACAGAAAGAGCTTTAAGTGGGGCAGCTAGGTAGCAGTACAGTGGCTAGAGAGCCAGACCTGGGGTTGGGAGGTCCTGGGTTCAAATGTGGCCTCAGACACTTTCTAGTTATGTGACCTTGGGCGAGTCACTATTAACTTGGCTGATACTAACGGATAGTAACACAGAAGGTAAAGGTTATGAAAGAGAAAGGAAAGAAGGAAGAACCAGCTCATTTGTGAACCCTCAAAGTTCCATTCTCTTTGCATTTGGCTGCTTGACATTAGTGCTGTTTCTTGTGGTAAGGATGCTCATGTCTGGGGAGTGCTGGGATAGTCGCCCTTGGATAGGCCACCTAAACTCCCGTGGGCTTCAGTCCTTATTTGTAAAATGAAAGGGTTGAACTTGCTGGCTCCCAGGGCCCCTTTAACACCATCTTCATAATCCTGTGATCATGGTTTGGATTCTTTTAAATTACCAGCCACAGAAGGGGGAGAAGGGAATAAGATTTTAAAAAATAAAAATAAAACCCTTAACTTTTATCTTAGAATCAAGATTATATATTGGTTCCAAGGCAGAAGAACGGTAAGGGCTAGGCAGTGGGGGTTAAGTGACTTGCCCAGGGTCACACAGCTAGGAAGCATCTAAGGCCAGATTTGAACTCATGAAGAAGAAGAATCTTTCCAACTTCAAGCCTGACACTCCACAGTGCCCCCAGGCTCAGCTTTAAGGGACCTGTCCAGGGCCAGCCCTCATAAAGCCACTGAGATAGGATTGGAATGGTGGTCATAGTGTCTCCTGCTTAGTTTCTTCCTTTTCCTGACTCTTCCTCTCAGGTTTCTCTTGCCCAAGTTGTGTGGGTCCTTGGCTTCTGGTCATGTGATTCTGGTCACGTGATTCCAGTCACGCTTTCTTGGGATTTCACTATGCCACAGGTGTGAAACTCACAGGGAAAGGCTTGGCTCTGGACCCAGGCCTGACCTGGGGGGCTAATCCAAAGGAGCCAGCTCTAGGGAGAGAGGAGGTAGGAGGCCACAGGCAACTCCTAGGTCTTACCTGAGAGGTGGTCCCCTACTGATCTACTAGTTGTTGTTTCTGGGTTCTTTTGAATGTATACCACTACTTGGAAGGCTTTGTGAGACATTTCAGCCGACGTCGGGTCCCAGTCTGGCCTCAGAAACTTCATAGCTGTGTGACCCTGGACAAGTCATCCCCCTCCCTCCCAATTGCCTAGCCCTTGCTGTTCTTCTGCCTTGGAACCAATACTCAATATTTATTCTAAGACAGAAGGTAAAGGGTTTTTCTGTTTTTTTTTTCCTCTTAAAAAAGAATAATACTTTTACTTAATTTACTCTAGGAGTAAAACATTCCTTTGTGTTTAGTTTGTGTTTAATTGACTCTTTAAAAGAAGACCTTTCACCTTCCTGGATGATTGTTCTACTTGGAACAAGGCTAATTAAAAGTGTAAATTCTAATCTGGACTGAAGCATTAGTTTGGATGCCAGATCCTCAGATATTACCACCACTTTCCTTCTCCCCTTACACATCTCCAAGAAAGGCAGCTCTTTAGGCAACCTGTTGGGTTAGTTGATGTTGACAAATATTAATTGAATTAGAAAAAAACATTGATTATGCACCTGCTGAATGTAGGACACTGGTATATTTTAGGGTTGTAGAGAAAATTTGTGTGATTTACTAATAACCCAAAGCCAGGAAGTATCACCAGATCTGGAAAAGGTAGACTTCTGGACCAGATTGTAGAAGATGAAATAGTCAAGTTTTAAACTTGGGTCCAAAAATTCAGCTTCACATATGTAAGAAGAAAGGGAATTTACATAGCTGCCCATCTGAGTCATCTGAGACCTGAGGGCTTTAGACACAGGCAGCATTTAAGAGAGACAGAGTGTTCAGTATTATTGGTGCCATAGGCCTGGAAGCCAAAACATTCAGTTAATTCCGAGTGCCAGGTTGGAGAAGAACATTGAGAAGCTGAGATCTCAGAAAGAGATAGCTAAATGGGTTGGAGAATAATCTGAAAGTCAAAAGCTATATGAAAATCAGTGAAAGGGCGATGGCGTTTGGCTCAGTACCTGTAATTCTAGCCTCTCGCCTTGGGATGAATTGATAGGCCTCTGACTTTCTGTTCAGTTAAGTTTTATAGACATCACGTCCTGAGCAAAGCACTGAAGAAAAAGCATTCGACTGAGGGAGACCTGGCTTTGAACCTCTGACTTGCTATAACTGTCTGTGTGACTTTAGACAAATTGTTAAACCTCTGGTCCTAAATCCCACCTCTGTAAAGTAAAGTGAGTTGGCCTGGGTGGCCTCTAAGGTCCTTTTCAAAGAAATACATTTAGGATCCCTTTTTTCTCTAGTTTGGAGGGATTAAGAACTTAACCTGTGAAATAGGTAAAGATTATTAAATATATAATCAAAAATGGATTATGGGGCCAGAAATGTGGCTTGGTGAATAGAGGAGCCAGGCTTGTAGATGGGAGATCCTGAGCTCAAATCTGATCTTAGTCATTTCCTAGCTGTGTGACCCTGGGTAAGTTACTTAACCCCCATTGCCTAGTCCTTCTGACTTGGAACAGTAGGGTTATTTCTATCCTAACACAGTATTGATTCCAAGATGGAAGGTATGGGTTTGGAGGGGAAAAAATGGCTTCTATGACTTGGAAATAATTGACTTTGGCGATCAGAAGATAAGAACAGTCAAGAAAGTGCTCATAGAAGGGGTGGGAATAGGACATGTGTGTTTTTAACCCCTACTTTCTGTCATACTACGTATTGATTCCAAGGCAGAAGAGCAGTAAGGGCTAGGCCATGGGGGTTAAGTGACTGCCCAGGGTCACACAGCTAAGAAGTATCCAAGGACGGATTTGAACCCAGGACTTCCCGTCCCTAGGGCTGGTTCTCAATCCACTGAGCCACCCAGCTGACCCCTTAGGATGTGTTTTAACCCCTTTGGGCCATATTTTTAGGGCTAGGAGGGGCATCTATTTTCTGCCTCTTCTCTTTTACAAAAGAGGAAATTGAGACCTAGGAAAAAATAGAATGACTTAATCCAGAGCCACACCTATAGTGACACTCCAGGTGTTTTATTTATTTTTTAAATACTCTTCTTTTCCATCTTAGAATCAGTACTGTGGATTAGTTCTAAGGCAGAAGAGTAGTAAGGGCTGGGCAATGAGAGTTAATTGGCCCAAAATCACACAGCAAGAAAGTGTCTGAGGCTAGATTTGAACCTTCAGGCCTGACTCCTCTATCCACCGAGCCACCTGGCTGCCCCTGAAAGGCCAGATTCCAGCCTTGGTCTGTGGACCCTTAACGCCAGGCATCCTCCCTCCATCGCAGCGTAGGGTGGGCTCTTCTCTTCCTGACACTCTGTGTTCCTTTTCCCCCTGTAGTCCCCTCCAGGCAAAGTGGCGAGCGCGGTGAAGGCGGCCATCGACATCGGGTACCGCCACATCGACTGCGCCCACGTCTACCAGAATGAGAATGAAGTGGGGGAGGCCATCCAGGAGAAGCTGAAGGAGAAAGCCGTGAGCCGGGAGGACCTGTTTGTTGTCAGCAAGGTACGGCGTGTGCCCGGCGGCCCGGCGCCTCTTCCCCTCCATTCCTCCGGAATTCTTAGCAGTGGCGGGTGCTTCAGGCAGCGTTGGGGGGGCCTTCCAGAGGGGAGAGATGCGGAAGCGGAAGCGGATGTCATGAGGCACATTTCAGAGAGAGAGAGACGGAGGGGGCTTCGCTTTGGATTCACGGAGGGTCTGTCTTCTCCCTTGTAGCTTTGGTGCACGTACCACGAGAAGAGCTTGGTGAAGTCCGCCTGCCAGAAGACGCTGAGTGACCTGAAGCTGGACTACCTGGACCTCTACCTCATCCACTGGCCTACAGGATTTAAGGTACGCCGGCGCTCTCTGGCACCCCCTTAGAGCAGATGGAGATGTGCGGCGCCGTTTCCAAAGGAGCCTAGAACGAGAATGAGGATCGGGGAGGGCTTGTCGGGCCTGGCCCACTCTTCATTGCCCCACAGCGGGTTTTCTTGCCACAGGCGCCAGAGCAAAGGGCCGTTTCCTTCTCCAGCTCACTTTACAGACAAACTGGGGCAAACAGAATTAAGTGACTCGCTCAGGGTCACACAGCCTGGCTCAGCACTCTATCTGCCGCAGCACCTCACTGCCCGGTGAAGGGAAAGTTGTTTTGAATCCTTATTATAGATCCGGAGGAAATCGAGGAGGGCAGAACCACCGTGTCCGAACTCGTACATATCTTTCTGCCCTTAGACTCCCTGGTCCTCTGGACGCCTCCTTCCTGTGCTTAGAGCATGCGCGTCTTACTACAGGACACGCGTGTGGTGGTTTCGATTGGTTGGGGACCTGGTAGTCAGCGGTGATTAGACCTGAGCCTTGGAAGAAGAGTCCGTATTGGCTTGTGGGGGCCCCAGTTATTTGGGTGTCTTTACCTTTCACAAGCCTTCTGAGCTTCTTTGATTCTTGACTCTTCACCCGAGGCCCAGGAAGCCTTTATTTTCTTAGCCCCAGTGTCTTGTAGGCTTTCATAGATTTCATAGACTGGAAGAAGAAGAATTGGGCAGCTCAGTGGATAGTGTCAGGCTTGAAGTCAGGAAAACTCATCTGCCTGAGTTCAGATCCAGCCTCAGACCCTTATTTGCTATGTGATCCTTGGCAAACCCCTTCAGTATCTTTGTCAAGAAAACTCCAAATGGGCTTACAAAGAGTCAACAACAATAATAATAATAACAATGAACATTTATATGGTGCTAAGCATTTTATAATTATTATCTTATTTAATCCTCACAACCACCTCAGGAGGTATGATCTACACCTATTTTACAGTTGAGGAAACTGAGGCAAACAAGTGAAGGGACCTGCCTGGAGCTATGTGCATCTAGTAAGCGTCAGAGGCTAGATTAGAAGTTGGGTCTTCTGGACTACAGATGTGGCACTTAGGCTAGTCTTTTCGTTTTATGGATGAGGACAACCAAAGCCAGAGAAACCTGCCTAACGTTATACATATAGGCTGTGGTAGGGCTGGGATTTGAACCCAAGTCCTCTGGACCCAGTTAGGTGCTCTTTCTTTTCCATTGTGACATACTTATAATCATATTCACAGTCAAACCCTCATTTCTCCTGCATTTTCGCCTGTCCCCCTTACCCACTTTTTTGTTCCTTTTCTTCCTTCCCCCCCACCCCCATACTCTCTGGAAACCACTAGCTGTGCCTTCTCTAGTTCTTGAAAAAATACAGCAATGACTTCTTCTGTTTTAGATCATGACCAGCCACTGCCCATTCGGTGTATCTATTCCTCCATATTCTGAGGGTGCTTGAGAAGTACTTGCTGATAGGCTGCTTTTCCACGGGGATCATTTTTTCCTGAACCCGTCCTTTTTATCACCTTTTGTTTCCTCTTTGTTCGAGGATGGAAGCCTCCTGACTCCCGACCTTGTGTTCCTACCATATTTCACTACCGTTGTCTGAAATGAGCCACTATTCATTGAAAGGCCTTCGCCGGTCTCTACTTGGTTTTCTCATAAGCTCTGCATTTTTCAGCCCGCATTGTCCCCTAGGCTTACCTCTTGATAAGTTGGCAGGAATCCCACCGTTTTCTTTGGTACAAGTACGTGGATTTGTTCCCAAACTACTTGAAAAAAAGAGATGGCTGCTGAGGTTTGGTGTCGTTTTCTTCGTGTTTCTTTCAGGAAAAGGAAAACCTTCTAAGGAAAAAGTATTACTTTTCATTTATACCAGTGTGTCTTATCTATGACAGGCCGGAACTGACTTTTTCCCACTGGATGACAAGGGCAAAGTGATTCCCAGTAACACCAGCTTTTTGGATACGTGGACGGTAAGACCCATCGCTGTTCTGGGGTGGGACTAGGGAATTGTTTGAGGTTTCTGTCACTCCCATCATCTCATTCATTCTTTCAGCTCTATGTTTGATTGGGCTTTGTATGACTCTCCATTCAGTTTTTTGTTTAGAGTTCTATTTCCTTGGCAGAATCTGGTGTGGCTTCATTCATTCAATAAACATGGAGAGTGTTGCATTAAGTGACAGGGGAGAGGCATCTTTTAGAGAGCTTGCTCTGTGTTCACAGGGGAGAGAAGACACAGAGGGAGCTGTAGTATTCAACATTACATGAGACACAACTTCAGAGGTCCAAAATAGAGTTGTGAGGTGTGGAGAGAGAGATGAGGCTTTGGGGAAGAGGCAGCATTTGAGATGGACTGTAAAGGACAGGAGAATTCACACAGAAGGGATGCTCCAAGGCTACAGCATGGCCAGAAGAATGGCCAAGAAAGAATTCTGGCCAGTGGAATGAGTAGCCTTGACTTGGAGGGGAAGAGACTAGCCGGGGTGACCCGTTGGAAGGCTCTCATGCTTGTTGGGGGGATAGTAAGGAGGACGTGTCCTGGGGTGGTGAAACTGTTCAGTCAGGTAGCCAGTCAGCAGATATTCCTCAAGCACCTACTGTGTACGAGGCATTGTGCTCGGTGTCAGGATGCACAAAAAGGCAAAAGACAGTCCCTGCTCTCAGGGAACTTAATAGGTCTTACTAGGGTGGATGGCATGAAAGCAACTCTACAAACGACACGTTTACAGGATACGGTGGAGACAATCAGCAGAAGGAAGGTCTAGCTGTAAGGGGAGTTGGGAAAAGGGATTGATGAGGCCGGACTGGGTATCTAAGACCATGGGAGGAAGGCAGTCCAGGGCAAAAAACATAAACAGCAAGAGTGGTCAATTAGGAAGTCTAAAAATGATATGTAACATTTGTCAATTAAATAATTATCAGGAACTTGGACAGAATAGTTTCAGAAGAGAAATAGAGAGAGAAACTAGTTTGCATAGATGCTGAGGAGAAAGTAGGTATTAGTTATACACAACATTAATGAAAGGAGGGAAGACTTTTTTAGCAGTGGGTAGACACAAGCTTCCTCCTAGGAGATTAGGAATGAGTGATGATGCATGAAGGACATCAGAATAATTATTAGAGGTCTTGGGAGGAGGCAAGAGGGAAATGAGATGCATTCTCCAAGCCATTCTCCTCAGCCATGGTTCCCTAAATCTTCTCATCTCTGATCAAGCCTCCTATTGCCTCCCCTCTCCAACCCTCAGTCATTCTTTGCTGTGTCATTCTTTACTGGAAAAAAATGAAGCCATTTGCTGAGTCCTCCCCATATCAGGCCATTCGGGCATCTTCCTTTACTTTCTCTTCCTTCACTTGAGAAGAAGCGCGTTAGTCATTCCCAGACCTTTCTCTTCTCAGGCCATGGAAGACTTAGTGGACACAGGACTAGTGAAAGCCATTGGGCTTTCCAACTTCAACCACCTCCAGATTGAGAGCATCTTGAACAAGCCAGGGCTGAAGCATGCGCCAGCAGTTAACCAGGTAAATTATCCAGAGAAGATGTTGCCTTTGACCTGTAGTTTTGGACCCAAGAACCTGACATTTTGCCGCCAGAAAATGGGTTTCATGGTATCTCCTGAATTCTGTCGTAGGACCCCAGGGCTGGTAGGAGAAGAGATCTGGAGGTTAGTGCCGCTAGATTCCAAAGACCAAATTCATTTTGGTAAACCTTGGAAAATGAGGGAACCTTAAGCAGTCTTTTGACTCTGTGGCAGTGATATCTGAACTAAAGAAATGGTCCCTGATGAGGAGAATTCTCCTTAGAAAAGCTTTCATAAACTTGGCCTGATTCAAGATGGTTGAGAGGGAGGTCAAGCTTTGCCTTGAGGTTCACTTGTTACCACTCCATCGACAACCCTCTCTTGATTTCTAGGTCGAGTGCCATCCGTATCTCACCCAGGAAAAGCTGATCGAGTATTGCCAGTCCAAAGGCATTGTAGTGACAGCCTACAGTCCCCTGGGGTCTCCGGATCGACCATGGTAAGAAATCCGGAGGAGCCAGAATCTTCTGTGTTCTCCCAAGGGATGAAAGCAAAGAGAAGGAATGTTCATTCCTAAGGGACATGCTTGTGGGAGCTACAGGGCAGGCCCATCCAGTTGGAGCCCTTTGTTGCCTTTATTGAGGGATGGAAGGGAAGAGTCTGGATTTAGTACAAAGAAGTGCAATATTATATAATAGTAGACAGAGGACCAGCAAGAAGAAAAGAATGCTGGTATTGGAAGCAGAAAGCCCCATTCGAATCCTGGATCTTCTGTCTCCGGCGACTTTAACTTCTCTGGGTTTGTTAACTCCCAGGTTTGTGAAATTTGTGAAAATCAGAAAACTCTAGGTGCAAGGCTCTGTTTTAGATACGGTGCCATCACGGGCATCACTGTGAGTCTTAGACACATTGCTCATCTCTGTTGTGGGGAGGGCCTGACACTAATGAAATAACAGTTTACCAATCTCCACATGCTCCCCCCTAAAAACACAAAAAAACAAACAAACAAACGAAGACCTGCTAAGGAGTGGCCAGTTTCAAAATTTCACAAACCTGGGACCCAGAGAAGTTAAAGTCGCTGGAGACTGAAGATCTAGGATTCGAATTGGGCCTTCTGCTGCCTATACCAGCATTCTTTTCTTCCTGCTATACCCTTGTCAAAAGATTTTTTGCTCTTTTGGGAAAGCTTTAGCTCAGTAGCCCAACATTTGGCAAATTTGTGCATAGGTCTAAGGGTTCAAATCCCATCTTGACTCACAAAATATACCTTGGAGAGGTTGGGAGGGATGTTGGGGAGAGGGTGGAAGGAATCCTTTTTCTATTCCCTGTCTCCAAATGGAGCAAATAATAGTCACTTGGCTTATTGGGTTTCTGAGACATGAAATTTTAAAGTTGAAATGGATTAAAAAAAAATAAAATGTAAATGAGTGCTTTTTTCATACATATCTTCATATTCTTAGGGCCAAGCCTGAGGACCCTTCTCTCTTGAATGATGCCAGGATCCAGGCCATTGCACAAAAGCACAACAAAACCACTGCACAGGTACCAGGGAGTTGGCTGCTGCTCACAGGCCTTCCCTCTTCAGTCCTTTGTGTCATTTTTGCTTGTCCCAGGAAGAATCTTGAGTCCAACAGAGTGCAAACTGAAGGTTCTGACCCAGATCCCTTTCCTGCTCTTCTTTCTCCCTTCCCTGACCCATCAAATACTGCCACCTTAATAAGCTCCACTCCACACTTGTAATGCAAATGGCAGGAGAGAGAGTGCTTTTATTATTGTGTCATCTGTCTTGGAAAAGAAGGGGACCTGGCCTAAAGTTGGTGGTCCCAGAGAAATCAGGAGAAAATGGCCTCCCTTTCTCTCTCTCTCTCTCTCTCTCTCTCTCTCTCTCTCTCTCTCTTTCTGCAGGTTCTGATCAGGTTCCACATCCAGAGAAAAGTGGTTGTGATCCCTAAGTCTGTCACCCCATCACGGATTGCTGAGAACTTTCAGGTAAGATACTGCGGGCCTTGGCTTCCCTTTGGTGTTTTAAAAGAAAGAAGGAAAAGAAAAAAGAGAATGTATGCCCAAAGGAAGGCTTGGACCTTTGGTATGGAGAGGGGGGAAGAGAGAGGAGAACTCCCCTTCCACAAAGCGAGGTACAGGGGAGACAGCAGATGCAACAGGTTGGCTCAGAGAGAGGAGAGGGGGTATCGAAGATTTTCCCCCTTCTGCCTTCCCTCCTTAGCTGGCCAGCTCCACTGTTTTTCCCTTAGATGAAGGGTTTTTAGCCTTTTTTGTATCATGCAGGTGGATCCCTTCTCAGAAAATGAACAATAATAAATATTACATATAAGTATAAAATATTAAACAATAATAACTTTAAGTACTTTAAATAGTAGAATGGCAAAGGATTGTAATTATGTTGTCATTAAAATATGTTGGGGGACATCTAGGTGGCTCAGTGGATAAAGGCCCAGGCCTGGAGACGGGTGTCCTGATTAAAATCTGGCCTCGAATGCTTCCTGGCTATGTGACTGACCCTGGGCAAGTCCCTTAACTCCCATTTCCTAGAGCCACTTAGCTGCCCCCATATAGAAAGATGCACATCCAAAAGCAGCTCAGCCCCCAGGTTAGGAATCTCTGCTGCCACCAGGAACTCCAAAGGCAGTAGCTTAGACAAGTAAATGTAAGAGGCTCGCAGTGAAGAGCTCGTAGAGGACCTCCCCGTCCAGGGTCCGGCCGCTCCCTGTTGGACGGATCAGGACCTTCTTTAGATCCCTGCCATCCTGCCTCTCCCTGTGCCTACAACTATGCCCGAGCCTCCCCCATTCTAAAATTATTCCTTGGCCCTACGATACCGTCGAGCTGCCCCCCCCCCCCCCCCAGGCTCTCCCTTCGCCCCTGTTCACGGCTAAATGTCTAAATGTCTTCGTCGCCTGCTCTCGGGCCCTCTGAAATCTGTCACTCACGATGAACCATTCATTTCGTTACTCTAATGCAGTCTTTAAAAGAAGAGTTAGGAATAGGTTTTTTCCCTCTCTCACAGACCAAAAAGCAAAGGAGGGGGTTGGGAGGCAACTCGGTACAAATAATCAACACTTTAACCGAGTGTGGCAGTGAATGCAGCGTTACACCCTCTCTGCATTCTCTATGGAAGATCTGGGGCCGCGAGCGGGGTACAGTTGGGGTTACCAATCAGGAAAGGCTTCCTAGAGGAGGTGGCATGGCAGCTGGATTCTAAAGGATGAGTAGGCACCGCGTGGGCAGGGAGAGCATTCCTGGCATAGAGGAGCATCGGAGGAGCCTGGCCGAGGTGGGAGGGAGGAATCCGCTGTGTCTGGAGGTGCAGAGCCCACGGCGGGCACATAATGGCTCCTTGTAGACGGCGCTGGGCAGGGAAGAGAGTCCTGAGCCTCGGAGGGAGCTCAGTGGAAAGTACCAGTCTGTGGAGCGATTGGAAGCTCTCTCGGGGGTGCTGCCCGTGCCAGGAGCCTCACGTTGGCCAGTCCTGGGAAGGCTCTGAGGATGGTTTGGGCACTGGCGGAAAAAGTACCGCGCTTCCAGCCTGTGTGTTCTCGGCTAAGCGGGCCTCCTAGGACAGCCGGGCCCTGGCCCGTATCCGCTAGGCCTCCAGTTCCGTAAACACCCCAAAGCGGCCTTCGTATCCGGGCAGACACGAGCCAGGCTCTGGTTTTCCGTGGCGCTGGTTCTCTCCCGCCTTGTCCCAGAGGGCCACCCAGAAGAGTCAGAATTGATGGTCCCCGATGGCCGCCGGCCTGGGCTCACTGAGGGGAGAGGCAGGACAAGAGCGGAGGCGAGGAGGACTGGGTGCGAGAGCTTCCGATTTAGGATCTCGGCCTACGTTTCTCGGGGACTTGGAGGCCTGGACGAGGGCCTCCAGGCCTCTGCCCAGCGTGAAGGAGAAGGAAGGGGAAGCTTCCTGTGGAGTTTACTTAAGGTTCAGGCCCAGACGCAAATGACTCGTGCAGACAAGCGCTCCAGAACAGGCTTATTTTGGCCTCCATCTGCTGCGTTTTGTGTCTGGAGGCATTGGGGAAAGCCTCTGGAAGAGGGATGCTCGGCGTGGGCTCTAGAAAATGGAGAGGCATTCAGAAGGGAGGAGGAATGTACTCTAGGCTTTGGGAGCAGTTCTGTGAGCAAAGGTAGAGGGAGGAAAGGATGGGACCGTGGCTGGGCCTACCATCATCCAGGTTGGCCCAACCAGAGGGTGAGAGACAGCCTGCAACATTCTCGAGGGCTGCCTCAGCCCGATTAAAATGTGATTGGAAGGGGGACACATGGGTGGCTCAGCGGATGGAGAGCCAGGCCCAGAAACAGGAGGTCCTGGGTTCCAGTGTGGCCTCAGACACTTCCCAGCTGTATGACCCTGGGCAAGTCACTTAACCCCCACTGAATAACCCTTAATGCTCTTCTGTCCTCTAACCAGCCCATAGTATTGATTCTAAGGCGGAAGGTCAGGGTTTAAGGAACGTTGTACATGGAAACGTACTGGGTCATCTTCTAGAGGCCTTTAACAACAGCCACTGAATTTTCCAGGCGCCGAGCCTGGGAGCTTTAACCAGTTTCCTTTTAACTCAGAGGGGAAGCTGAACTCCTACAAGTCAGAAATACTCCTTGTTTGAGTTTATCCTCCAGGTTAGACGGTGGACCAAACTCCCTGGCGTGTCTGCCCGCATCCCTCAAGGATGACATTTCCCTGAGCCAGGCGGCGGACTGGGACTAGCAGGAGAATTGCACTTCTCAACTCAGCTGAGACAAAGAAATGGGGCTTGAGCGGTCCTGTGGAATGGGCAGGAGGACAGCCTGGGACCGCTTACAGAGTGGAATCCACTGGAAAATGATTCAGGATCAATCAGCTTAATTGGTTCAGGTGTAAACAAAGGCAGGCTGAGATGGTGCTCCAAACTTTAGCAATGGATTAATAAAGTGGGAATCTGCCGGTAAAATGGGTCAGTAGCTACCTGGGTAACACCAGAGACCCCGAGGAGGGAGGGTGGGAGGGTGAGGTATCTCCTAGCGGGTAACGGGATGGCAGAATCGTCTGGAGCTTCATAGATGTCTTGTTCCAAATGGCCAGAAAGTAAAAGCCTTCTGGGCTCCGGCTGATGGTACCACAGCTTGGGCCTCCTCTTTTAAGCCACACGCAAAGCGTGGGATTTGGATCACCGGACAAAGCCAAGACAGTCCTGAGTAGTCTTCAACAGTTAAGATTAAACTTGATCGTACCCCAGATCGGATGTTACGAGGGTGGAAATAAAAGTTACAACATCAGATTTGTGAGACAAGTGACCCGAGTAAAATTTGTTGGGCACCTGAGTAAATAATTTATTTTTTATAAAATCATTTTTATTTTATTTCATGAATTTTATTTTATTTAATAAATAATACTATTTATAAAATAAAAAATTATTTTAATTATTAGATAAATGTGAAATATTGGGTACCTGAGTAAAATTTATAGTGAAGGAGGGGATATTAAATCTAGCTTGACCTAGCCTTAAAAATTGGATGTAAATTTTCAATCTTACAGGATATTTTTAATAAAAAAAAAACCAAGTTTTTAATAAAAACAAAATAGAAGAATCTAAAAACCATAAATAATGTTCCAATGTGGATCTCTCTAGGGATCCATATGTACGGTGTCGTGTTTTCCATTTGAATTTGACACCCTGGCCTAGTCATAAAGAGAGAAGCGTATTTTGAGAGAGTAAGAAAAAAAAATTGTAATACTAGATTTGTGAGAGGTCGTAAGTGCATGATGAGCAATTGTACTTTCCTTAGGAATCAGTAGAGAGCCACGGAAGAGGCTTGAGCTGAGACGTTGATGTGAGAGGCAAGTTGGAAAAAAGAGCCGAGAATAAACATGGAAAAGTGGGCTTTTGAACCGTGGTGATGCTGATGATGGAAAAAGAGCATTTCACTAGAACCCCAAATCAGCAGGGACCTTAACTACGACTAGTTTTGTCTGTAGGTAGATTTTTTAGGTTAAAAGCTGCAGCCTATAGAGATTTTTTGAGCCGTGGGGGAATTTGGAGGGGACACAGTGAAATTGGTTTTTCCTCGTATTTTGTTAAAATGTACAGCTGGCCATGGCGGTGCGCACTTGTAATCCCTGTTAGAAGGTAGAGGCTGGTAGATGGCTTGAGCTCCGGAATTCTGAGCTGCCCCAACTCCAGCGCCAGCATGGTGGGATCCTCATAGAGAAGGGGGCCACCGAGCTGACCAAGCCGGCTGGGGTCTGAAAATGGAACTGTTCAGTGGTTCTGTGCGCCCCACGCAGTGAGGTCCGGTCAAGCAGTGGCTTTTATACCTCCAGACCAGGCTAGAGAGGGAGACCCAGGGAACGTGGGACCCACATTTGCTTGTAAAACGTATTTATGTTGCAGCTTTTTAAAGGGAGCAAAATGTTTGATTTCAGTCAGGATTTTGTGTCGAAAACTCCTTGGAAACACGCTCTCTCTTTTCTCTATAGGTGTTTGACTTTGAGCTGTCTGACGAAGAGATGGCAACTATACTCAGCTTCAACCGCGACTGGAGAGTCTGTTCCTTGGCCAAGTAGGTCTTCCTGCCTCAGGCATGATTGGAACCAGGGAGGAGTCCCCCTGACCTAAGCTAGAGCCCAGGGAATGTCTGAAATGAGCCCCAAGGTTCTGCAAGAGCTGAACATTCTAAGCAAGGGCTTGTAACCTAACTCCCCCCCATAGAGCTAGGACTGTGCTAGGAAATAGAATAGCTTCAGGCTGTGGCAAGATCTACATGATCCTTTGAAGGCTGAATGTTAAGTTCATTTCTGCCCAGTGTACCCCTCGCCCCCTGTGGGAAATGGGGCATATTTTATGTGAAATAATTCAAGAAATTGGCTATATGAGGTACACCCTAAGAGGTGTTCCTTGTGTCTTCTCAACAAGGCCATCTCGTCTGGTTCCATCATTTTATAGTCAAAGAATCTGAGGCCTTAGAAGGGTCAGACAGGTAGTCAACATTAGAGGTAGCTTTTGAACCCAGATCCTCTGACTCCAGAAATGGTGCTCTTTCCATTGTACTTTGTCTCCTATTAAATGTCTCATTACCATCTAATTTCAGGATCTCGTGGGAGATATGAAACATAATGACCCCTAGATGGGCCTTCAGTCTTGCATTTTGAGGAAAAATAGCTAGTGGCTTGGTGCATGGTAATAGCAGTTTTGTAGCTAGGTAACCCTAGGCAAGTCACTTAAGCCTGTTTGCCTCAGTTTCCTCAGCTATAAAATGAGAATAATAATAGCACCTTGAAGGGTTGAGTAAGGGTAAGTGGAAAAAAAATTTGATAGAACTTAGCTTACTGTCTGGTACCTAACCCTTTTAAGTCTTTTAAACTCTTCTACCTCTACCCTAATGTAGATATTCCCCAAAGTTTAGTCCTTAGCTCTTGGCTTTTTGGTCTCTGTTCCCTCTCCCTCAGACATATCCCTTAGTCCCATGGCTTCAATAACCCCTTTTTGTGTAGGAGATGCTCATCAGTGTCTTTTAATGCCACTTTTTGAGAGATTTCAGCCTTTCCAAGTGTTGTCTACATCTGTCTGCCCCGACACAGTCCCCCTTCTTCCTATTTTGCCAATTTCTTGGTTCATGCTAGCACCAGACACCCTGACTTGAAACTTTGGGGTGATCTTTGACTCCTGAATATCTATTTTGTGTATAATATCTACATGGACAAGAACCAAAGATACAGATGTGTATATTTGTGTAGAGATAAGTATACCTATTAATATATTTGTTAAAATATTGTATTACAGGTCATTTAGTCATCTATAATAAGTATATTTGTGTTTATATGGAGAAGCATAAATTATCACACACACACACACACATATAACTAGGCACATTTCCTGAGAGTTTGTGCTTCTAAGATATCTCTTCCTTCTCATTCTTCTGCCACCTAAGGGTTAAAGTTCCTTTACCATGTCATACCTCCCATGAACTCCCCCAGTATTTGAATAACTGTACTTTAATGTAATTGTTTTGTTTCGTTTCATAATCCCATGTCTGGCATTTTATGCATTATTAAAAGATCATTCTGAAAAAGGGGGTCCCTGGTGCAAAAACTAGTCCCTGTAACTAGACTCTGTGCCTCCAGCTTCTCCATCTTTCCTCACCTTGTTGTCTTTTCTCCCTCCCCACTCCCGACTCATCTCTCCTAGAACACTATGGTCCTGGTACTTTATGGTACTCTGGGAGCCACAAAAGATTTTTGAGTAGAGAAAATAATTTGATCAGTCAATCTATAAGAATTTTAAAAGTACTTATTGTGTGTTAGACACTTAGAGTGATAGAAAGCCTTGATAAATGCAGTGTTTTTAGAAAGGCTCCAGGTTTTTTGGTACTTGGTCCCAACTTCTTTTTTCCTTTTTTTTTGTGGGAGTGGGAGGGAGTAGTTCTCCCCACTGTGAAATTTTTGCTCTCCCTAAAAAGATCACTCACTGCCCCCCTTCCTCATCCCCAACATACCTCGGGCTTTCATAGCATCCGCACTCTGACTTCTGAATAACTCCTATTTAAGTAGCACTTTTTATCTTCAGGGCTTTATAATAAGAGCTTCCATTTATATCAAAGGTTGTGCTCTTTAAAATGCTTTCTTTGCAGTAGCCTTGAGAGGAAAGTAGTAAGAGTATCTTTATGCACTTTTTTCAGATAAGGAAACTGGTTAAGTGATATACACACACACACACACACACACACATAGAGACACACACACACACACCCCTTAGGATCCTGAATCTAAATCCAGTGATTTTTTTTTTCCATTGAAATCAGATTCTACTCTGAACTCCTTTAACATCTGCCTGTATTGTTGTTCATGGCATATTGTGACATTGCTAATGTTTACCTTATTAAGTGTGTGTTCTCATCTCCCCACAACCGGGCCCTGAATCCTCACGGGGTCTAGTACAGCACTGGGGCACTTACTAGGTACCCAGGCCCTATGGACTGATTTGGCCTAGTACATCACAGCCTTCAAAGGGCCAGCCTTTATAGCTCATCCCCTGGACCATCTATTCAGACCTTAATATCTTTTTTTAAGCCCTTATCTTCCATCTAAGAGTCAATACTAAGGATGGGCTCTAAGGCAGAAGTGAAGGTAAGGACGAGACAATGTGACTTGCCCAGGGTCACCTTAATATCTTTTTTGTCTGTTATCATGTTAAAAAGTAAATATCCAGCCATTCTTCTGTCTTTATTATGCTGAAGTAATTTCTCTAGGTTGAAAGCAAATTTGTCTCTTCTCCTCCTGTGTAGTGCCGATTCTCACAAAGATTACCCCTTTGGTGTCCCATTTTGAGATTCTGGATAGCTGCCGCCTAGTGTCCAGATGACCAGCTCCCGTCGCTTCCAGCCGTGCTATTTGATCTTGACAGAGTATATTCTTCTACAATGCATTGGTCAGCCCTGGACTCTGCTTCCAAGAGCTCCGAAGGTCAGCGTTGGATCTTGGCTTCCCTGAGTGACTCCAAGCTTTGTGTACCCTCTCCTGCCCCCCGAAGAATGGTACAGAACGACTGCCCTCTCCCCAGATGGGCCCCCCTGCAAACAAGAATTATTCCACCGGCAAATGGTTTTCTTTTCTTTAGTAACAAGTAGATTTCATCTGCTTGAAGTTATAAAAACCTAACTTCTTGCTTTGAATAAAACAAAAACAAAAACTTCCATGTTCTGTCCTTACTGCAGTTGATTTCTGTAGCGAGCTGCCCAGCCTTTGGAGTCCTGGGCCTGGTTCAGCTGGAACACATGTATTAAATATTTACCCAGCGACATGCAATTGAAATGAAAATAGGAACTTTCATGGTGGGATAATGGGCAAGACATGGGAGCATGGTGGCTCTCACCACATGGTACCTCCAGACCTTTTATCACATCAAATGGCAAATTGATGAATTAATATTTCAACCAGTAGGGAAAAAGTCACTAATGTGCATCAGGCAGCTTGATATTAAGCTCAGATTGAAGGTCATGTGACCAGAAGCACCTGGTATGGGGGCGGGGCTTCCAGCCTCTCTGAAAGTCAGGGTTGGTCTTGTTTTAAGCATTTGAAATGAAAGCTCTTCAGAAGGGGTCAGGACACAGTGGAAGGGAGAATCCTTGCTCAGATGGGGCTCTGCTTTCAACGTTAGTGCTAGAAGGGCTATACCGGGGAGCCCCTTCACCAAATGACCCCTAGACAAGGCAAACAAGTCCCTACTGAACACACATGGTCAGGAAGGGCTTCGGAGAGCTGTAGGCCTTGGGGCCCCCCTTCTTTGAAGGCAGTCCTGCTGGCCGGAGCACAGGATTCTGCCCAGCCTTTAAAGCCCCGACACCCCTCTAAGCTGGGGCAGGGCATGGCACTGGGCCTTCTCCCCTTTTATTCCTCCCCTCTTTAGTTGTAAATATTTCCCATGATTCCTTCTCACCTTTCTGCAGGACAGGAATTGCATTCCCTAAAGGCGGAAGTTACCAGCTTCATGGGACTTGGGCCTCATTACTCTGTCCTGGAAAGGGCTTCCCTGAGTCCTGAAGAAAAGGCATGCCACTTTTGGCTAGCGATTCATAACCTGCTTATCACCGCACCGCAGCTCCTCCCTTCATAAGGAAGTTTTTCTCCACATTGTAAATCTTGAAATCTCTCAGACTTGTGAATGTTAAAAATTTCCCCATCAGGGAATTCTTAATTGGAACAAATTCCCTACTGAGAAACATTCCCCATTTTGATGTGAGAACTCGCCAGGATCAGAAATGGGAGGACCTCTACTCTAACCGTACTTAAGACTGCTTTAGGGGAGGAAAACTCCTTGCTATGGGAGGACCCCTACTCTACCCGTACTTAAGGCTGCTTTAGGAGAGAAAACTCCTTGCTAAACAATGAAAGTACTTGGACCCATGTTTATAATAAGGCAAGGAGTTCTTTGAGCCAGGCCTGTTTTTAGAATTAATACAATGGGATGCTAGGTACCTAAAAGGGTCAGGCAAGTTTTCTCTTGATGAGATTAGTTGACTCAGCTGTGTTTTCTCTGTTAAGACTTACTGAGGAGATTGGTCGACACAGCAGCATTTTTTCTGATTCAGACTTACTGAGGAGATTGGTCAACTTAGCAGGAATTTAGATGGGCAGTCCTTTGGAAAGCATCTACAGTGATTGGTAGATGTAGGGACTTAGGGGAGGTGACATGGGAGAAAAACCCCTATATAAGAAAAAGCAGAATCTCTTGAGGAGATATCCTTTTGGAGGAATTCCTTTTGGAGGATCTCTGATGAGGACCGCTTGGGAAGAATCTCTTGAGAGAGGCTCTGGAGAAGGGAAGCTCTTGGAGGACAATCTCTAAGGAGGTCTCGCTGGAGCTCCTCTAAGGGGACTCTGTCCCTCTGGAGGCTCTGGAGAGAGGCCCTTTGGAACAGTCTCTGGCTGGAAGGCTCTCTGGTGAAGTCAGCTGAGATGGAGCTGGCCTGGTGTCACTAGAATCCTTGTTTAGGCAGACCTTGTGGTCAGTGTTAAAAGACTGACTGACTGATTCTCTCCCTTAAGACTCAGATCTAGGCCATATTGGCTTGAGGCCCTTCATAATTATTCCTTTCCTACTCTTTCTCTAATTCTTCATTATATTATTAATTAAAAATCTCTATAAAACCCAGTTGACTTGGGTATTTGAATAATTGGTAATATTTCCCTGGTGACCACCTTATATTTGATTTTAAAACCAAGACACTGTAGTGAAACATATTTTCTGCGGTCAAATTTACTCACCCTCTCTTATATCTATCACAATTTATATCTTCCATCATTTTAACTCACTACAGTTTATGGGTTTCACTATTTTAAATCTCACAACATTAACTCTAAAAATACACCAAACTGCTCTCATTGAGAGAGCTGGGACCCAGGGTACAGGGCCCAGAGTCAGGGAGACCGGAATTCAAACCTGGCCTCATCCTTCCTAGCTGTGTGTCCCTGGGCAAATCACTTAACATTTTTTTCATCTCAGTTTCCTCATTCTTAAAATGAGCTAGAGAAGGAAATGGACAACGGCTCTGGTGTCTTTGCCAAGAAAATTTCCAATGGGGTCATGAAGAGCCGGACACAGCCCGGATGAGTAAGTCACAACATGGTTGGCATTTACATATAGTGCCTTAAGGCTTGTCAGGCTCTTCACAACAAGTCTGTGAGGTAGGTGTTGATGTTCCCAGAGGACAGTTGGGCACAAAGAGATTGGGACATTCCCCCAGGGGGGTTAGTCAGATCTCTAAGGGTCCCCTGTGGCCTTAAGAATTTATAAATTCCACCCAATGTTTCCCCCTTGGGGTCCTGCCACCAGAATCTTCAGCCAGTCAGTGAAATGAGGATACAGCAGTTTTCCCACTAAGCCTGGCTATTCTCCCCACCAAAAATTGACTGAAGCAGCATGTAGATAGGAGACAGAAAACATTCTAAAGTACAAAGAGGGATGGGAGGGGGGACAGGTGAACAAACAAGGGGTGCAGAGGAGGTTGGCAGCTCCCTGAAATCATTTGAGGGGGCCTGTGGTATCTAAAAAACAACCACCCACTGCAAGTACATATTCTCTTAGTTAAATCGTGGTCCACCACTGACACCTTAGTTTGAATTAGTTTATCATTCAGCTTCCTAGTAATTTAATCCATTAAAAAGATCACTTATTGAAAGCTGAAAAGAACCAGAGGTCATTTAGTCCTTGGGTTCTTAAAAATCTATTTTGATAACTATTTCAATGTAATTGGTTTCCTGTATAATACTAGATCTTTTCTACAACTTAAAACGTTTTCCTGAGATAGTATCTGTGGATTTCTCCAGACTACCTCAGGAGTCCATGACACAAAACAGATTCTCATCACAATAAAAATTGTGATGAGAAAACAGAGGATTACCTAAGTCAAGTGACTTCTCCAAGGTCACACAAATGAGCAGACCAAATGGCCATCAGAATATCAACCCTTATTCTTCTACTCAAAATCCACCACTTTTTCAGTCAGACACTTATCAAGCACCTACCATGTGTCAGTCAAAGAAAGGCAAGAGTCCCTGATTTCAGTAGCTTATGTTTTTTTTTGTTTGTTTGTTTTAAAACTCTTACCTTCCATCTTGGAGTCAATACTGTGTATTGGCTCCAAGCAGAAGAGTGGTAAGGGCTAGGCAATGGGGGTCAAGTGACTTGCCCAGGGTCACACAGCTGGGAAGTGTCTGAGGTCAGATTTGAACCTAGGACCTCCTATCTCTAGCCCTGGCTCTCAATCCACTGAGCTACCCAGCTGCCCCACTCATGATTTTAATGGGGGAGAAAACTTAAAAAAAAATTCTGTACAAACAATATACGTTTGTATCCATCAGCATCCATCAAAGGTACTTAACAGAGGGAAGGCATTAACACCTTGGGAAAAGCTTGTAGAAGGAATTTTAGGGAAGACTCAAAGGAAGTCAGGAAAGGCAGGAAGAAGAGATTTGGAGAGAATTTCAGGCATGGTGGACAGAGTGGAAGTGTATGGAGTCAGGAGCTTAGAGAGTCTTGTGTGCAGAACAGAGGGTGGCCAAATTTGCTGGATCAGAAAGTACATGTGGATGGATCAAGAGTAAAAAGCCTAGAAAGGTAGGAAACCTGCTTCTGAAGGGCTTTAAATGCCAAAGAGGCTTGTATAGGATGCCACAGATGATGGGGAGCCACTGGAGAATTTCATGTAGAGAAGTGACAGTCAGATTTTGTTTTAGAAACATCAATTTGACCACTGGGTGGAAAGTGAACTGGATACTTGAGGCAGGGAGATCGACCAAAAGGTAGTTCCCATAGACCAGGTGTGAGGATCACAACAAGTGATGGTAGTGGCAAGGGAGGGAAAGGGAAGTATATGAGAGATATTACAAAGGCGAAATCTACAACATCTGGCACCATCTTGGATATAAGAGAGAAGACAGAATGAAGATACCTGGTTAACAAGCCTGGATGACTGGGAAGTTGGTGATGACTGGAAGAGAAAGTAATGCTTTGCAAACCTGCCTCATTTAAATCCAATTTAAGAGCAAGTCAAGATTTGCTGTGACACCTGTGGTGTCATTGGTCCTCATTGAAAATGGAATACAAGAAGCAACCTTCAATGGTAATAGGAAAGTTAGGGGGAGGAGAAAGCTGGGGGGAGAAAGATTTTTCCAGTCTTGGACATGTTGAGTTTAAGATACATCCAGTTCTAGATGCCCAATGGGCAGATGCAGATATGAGACTGGAGGTGTGAATTTTAAATTTCCTCCCTCTAAAAAATATAATAACTTTTAATAGAGAAACTAATTTAACTGTTACAGAGGTTAGGACAAAGTTATGATTGGGTAAGTAGATCTGAAAATCTTTAGCTTAGAGATAATCATTGACTCCCTGAGAATGAATGAGCTTACCCAGTGAAATAGGATAGAGGGGGAAGAGAGCCCGGAACTGACTCCTGAGGGAGACCCACAATTACTGGGAGTGAAGCTGAATGAAGATCAAACAAAGGAGACTGAGAAAGAATAATCAGACAAGTAAAAGGAGAACCCTGAGAAAGCAGTGTCACAAACACCAAGAAAGATTATCAATGAGAAGAGGATGGCCAAGGGTGTCCAAAGCTACAGGGAAGGCTACAGGAAGGATGAGGACTGTGAAAAGGCAATTAAATCATTGATAACTAGAAAAAGTCTTTTCACTCCAGTGATGAGAATGGAAGCCAGACTTCAGAGAATTAAGACAAGAGGAAGATGAAAAGAAATGTTGGCTCTAATTATGGTTAACTTTCAAAGAACTTGGCCACAAAAAGGAGAAGATAAAGACAAAAGCTAGTGGGGCTAGAGGAATCAGATGAGGTTTTTTTGAGGATGGAGAACCATAGGCATGTTTATATTAAGTAGGAAGCAGTTAATAGACAGCTAGAGATTGAAGGTTTAAAAAAAAAAGAGGTAGGAATGATAGAGGGAACCGTCTTCTAGAGAAGATGGGGTGGAATGGGTCCACTTGTGTTTGCAGAGGTTGGCTTTGGAAAGAAGGGCTGCCTCTTTGTGTGATACTAAATGAAGGAGGAAATAGTGGAAGAAGGCTTCTGAGGGATGTGAAATGAAGAGAAATAGGTACGGGGAGGGGGGTATCTTTGCAAATGGCCTCATTTTTTTTTTCAATATGAAATAGGACAAAAAGGTGGAGAGAAGAGCTATGGAAGGTTTCAGAAGGGTTTAAATTTGCTGCCCCTATCCTAGAATCTAGTATTCTGTTAGATCAGTTTATAGGATATAATCCACCTTTCCAGAAAGTTCACATTCCTTCTCTATAGTCAGGCCAAACTGGTCTACTTACTGTTCCCCTTAGGCAACATTCTTCCTTCCATGGGAGAATTTTTCTTCCTATATTTCATTACATTGAATGCCAACTTCCTTCATGGCTCAATTCTTGGGCCATATCCTAACAGATATATCTCCCTCTGGCTTTATTTATTATTACTTTTCTCCCTTCCTGAAACTGGTCACGTACAGAATATTCCAAAAATAGTTCAGTTTTAAACTATTAAAGCTTAAAGTGATGGCAGTGTCAAAGGAGAGAAGGGAGAGAGTTCATGAAGGTAGTATCTCTTTAAGTAGTTTTAAATTGTTATATGGCTTTGATTTACTCATCTGTGTATGGATTGCATCCACCTAGGAGAATGCAAAAAGTCTGGCAAAGTTCGACATAGGATGTGTAAGTTTGGATGAGAGAGAAAAAGAGAGGAACTATGTGCTGCCAGTCAATCCCAAGCTGATTCCTTCTCAGATGCTTAATAAAGGGTTGGTAAGGGGACTGTGTTGAGCACTAGCAATACAGAGAAAATGCAAACAGTCCTTGCCTCAAGGAACTGATGATATTTTAATGGGATGTCCAGATAAGGCAAACCCAAGTAGAGTTCCACAGAGGGGAAAGTTAGCAGGTAGGTAGCAGGATATTTGGGTGGAGGAAGGAAACAAAAAGAAGGATATTAAAAAATGACAAATTTCCACATCTACTGTCTTGATTGAAATTTGACAAAGAGGTAAACTAAGGCAAAGGGCATGTGATAGAGGCAGCAGGGTGACTCAGTGGGTTGAGAGCCAGGTCTAGAGACAAGAGGTCTAGGGTTCAAATCTGGCCTCAGATACTTCTTAGCTGTGTGACCGTGAGCAAGTCACTTAACCCCTGTTGCCTAGCCCTTACCACTCTTCTGCCTTGGAACCAATACATAGTATTGATTCTAAGATGGAAGCTAAAACTTAAAAAAAAATAATACTTAGTTTTTATTCTAAATCAGAAGGTAAGTGTTTAAAAATAAATTATTAAAGGACATTCAACCTGATAATAAAAGGATAGGTCTAGTTGCTGTCCCTCTGGCCAAGGGATCCTGAATCAAGAGTACAAAACATTTTATAAGGAAAAAACAAAGCACAGAAATCATCTAATTGGCCAGCATTGCGGAGATGAAAGACCACTATTGGCTGCATTGGAGCAAGCCAACAGAGCCCGCACTTGTCATGAGGACCATCTCAATCTCTAAAGAATGTCTTCGTAAATATCGGTCCAGCCAGCATCCTGAGGTCCCTGATGAGGGTAGACTGTCAGGAGCTTGGGGGGGGGGGGGACAAGGGTCTCAGGATGCCACAGACTTAACTGGTGACTGGGGGAAGGAGATAAGACCACTTTAATTGTTAAAGATGAGACAAGATCGGGGTGTCCTAGCCTCTCAGGGATACCCCCAAACCTCACAGGAAATCCTGAGACCACGCTTTATGAGAGAATTGAGAACAGAATTTTTCTGTAACTGGTAGTGCTAGTGCTAGCTTCTCTGTTCAGAGAAGGAGAGGTAGATTAGCTCACATAAGCTTCTCTGCTCAAACCTCAGAGAAGACACTTTAGGTTTGGAAGAACGGTTGTTAGAGTAAAAAGTCAAATTATAGGGCAGCTAGGTGACACGGTGGCTAGTGCTGGACCCGAAACCAGGAAGACTCAGCTTCCTGAGTTCAAATTTGGTTTCAGACACTAGATGTGAGACCCTGAAGGACTCATTTCACCCTGTTTGCCTCAGTCTCCTCATCTGTAAAATGAGCTGGAGGAGGAAATGGAAACCCCTCCAGGATCTTTGCCAAGAAAACCTCAAGGAGTTGGACACGACTGAAATGACATGAATAACAACAAAAAAAAATCCAATAAAAATATAGGATCAAAAATTAATTCCCTCACCACGATTGGTTTTGCTGAGAGCAGTCTCAGCTGTTTGACACTTACAGACCTCCTAGTCAGCATGAATTTTATAACCACAGGGAACTTTAGGTCATTTGGTCCAGAGCCTTCAACATGCAGAAGTGTAATCTCTGGCCAAAAAGAGGTTAGGTGACCAGCCCAAAGTCACCGGGTGGCCCAGTCAGGACTAGAATTCACATGTCCCAGCTTCCAACTTGGTTGCTCTTCCTGGCAGACCTATTCACATTTTCTCCTAAATCTTTAAATGGAACTTTTTGGAGACCCAAATCTAAATTCGCCCGTGGGTTTGGCTGAGTTATTCAGGAGGTGCCAAGTTGCACATTTGATGCTTCCTATTTCCACCCCCGCAACTTAATTCAATTCTGTAAGCTTTTATTAAGCATCTCCTTCTGAATCGCAGAGAATATGCTGTGGGGGACCCAAAAGGACAATAATCCTCCACTAGCAAAACACAAGCTGGTTGTTTGGAGCTCAGAAGGCATTTCCTCAAAGGGAAAAAATGTCTAAATGGTGGTTGTGTTCTCATTGTGGTCCATAAGAACCCATTTTGCTCATCGCATTCCTGAAAGATTATATTAATAGTACACCTAAGCATTCCATTCTGTGACATAATTGATAGATGGCAGGATAAAACGTTGGTTTAAATCCTACCTCTAACACTTAATGTCTGTGCATCCAGGGGCAAGTTAATCTCACCAAATCTCAGTTTCTCTATCTGTAAAATGGGGATCATAATTCTTGGCAATGAAGAGTCCTGAATGTATTCATGACATTCAGAGGTCCTGGGTTTAAATCCTGTGACTTGTGACCCTGTGATATGACAAATCATGTAATCTTTCTAGGCATGTTTCTTCATTTGTAAAATGAAAGAATTGGTCTATATTATTTCTTAGTTTCTTTCCAAATCTAATCTTTCCTAGTATTTAAAAACAAAACAAAACAAAACAGGGGCAGCAAGGTAGCTCAGTGGATAGAGAGCCAGGCTTGGAGACAGGAGGTCCTGGGTTCAAATATGGCTTCAGACACTTCCTAGCTGTGTGACCCTGGGCAAGTCACTTAATAATTGCCTACTCCTTACCGGGGTGTATGGGGTGCTCAGGGAGGGGTAATATCTCTGGTATGGAGGGCTTGTTGTGCCCTCCTAGGGCAGCTCTCCAGCCACTGACCCTCACCTGACACCCAGCTCTCACTTGTGGCTCCCAGTAGCTACTAGCATGCGGCAGCGGCCACACCCCGGGCAACGTCTTCGACAGGCCGGCTAAACCTTGTGAGGGTAGCCATTGGGTCGACGTCGACCCCTGGTGAACCAGGGCTTTGCTCACCCAGCATGTGAAGACTGCTTCGGCTGAACAGACAGAAGAAACCAACAAGAAGTTTCAACGGCTGAGATGGCGATGCAGCAAGGCACTGTGGAGTGCTTAGGGCGTGTTGGAGCACAAAAGACAACACGGCCATCCAATGCAGCTGAGGAAGTCTCCAGGTGTAACAACTTTTCATACCAATGGACCCAGGCTTCCAACGCCAAGAGAGTGGGACTGTCTCTGTGCATCGGCTTTTCCACTTAAATCTTCATGCACAGGTGTCTTTGTGCACAAAAACACACAAAGACAATCGTCATCCTCGGTTCGAGAGACAACCAACAATCCTTACCACTCTTCTACCTTGGAATCAATACACAATATTGATTCTAAGACAGAAGGGAGGGTTTTTTTAAGTCATTTTTCTAACATATTTATACTACAGGTAAGGAAACTGAAGACCAGGGGAGGTTAGTGTCTTGTTCAAAGTCACACATATTATAAGTGACAAAGGCAGGATTCGAATCAAGATTCTTCCTATGATCTTTCTTCTTGTACCACATAATTACCTCTCATCATCTCAAAATGAATATTATCTAAAATCAAACTTATTGTCTTCCCTCAAAAATCCGAGTCTCTTCAAGACTTTAGAGCAGAAAATACATCAACATTTTTTTATTTTAATAACAAATTTCCACATACATTTTCCAAAGTGATATGATCCAGATTGGCTCCCTCCTTTTTTCCCTCCCCACTCCTGGAGCTGACAAGCAATTCAATCTGGGTTATACATGTATTCAGAAAATGCATTTTTATCCATGGCACTAGACTTCTCTTGGTTGTCAGGATAGAAGCCAGAGGGCCATTACTGACTCATTTCCCTTTCTTACATGAGCATCCACCAACTCCTATCGATTTTTCCTCTCCTGCACCCATCCCCAGCTTTTATTCTCACAACTAGTCTACAATTTGAGGGACCCTTTACGTCACATATTTATACCTAAAGACACTAAAATAACCTCCTGCTAGAATTCTCTGCTTTCCTTTGAGCCCATCTTCTACAGTGCTGTCTGAGTGATCTTCCCAAAGTGTCTTTTTGCATCTATCCCTCCACTTTTCAAAAACCCTGTGGTACTCCTCATGGTCCATGATGGTGGTTGCTAAGCAACAGGATGAGGGCTATGAAAGCACAATTTGGTCTTGGACAGTTGGGGAAGGGATGGGGAAGGAGGCAATTTCCTCTCTTCTCTCCCAGTTGGGGTTTCTGATGATCCTATTGTAACAATAATAATAATAATAATAATAATGGTGCTTTAAGTTCACAAACTGTTTTACATTTGTTTCCCCTTTTATTCTTGCTATAATCCCATGAGATAGGTGTTAATATTATTCAATTATATTCTTGGCTTCAATCGAACCAAGATACCTATAGGAAACAAAATGGCACCAGAAAATGAATGCTGGACCTGAAGTCAGGAAATGTCATTGTACATTCATTTCAGTAGTGTCTGACTCTTAGTGATGCCATTTTGGGGACTTGGGGGAAATATATGGGAGGTTTGCCATTTCCTTCTCTAGTTCATTTCACAGATAAGAAAACTGGGGCAAAAAGTGTTAAAAGACTCGCCTAAGTTCACAGGGCTATATTTGAACTTGGGTCTTCCTGACTAGACCCAGACTAACTCAAACCCCAGTTTGGACACTTAATGCCTCTATGGTCATAATCTCACTAGGCTTCAGTTTCCTTATTTGTAAATTTGTGATAATGATACACATAGCATTTATCTCATAATGTTAGTGTAAAGAACAAATGAAATTATGTACGTCAAGTGCTTTGTAAATCTAAAGCACGATGAAAAATGTCACCTATTATTAGCATTGGAGGAGAATTTATGGTTTGACATGGAAAAAATCCCTTAAGCTGAGAAAGCCTTCCCCAAAGCCTGGGATTACAATCACTGCGTCTGCCTTTCAATTCTTGTAGAGCTTATTGTCTAATCCCTCATTTAGCTCACGTACAGAGAAGCTACTGAGAGGTGGAGCTGCCAAAAAACGGAGACAATTTTTTGAGGGGAAGTTAATACATTGAATCGAAGTATCAGGATCCCCAAAGATTTCAGCAGGTTATAATAATGAACCAAATCTAATAAGATGGAATTTAATAGGGCTAAAAATAGTCTTCTACCTGAGCCTAAAAACTCATCTCCACAAGTATAAGATATGCGAGGTTTTCAGGTGAAGAAAGATCCTGGTGTTTCAGGAGTCTGAAATATGAGCCAACAACGGGACAAAGAAGCCCAAAATATCATGATCTTGTTGTGGTTGTTCAACTAGACTCTGTGGACCCTACCATAAAAAACTATGAGGTTTTCTTGATAAGGATATTTCCTTTTAGATTAAGCAACTTGCTCAGGATCACACATTTAATAAATATCTAAGGCCAGATTTGAACTCAGATCTTTCTAGCTCTAGGCACAGCACTCTGTCCACTGAGCCATCTAGCTACCCCATTATAATCTTAGGCATAATTAATAATCACTAGTACTTATATAGGGCTTTAAGGTTCTATCCTCATAACAATCCTGGGAGATAAGTGCTATTATTATCTCTATTTGATAGGAAAAAAAAATAAGTCTGAAAGAGGTAAAGTAATTTGTCCAGGGTCTCACAGCTAGTAGCCTTTGAGGCAGGATTTGAACCCAAGTCTTCCCAGTCATTTTGTTGCCTACCTGCCTATGATGTAAAAAATGACAATATAATGTCCTTTGGCTTGTTCAGACGATGGCTCCGAATATTGCGTTTGGTTCCAGATGCCAGATTTCTCCGAGGTACCTTGACAGACTAGGACTTAATTAGAGGAAGGTGATCCCTGAAGTAAGAGGACAGAAAACCACATCTTTCAGGACTCTGAGACAGGTCCTAAGACAGCAAGATTTTCAGAGCCTTTCTTTATTAATAATAATGTTAAGAAAAAATAAATATGATAGTATTAAACTAGAGAAAGACTAAAGGTTTGTTGTGTAAAGGAATAACTAGACTTTTTTTCTGCTTAGTTTCAAGTGAGACTAAATAAGCCTCTGTTGCATTCCCTTATTGGATAGATAAACATAAGGAGGAAAGTCCCAACAGTCTAAGATAGCCCCACAAGGAATGGGATCCTTAGGAGGTGGGGAAGATCACTCCTGATCAATCTTCAAGTGGAGGCTGGATGACCGTTTTTCTATACTGTAGAGGATACAGAAGTTTACAGATTGCACTTGACTTCCCTCAAAGTCCCTTCTGAAGCCATTGAAATTCGGTTCTTGTGCTGTGGAGAGTTCCCCAGATAGCACTCCAGGAAGGAAAAGCTTCCTTAAACCAAGGTACTCGGAGAGGAGACTTCATTTGGAGTAGAAAAACAAGAGCTCCTGTTTGTAGAGTTCTTTCTGCTTATAAGAGCTTCTCATGTAGATGATCTCATTGGAATTTCATGTAGTTCTGAGTCCCCCTAATACTTGACTGCCCCCCAAAACTACCTCAGGTCCAAAGGACTTAGTGAGCATGGATCAACGGCCACCAAAATAATAGTCTGTGAGACATCTCCCACGTTTGTTTTACTAAGCCAATCAGAAGACACATTCTTTAAAAACACAAGATATTCCCATGTGCCACTGCAGCAACTTTGCCCGGGCTTCTCGTTAGTCCTTCCTTCCAGGAGAAGCAGGCTTATTTTTTCATAGGCACATGAAGGAAAAAGAAGGCAGAAGGAACCAGGTGAGCTGCATCATACTGAAAGGGAATGATAATCCTCTGGGGCAAGTCTGCTAACCCTCAGGTTACTCAGAGAAAGGACACAGGCCAGCAAACTCTATTTGCCAACCCAAAGAGGGTGATTAACCTCATAGCATAGCTCTCAGGTTCTATTTATTAGCAAGGGAAGAAGGTCCAGAAAGTGATTAAAAAAATTTTTTTAAACCCTTGTCTTCCATCTTAGAATCAATACTGTGAATTGGTTCTAAGGCAGAAGAGTGGTAAGGGCTAGGCAATGGGGTGTCTGAGGCCAAGTAAGTGTCTGAGGCCAAATTTGAACCCAGGACCTCCCACCTCTGGGCCTGACTCTCAATCCACTGAGCCACCCAGCTGCCCCCAAGGGAGTGATTTTTGAATGAGGAAAAAGACAAAACTACCAAAGCTATCAAGAAAAAACAAAGCCTTAGTAAAATCCCAGAACATAAGCACATGAATGAACAAGTCTGCTATTCTATTCCCCAGCCTCTCCTCCTGGGACTATCATTACAATGACTAAATCACTGCTTGAAGGTTCTCCACCCAACCATTTCTGAGAAACTCAAATGGGGCAAGGCTCACTTCAGGAAATAGAAAATGGATATTTGGCAGCTTTCTTTCTTTTTTTAAAAAAATGCCATCTGCTTTGGGACTTTACCTGTGATAATAGGAAAAGGATAGGGAAGAGTAAATAATTTAGCTGCAATAAAGTTTTAGAAGAGAAATTAATATTGCTATTAATAGCATGTTTTAAATTCAGGTGAGTATTCCTTTTATAGAAGGAAAAAGAGGTAAAACTTCAAAAAGAATACAGAGTAGGGACAACTAGTAACTCTATGGATAGAAAACCAGGCTTGGAGATGGAAGGAAGTAGGTTCAAATCTACCCCTGGAAACTTCCTAAATGTGCAGCTCTGGGTAAGTCACTTAATTTCAATTGTCTAATCCTTATTGCTCTTCTGGCTTGAAATGATACTTACTAATAATTCTAAGACAGAAGGTAAAGATGCAAAAATAAATACAGAGTTCTCTCAGCAAATATTATAAAGTAAAGGACAGTGAACCAATAATGTTCAATAAAAATAGAATTCTGTGGATTTTCTGAGTGGTTCAAAGTAGGAACAAAACTCAGCAATGAAAATGAGTCAAGAATTAAAGCTCTTGATGCAGAATTTGAGAACACAATGAGCAGATTAAAATATACTGAATCTATAATGGATAATCTCTCTAAACAAGTGAAAAAGAGATCATCAGATTTATAATACAAAAAATACTAAAGTGAAGAAAACTTGGCAGGAGAGAAAAGACAACATAGCTGAGAGTGATGGGAGGGGAAACCATGAAAGGTTTGAGGACGATTGAAAAGGCTTGAAAGAGTCTCTGTGTTTAGTAGGATGCTAAAGTGATAGAGGAGGTATAGATGGTGACAGTGAGGGTGCAATTTAGGTTATGTAACATAAATTTGCAGTGGACCCAATCAGAATAGTTGCATGATTTTCTCCATCTTTCATTTGGCAGCATGTGTGTGGGAACAAAGGTGATGATTAACAAGAGTGGTCCAAGACTGACACTTAGCTGGGCATAATCAATAACATGATAAGATGGGATAGAGATTCAAAAGGGGAAGACAGTGTTGCAGTGAACTGGTTCACCGAGGATTTCAATATGAGAAGAACAGAAGTGCAGTGGAAGGAATCTGGGAGAGAATAGAGGAATCTAAGTATTGGAGGCTATGGTGTGGACAAAGAGTAGGGTTAAGTTAAAAAAAAAAAAGGGAGAGGGAGAGGTAAAAGACCAATAGACTGGAGTTGGAAAAGAGAATTTTAGAATTCTTGAATCTAGAAGTGGCAAAATTTATAAAAATAATTATGCCCTTTGACCCAACCATCCTACTACTGGAAATAATCCTGGAGAGCATGAGAGAGAGAGAGAGAGAGAGAGAGAGAGAGAGAGAGAGAGAGAGAGAGAGAGAGAGAGAGAGAGAGAGAGAGAGAGAGAAACTGTTTAAAGCCATTCACAGAAGCAAGATTTGTAATTTCAATGGCAAGATCAAGGGTATGACTATCAGTGTGACTGAGGTGGAGAATAGCTCATGGGAAGGGAGTAGATTGAAGAACCAAGTGGTTAAGATATTTGAGGGAAAATCAACATGTATATTGAAGTTTTGGGATAAGGAGGCAAGAACTGAAGAGAAGAGGAAAAAATGTAAGTCAAGTAATCAAAGTCACTGAGTGAGGAAGGGGAGTGACCTGGGAGTCTGTAGGCAACAGCTACCAGGAAAGGGAAGGAAATAGTATATTCTGGGGTGGTGTGGGGTGGGAAGAAGTGAGTGGGGAAAGGAGCTCAAGTTCAAACTTAAAACAAGCTTCTCTGCAAACCTGACTCTAATTATAGATTTTTTTTTTAAAATGGAGATTCAAAAAAAAAAATGGAAACCAGACAATCCAATATTAAACTTATAAACACTTCATTATGCCATGGATGTTGATCTCTTCCTACACGTACAATCATCAAGGGGAGCTGGAAGCTAGCAATAGCATGAATTTTCATCTCTTGTATTTCCAATTAATATACATTGATATACACATAGAGCACTGGTACCTAGCTAAATAAGTCAATCGTCTCAGCTACTCGCATCACCATTTTAAATTTCTCTCTGACCCAACTTCTCCAAAGGTAGGCTAAAAATCTCCATGTAGAATTAGCATCTTGAATAGATGAATTTCATGTTCCTTTTCTTTTTCCTAGTGGTCCTCTCTATGACTTGGTATTCTGCTGCTGTAGCTCCAGGTGAGAGAAACAAATATGCTGGTGCAGGAAGCTTCATTGAACTTCAACATGGAATAGAGAGAGGCTGCCAAAACCAAGGTACCACTGACTGCGGACCTAATTAATATTCCAAGCCATAAATGAGCCCTGCTCAGAGATCTACAAAGAAACCATGTGTGAAACTAATAGGGGCTGATGTGGGTAGTTGATATTCTCAGTTAACAGGCTTTCCATTTGTCTGAATTATTTATCAATGACAACTGGTGTATAAGTTCATTCACGTCTAGGTTAAAGATCCCATTTTGTTTGTCCATTCATCTTTTTATATTTTTTTTTGCAGCTTTCCTTTAATAGAATCATATTGGATACTCTCTCCTTCTGCTTCTATTTTATTTCATATTATATTTCATATGTTTTCCCACATTTCTGTGTGCCATTGAAATTACAAATCTTGCTTCTGTGAATGGCTTTAAACAAACAGTTCTCTCTCTCTTGCTAATGTTCTCCAGGATTATTTCCAGTAGTAGGATAATTGGGTCAAAGGGCATAATTATTTTTATAAATTTTGCTATTTACTGCTAGATCACACTCTAAAGATTTTACTAATTTGCCATTTCACTAGCAATGTGTAAACGCTCCTGTTTCTCTACAACCTTCTCAGTATTATTTTGTCACTTCTAATTATTTTTCCTGTTTTGTAATTATGAAGTGTACATTTTAGAAGCTACCTGAAGTTATCTTAATTTGCATTTCTTAGATTATTAAAGTAGAACATTTTCTTCTTTAAAAAAATAACCCTTTCCTTCTATCTTAGAATCATTATTGTATATTGATCCAAGGCAGAAGAGTGGTAAGGGCTAGACAATAGGGATTAAATGACTTGCCCAGGGTCACACAGCTAGGAAGCATTGGAGGTGACATTTTAACCCAGGCCCTCCCCTTTCTAAGTCTGACTCAATCCACTGAGTTACTTAGCTGCCCCCTAAAGTAGAATATTCTCCAACTGATTATTTACATTGTTTCCCTTTTTATTTTTGTAAACTTTTCATATTTTTGAACATACATTAGAGACTAGGTGTTACCCTTGAATAGTTGTAACAATTCTTTAAAATTTTAGATAACAACTACTTTGTTAAATTTGTCCTAAATGTTTTCCTCTATCTATTATTTTATCCTGAATTTTTAATTGTAAAGATTTTTTAAATTGTAAAGATATTTTATATTAATGCAATTTAATTATCTACCTTGTCCCAAATTTCTTTATTTGTATGATTTAAAAATTGATCCTTCCTCCATAACTGAGATCAATAGATCTAACACTAAAACTAATTAATGAACCAAATTTTTGTCTTTTGAAAGAAGTAGCTAATTCAGTGAAAAGAGCTTTGAGTTTGGAGTAAGAGCATCTGGATTCAAATCCCTGCCTCTCAATACCTTGTAGCATTGGCCAAATCATCTAAACTCCAAAGTCTGAAATTCCCTTACCTATCAAATAGGGGTATTGGACTAGATGACCTAGTTTATTTCTAGCTCTGAGAATATGAGCCTGTGAATTACCAATTATTGGTGTTTCCCTAAAGTTTGCCTCCCTTTAGATTGATTATTAGTTCTTTTTCTCTTTCTTTTTCTTTTTTGTTTTGTTTATAAATATAGAGACATATTTTCTCCTTTTTCCTTTATCAAAACATGAATTTTAATACAAAGCTTGCATTGGTTATTTCTATCAAAGTCTTAATTTATACACCTTATTTGACTGTAGTTAGTAACAGGTTGAAATGTATTATTTTTTGTTAGGAATGTATTCAGCCAATTAAAAAAATTTCACCTATAATTTGTAAGGATGTTTTAAATTATAGTTTTGTTGCTGGTCATTGTGATGGATAGAAAGAAGTCTGTTCCATGGAGGTAGAGAGTAGTTTCACCATGCTGAATGTGGCCCTGGAAAATAAAACTAAAAAAAAAAAAGTAGTCTAGTCTTTTTTCTCTGTAACTTTAATTGAATTTTACTTCTTTTTTCAGTTACCAAGGATTAATTTTTCTCTCCCTGCCACTTTCCTCTTCCCCAATTCAAACAAAAACAAAACCTTGTAACAAATACATATAGTCAAGCAAAACTAGTTCCTCCATTGGACATGACCCAAAATATGTCTCATTCTGTACCTGGAGCCCTTCACCTCACTCTCAGAAGGATCATGGTTCATCATGTCTTCTGGAATCATGGTTGATCATTGCATTGATTAGAATTCTTCCGTCTTCAAAGCTGTTTATCCTTACATTGTTGCTGTGATATTATTAATCACACACCTGGTTCTGTCACTTCATTCATTAGATCATACAAATCTCTGGGTTTCTCTGAAACTATTCCTTTAGACATTTCTTAGATCCCAATCCTATTATTATACAATGATATATCATAACTGTTCAACTGTTCCCCCAATAATAGCAATAATAGTTACCTCCCTATTTCTTTGCCACTGCCAAAATATATACCAGCTACCACTGCTATAAATATGTTTTTGTTTGTATGGGTCCTTTTTCTCTGCCCTTGATCTCTTCAAGAAATAGATCTAGTATCCTAGAGGAGTGGTTGTTTGGGAAGATTAGGAAGGCAACTGGAGGTCTTTTAGATGGATGAGTGGAGGACATGCAACAATTTGGCTGAATGGCTTAGCTTTAGAGATGGGAAAGTGGCTTTGTTCAGACTGGGTTGCAAAGGTCAGGGAGTACAGTGGTTAGAGCTTTAGGGTTACCAGGCACAAGTCCTGGACTAGAAGCAGCCAGCAATCCTAGATGCATTAACAATTGGGTAGGTTCTTTTTTTTTAATCTTTACCTTCTGTCTTAGAATTGATACTAAGATGGAAGAATAGTAAGGGCTAGGCAATGGGGGTTAAATAATTAGCCCAGAGTCACATAGCTAGAAAATGTCTGAGGCCAGAATTGAACCCAGTTCACTAACTCATTAATCATACCTGCCCTTTCACTTGTTATCATTAATTTGGATGAGTACAGTGAAGTGAACTCACTGAATTCATAGAACTCTTTATCACCTTTTTACCCATCTTGGGTTTCACTTTCCTATCAAGGGAAAAAAATAAATCCTCTCCAAAAGAAAAGGCAGGGAAGTGATTTCTGTTGAATCTACCACTATCTTTCCAGTTACCCAGCTTTGCAACCTCAGCAATATCCTTGATTCTTCACTCTCCTTTACCCCCTATATTCAGTCAGTTGCCAAATCTTGTCAATTCTACCTCCACAATAGCTCTTGCACCTGTCCCTTTCTCTCCATTCACATGGCCGCCATGTTTGTAGAGACCCTTGTCACCTCTCACTTGGACAACTGAGATAGCCTCCTAATTATTCTTGCTGCCTCCAACCTCTCACCTTCTCTAATCTGTTTTCCAACTGACAGACTGATATAAGTAAGACACATTTCTGCTGACTGATCATGTCAGTCAATAAATAACAGGCTCAATAAACTGAAGTGGGTCCTTTTTAACCTCTCAGCTATAATACAGATTTCTCTGTTTGACACTTAGAGATCTTCACAATCTGGATCCAATTTGTCTTTCCAGAATAAAAACATATTACCCCTTGTGTAGATCAAAGCATTCCATCTTCCATTTTATTTCCTTTATAAGATTTTTATTGTATGTGTGATATGTGGCTTCTTTCACAACATAGGCAATGTGGAAATATGTATTGCATGAAAGGACTGCATTCATGTTGGAGGGGGAAGAGGGAAAAGGGAGAAAAATCAGAATCCTAAAATGTCAGAAAACAATTGTTAAAAATTATTTCTAGGGGACAGCTAGGTGGCTCAATAGATAGAGAACCAGGCCTAGAGACTGGAGGTCCTGGGTTCAAATTTGGCTTCAACTTCTTCCTACCTGTGAGTTCCGGGGCAAGTCTCAACTCCCATTGCCTAGTCACTCTTCCACCTCAAATCCAATATATAGTATTGATTCTAAGATGGAAAGTATAGATTTTTTTTGTTGTTGTTTCTACATGTAACTGAAAAACAAATGAATTTTTACCAAAGGAATAAAATAATATACTCCTTTTCACATATCCTACATTCTTTGATCTACTTGCTTACTTACAACATCCCATAGCTCATCTCCATGCTCTCACACAGGCTATCCTCTATTCCTTTGATGCTTTTCTTCCTTATTTCTGCCTGTTGGAACCTCTGACTCCCCTAAAGATTCAGCTCAAAGGGTACCTCCTTTAAGAGACCTTTCCTGATTCCCCTAGTTATCAGTTCTCCTTTCCTCAGAAACTATTTTGTATTTATTCTGCAAATATTTTCGTTTTACTGACCTGTATATACATTGTTTTCTCAAAGAGCAAAGGCTCCTTGAGCTAGAGAATTTTTCTTTTTCTTTTTTTGTCTTTCATTCTTTGGCACCTGGTAAATGCCTATTGAAAGAAACAATGAATAAATGAATGAATGAATGAATGAATGAATGAACGAATGAATAAGAAAGTGATTATTAAGAACCAGCATGGCTTCATTAAGAATAGGTCATACCAGACTAACCTCATTTCTTTTTTTGACATTTTCTTTCTTGAACAGGAGCCAGGTACCTACAATAAATACAATATCTTTCACAAGGAATGCACTTAATGATTGGATGGTTGCTGTTCTTTGTACTCCAAGAGGACCCAAATGATATCAGTATGTTGTCAGTGTGTCCCACTGTGGCTGATCAGATCAGTATGGACTTGGAAGGCACAAATGCACAAATGGCTCCTATGAACATTTGAGGTGGAGGTGTCTAAATTTTGGGGTTTCATTTCTTTTGTGCTATTGTAATTCTGCTTTGCTCATTTAACGCAGAACCTCCTTTGATGCATTTAATAAGTATAGGGATGAGGATAGAGTTGGACATGTGATTTCATTTATGTAGGAATTCCCAGATTAACTGGATTGAGGGTCTGGTCTAGAGCTAGGAGGTTCTGGGTTCAAATTTGATCTCAGATATTTCCTAGTCATGTGATCCTAGGCAAGTCATTTAACACTCCACCCCCCTCCCCATTGCCTAGCCCTTAAGGTCTTCTGCCCTAGAAACAATACATAATATTGATTCTATGACAGAAGGTTAAGAGTTTCCTTTTTTAAAAAAATTTAAATGAGGAAAACTCCCTCTACCAGTGCAGAATGGTGCCTTTTCTGTAGCTTAAAATCTTAGAGAGTTATTGCTCAAGAGCACGGAAAGACTCATGGACTTGCCAGGGTCTACATAGTATGTGAAAGAGCCTAGCTTGTATCCAAGTTTCCCTGACTCCAAGTCAAGCTCTCTGTCTATTATACTATGCTGCTGTAATGGAGGGGGAAATGGAGCCACCCACTACGTTTACTTGAAGCTAGAGAATGAGAGAGATGGAATGGAGCAAGAAGATGCAGGGGTTGGGTAGATTGTTTCTCCCCTCTCTTTCCTTAGGAAAACCCACACTAGTTGTCTTCAGAGTTATAGACTATATTTCTTCAGTGACTGGGTTGAATATAAGATCCAAGACTGAACTGATTCTCCCTCCTTGAGGAGAAAGTGTAGCTCTTTTCCCCAAGCTTCAGGTCTTTCTTCCTAGATATTATGAAGCAGGCACTTGATCTAATCAAACAGCTATTTATTCTTGAGGAACACACATAAGATTGGATAAATAAGACTGTTGGGTAAGGCAATGGGAAAGTAGGATGTAGGAAGTCCCTAAGGGAGTAACAACTGATCTCCTCCCCAAATCCTGAAGGGTCAGTTGTGAGAGCTGTCCTGACGTCTATCTGTCCTATTTATAATATGAAGTTCACAAGTGTCACATTAGAGGAATAGAGAGGAAATCTTCCTTGGGTGAATAGCTTTATGATAAAGTCCTATCCACTCCTGTTGTCTTCCATTGGATTCAGGGGGTCTGGATTCACAGAAGGATGATCGAGAGGTTCTCTCAGACCAACCTCTCTGGAGGGCTCCCCAAAGAGAGAAGTGAAGTAACTGCTTGGATCTTCTCACTTCCTCTGTTCCTTCTCTGGGATTCTCTGCCCTTCTTACTCTTCCCCTGCTTGAGTTGTACTTCTAGCATGTTGAATCTGATTTTTCCTCTCTTATACTGCCTAATATTAAATGCACTTAACAAACGTTCTTAAGCTTGCTAAAGTGAATATATTTTTGAATTTGATAAGTTCTGTTTATAAATATTTTCTCATTTTATCCTCACAACATTCACGAGAGATATGGTGGCAAGTTCTATTTGGATCAAATTAACAAAAAGAGGAATTGACCAAATTCTTTTTTTAAAATATATTTTAAATAATATTTTATTCCCCCAATTACACATAAAACAGATTTTAACATTCATTTTAAACATTTTCTTTTTACCTTTAATTCAAATTCTCTCCCTCCTTCTCACCTTCTGTTTCTCACTCATTTCCACTCTTCTCCACTCCCTGTGACAGAAAGTAATCTGATATAGATTTTACATGTGCAATCATGTAAAACATTTTCCATATTGGTCATTTTGTGAAGGAGGAGGAGGAGGAGGAGAAGGAGGAGAAGAAGAAGAAGAAGAAGAAGAAGAAGAAAGAAAGAAAGAAAGAAAGAAAGAAAGAAAGAAAGAAAGAAAGAAAGAAAGAAAGAAAGAAAGAAAGAAAGAAAGAAAGAAAGAAAGAAAGAAAGAAAGAAAGAAAGAAAGAAAGAAAGAAAGAAAGAAAGAAAGAAAGAAGGAAGAAGAAGAGGAGGAAGAAAGAGGAGGAAGAATGAAGAGAAGGAAAAGAAAGAGAGAGAGAAAGAAAGAAGGAAAGAAAGAAGGAAGGAAGGAAAGAAGGAAGGAAGGAAGGAAGGAAGGAAGGAAGGAAGGAAGGAAGGAAGGAAGGAAGGAAGGAAGGAAGGAAGGAAGGAAGGGAGAGAGAGAAAGAAAAAGAAAAGGAAGGAAGGAAGGAAGGAAGGAAGGAAGGAAGGAAGGAAGGAAGGAAGGAAGGAAGGAAGGAAGGAAGGAAGGAAGGATGGGGATGGTGGTTTTGGGGGTCAGCAGTTCCAGATATGATATGATAGGAAGTAGACTGCCTGGAAGCATGAGAGTTTTGTTTTGCTTTTTTGCTCTCACATGATTCAGATAAGGTATTCCATTGTAGGATAGACCAGGATAATATGAGGTTCCTGTTGAGTGAGTATGGGAAACAGGGGAAGAGGAAAAATTTGGAAGTAGCTCACATTGAGTTGTGCTTTTAGGACAGGTGAAGGGAAACTTTTGTACTTTCTTATTTTAACTCAATATTCCTGGGTTTTAAGCTTTGTTGTTTCTATTCCTTATTCTGCTAAAGGATTGCCAATGCTCTTAAGAAGCCTCAAATTCCAGTGCCTTAAGGCAAAGTCCTCTTTACCTTATCCTAGTTTTAGTCCTGGCTAGATGATTTTTAGGATCCTTTGAATTCTGACCATTAATGACTTAAAAGTGAATTAGTCTTGCAGTTATATTTCAGGTTAATGTTGGTTTTAGAGCATTTGTAAGAATGGGGCAAAATCAAAGCCCAGACTAAGGAGGGTACAAATCTCCTTGGGGATATTCGTCAGAAGCCTGTTGGAACTCTTCCAGGAAGATTTTTAATTGTTTTCGGTTCACTGAAGCTCTTTTCATATGATGATGTCGCAATAGCAGGCACAGAAAAAAATGTGTACCTATTAAGACAACAAAATGATAAATAACTTTTACCTTTAATAAAAGCAATGCACTGGATTCCTTGTTTAATCTGTCTAGTCTGTACTTAACTAGACTCCAAGCAGCATCTTTCCCTTTTCATAGAAAAAACAAAAAACAAACCATGCACTGTCAACTGTTCTTATCCAGTGTGACCCAGGATGCTACAAGGATGATAGCTAAGTTGCAGAATGTATCTTTAACAATTCTTCTTGGAAACTTCAAAAGATCTCTGTCTTTATTATTATAGTGATTCACTCTCTGTATTCAGGGAAGATTGTTGTCACCTCTCTATAACTCAGAAAAGTTTTAAACATAACTGACCCAGTAAATACTGTGCTGAAGGTCTATGAAGTCTAAAAGACCAAAGCATAAAGGATATGTTTTATTGTTGTTATTCGTATGATAGAAACTGAGTAGGGTTCTTTCTCTTCCTTCCTTCCTTCCTTCCTTCCTTCCTTCCTTCCTTCCTTCCTTCCTTCCTTCCTTCCTTCCTTCCTTCCTTCCTTCCTTCCTTCCTTCCTTCCTTCCTTCCTTCCTTCCTTCCTTTCTTTCTTTCTTTCTTTCTTTCTTTCTTTCTTTCTTTCTTTCTTCCTTTTTTCCTCCTCCTCTTCTTCCCTCTCCTTCTCTTATCTATCTCTCTGGCTCTCTCTTTGTCTCATTCTGACTTTTTCTTTGTCTCTCTGTCTGTCTATTTCTGTTTCTGTTAGTCTGTGTCTCTGTCTCTACCTTTCTCTTTGTCTCTGTCTCTCTCCCACCCCATCTGAAACTCAGGTCTCCAAGCAAAGGCTTCCAGAATTCATGCTCCCTGTATCTGGGGAAATTGATGCACTAATCTTTGGAGATCTCTCTGGGTGTTTAGCCCACTTATTTTATACCAAATAATTTAGCGATATACAGAATCTCATCACTTTAGCACAGTGATTGGTACATAGTTGGTCCTTAAAAAATGTTTTTAATCTACAGTGATGCTTGGAACTGACTATACAAAGAGGCAGATATATTGATATTTTCCCCATAAAGTAAAAGAAATTAATGTTGGGAATTAACTTAAAAGATTTTTAAAGTTCCAACATCAGATAGACTTATAAAAAGGTACATATCAGAACATAATAAGGCAGAAGGACCTAGAGCCCGCCCTACAAGGACCTTAATTGGACCCCAATTCCAGAGACAAAAAATTAGTCATTCTTGGTGGCCAACCTTCTAGAAATTAGCTTCCCTGGAATTAGCTAGACGGGTCCTCAAATGGCAGTTATCAGCAGGCCTGCCCTTGAACCCTTTCCCACCTGGTAGACCTCCTTGGCATAGCTCCTCTAGAGAGTTCTGGGTTATTGCCATGACATACTGAGACTTTGGAATTGCCAGAATTTTAGTCTTTGCAAAGCTAACTGGTCCCTGGAGGACTTGAACCTATGACCTGGGCCTCATTAGCACTGTGCTCTGGCCAGATAAAACTTGGATCCAGTGGGAGAGCTTTAAATATTTGTTTTTGATGGGGTTTGATGAACAAAATTAAGTACTTGGTATTTTTAATAGTTAAAAACTCTCAGAACTCAGGACTGTGATTTGTAATTTGACCACTTGGTGGAGCTATGATTCCACTTACAATTTGCAGTCAGAGTTTTCCGTTTCTTTCTCTCTCCCTCCCTCTCCCTCCTCGCCACCCTTCACTCTGCTCTCCCTCTCCGTTTTTGGCGGCAGCGGGGGGTGGGGGAGGGTGGGGGTTGGGGTGGGGGTGGCAGAAGTGTTTTGTTCCGGGGGAGAGGGTATTTGATTCCCGTTCTCTGTCCTAATAAGTGAGCTAGACAAAAGGTGTAGCCAGTTTAGCTGGGCATATTTGATTCTAACGGAGAGACTCTCAAAAGGGGGTTCACGATGCTTGAAGTGTGGCCCTGGCTCTGCTATTTAGCAATTCATCTTACCTGTTCTGGACCCCTTTCCCCCCTCTATTTGTAAAATGACCAGATTTGACTAGATAATCTCAAATTTTTCTTCTTGCTCTAAAACCTAAAGAGCTGGTGGTGGGGAGGTTGGGCAGTTAGGATGGGAGTTCCTGGGTTCAAATCCTACCTCAAATGCATCCTACCTGTATGACCCTGGGTAAGTCATTTAACCTCCATTGCCTAGTTTTTACCACTCTAGAAGAGCCTTGGAACCAATATACCATATTGATCCTAAGATGGATGGTAAGGTTTAAAAATTGTTTTTAATAATTAAATTAAATAAATAAAATTAAAATTTTATTTAAAATAAAATCTAAAGAGCCAATGAATCAAAGAGGGGGTAAACTACAAAATAGGACTGGGGAGATTTCAAAGTTAGGCAAACTATCCGCTGATTTTTTCTAATTCGATTTTTTTTTTAAAGGATTTTTACTTGTGGAGTGAACCAATGGGTCCCCTTTTGGTGATCAAATAGCTCCAAAGAAACCTTGTTTGAATTTAGCCTGGTGCCTAGTACATAAGTGCCTAGTAAATGTTTGTTGATTGACTGATTTGCTATACTCAGAGCTGAGTGGCTTATTTATACATGAGCTGAGACCTATTGAGTAGGAAGAAGTAGGTTTACCAAGAAAAGGCCCTGGAGATAGCTGATAAGGCCACAACTATGGAGGACATAAAGCAGGTATAGAAGACACAGATACCTCTCTAGTGTCCTGAATGATCTCCTCTGACTTCTGATGCTTTCAGCAAGGGGAGAATGGGGCTAGAATTCCACGTTAGTGTGAAGAGGTAGAATGAAGGAAACTGTGAGTATAGTTAGAAGGTTTGGGGGACAAGGATAGATTCCAGCATTTAATGATGGTAACACTTTGGGGAGGTATCATTATAGAGGGATATAGCAGGGTAACTGGGTGGCTCAGTGAATAGGGAGCCAGGCCTAGAGACAGGAGGTCCTGGGTTCAAATATGACTTCAGACACTTCCTAGCTGTGTGACCCTGGGCAAGTCACTTGACCCCCATTGCCTAGCCCTTACTGCTCTTCTGCCTTGGAATCAATATTTATACCAATTCTAAAATAGAAGGTAAGAATTAAAAATAAAATAAAATAAAATAAAGTAATATAGCATGGGCTTGGGTGGGAAGAAGAAGATTACAGGATAAAGAGCCAGAAGAGACTCCAGATGTGTGTGTGTGTGTGTGTGTGTGTATATATATATATATATATATATTGCTGTTAAGTCTTTTTATTTTATTTTCTGAAACCCTTACCTTCTGCCTTGAAATCAATACTGTGCATTGGTTCTAAGGCAGAAGAGTGGTAAGGGCAAGGCAATGGGCATTAAGTGACTTGCCCAGGGGCACACAGCTGGGAAGTGTCTGAGGCCAGATTTGAACCTAGGACCTCCCATCTCTAGGCTTGGCTCTCAATCCACTGAGCTACCCAGCTGCCCCCATGTTGTTCAGTCTTATCTGACTCTTTATGACCTCGTTTGGGGTTTTCTTAGCAGAGATATGGGAGTGGTTTGTCATTTCCTTCTCCATCTAATTTTACAGATGTAGAAACTGAGGCAAGCAGACTTACATGACTTGTCCAGGGTCACATAGCTCAGAAGTATCTGAATTTGAATTCAGGTCTTCTCCACTCCAGGACCTGTGCTTGTTCTCCTGAGCTGCCTAGCTGCCCCTGTGACTTCCCTAAAGTTGCACAATCAATTATTGAACCTGGGTTCCCTGGCTCTTTAAGGTTGACTATGAAAAAATAGATTCAAATAAAAAATTTATCAGCTGAGGTGACGGTGGCAGGAGGATCTTTTTTTTTACTTATTTTCCACAAGTACAATGCTTTCTGACATTCAGCACAATAAGAATGGAGCCATTTTGGCCTCGTGGACTCTGATTAAGTGTGAGCATGCTGGTAAATGTTTAACAACCAGCTCTCAGAAAAAAAAAACAAAAAACAAACACACAGGACATACACTAAAATTTACTCCAAATTATAAATATTTTCTCCATTATTTTATTAAGTCTAGACAATAAACAAAATAATCATCTAGTCCTGATTTGTAACATCTGCTGATTTTCGAAGTTCTAACTGCTCCCTCTGAATATTTACCACCCATCTCTGTGCTGGTGCTCTATCAATGGCTTTGTTTTTTTTTAATAGGAGAGAGATTCCCTGATATTCCTTCCCACTGTCATCCCCCCTCCCCCCCCCCCCAACACAGAGAAACCTTCTGCAGTGGAAAGTAAAAGAGCCAAAGCAAACACAAGGATGGCTCTGTTCCAGGGTGTCCATTCTGTTCAGCACCTCCAAGGATCCGTGTCTCCCCCTGAGATCAGGAAGCAGCTCTCTGGAGACCTTATTGGTCATTGCCTTTGGTCAATCGCCTTTTGTCAGTTTCGTCACTGCCCAAATGCCAGTTAGGACTGTTTTCAGTCACATCACAAGCACTGCAGCCCAGCTGACTTTCAGGAGACGGATATTGTAGGCTAACCCACACCTGAGCAGCAATCTGTTCTCCAACATAGCCACAAAGTATTAGTTTAGCCTCTGTTTGAAGACCTCCATTGCCGGAACTCTTTGTTTGTTTGTTTGTTTGTTTTAACACTTACCTTCTCTCTTAGAATTGATACTAAGAATCAGTTCCAAGGCAGAGGAGCAGGTAGGGCTAGGCATGGAGGTTAAGTGACTTGCCCAGGATTACAAACTAGGAAGTGGCTGAGGTAACATTTGAACCTTCGTCCTCCAGGTCTGGCTCTCCTCTATCCACTGAGCCACCTCATTACCCTTCATTCTTCTTCTTGATGGCTCCAAAATGGTAGGAAAGTTGTTTTTTGCAACTTCCATCCTTTGCTCCTACTTATCCCCTTTTGCAGTAAAACAGAACAAATTTAATCCTCTTCTAGATGAAAGTCCTAATATCGGCAAGTAGATTTCACATCTTTCTCCTCCTCCCAGATTTTCTTCTCATTTAACATTTAATTTATATTATTAATAACAATTAATTTAACAAACATCTAAAAAACTCTTACCTTCCATCTTAGAATCAATATTATGTATTGGCTCCAAGGCAGAAGAGTAGTAAAGGCTAGGCAATGGGGGTTAAGTGACTTGTCCAGGGTCACACAGCTAGACGTGTCTGAAGATTTTCTTCTTCTCTAAGCCAAACATATCTAAAGCCTACAATCCATCCTCATGTGACATAGACTCAAGATTCCATCCCATTCCTATCCACATCCAGAAGAAGAACTATGGGAGCAGAAACACAGAAGAAAAACAACTGCCTGATTACATGGGTCAATGGGGTTATGATTGGGTATGATGTAGACTCTAAACAATCAACCTAGTACAAATATCAATAATATGGAAATAGGTCTTGATCAATGAAACATATAGAACCCAGTGGAATTGCTCCTTGGCTATGGGAGGGTGGACGGAGGAGGGAAGGGAAAGAACATGAATCATGTAATCATGGACAAATATTCTAAATTAACTAATTAAATAAAATTAAATTTAAAAAAAATCCATCCCATTCTGGTTGCCCTCCTTTGGCCACTTTCTAGCTTATCAATTCCCCTTTTAAAATGTACCTCTCAGAATATTCCAGATGTAGTCTAATCAAGGGAAATGACCATGACTTTTAAATTTTTAAAATTAAAGGTTTTTACTTTTAAACTCTTACCTTCCACCTTAGAATCAATACTATGTATTGGTCCCAAGGTAGAAGAATGGTAAGGGCTAGGCAATGGGGGTTAAGTGACTTGCCCAGGGTCACACAGCTGGGAAGTGTCTGTGGCCAAATTTGAACCTAGGACCTCCCATCTCTAGGCCTGGCTCTCAATCCACTGAGCTATCTGGCTGCCCCCTAAAATAAGTTTTAAAATATTTTCTGTTTGAAATTCTCTTCCTCTTCCTTCTGGCCTTCCTCAACCCATTGAGAAAGGAAGAAAAATGATACCCATTATGCATATGAAGTCTTGTAAAATATTTTTATATCAATCCAATTCCAGGAGGGAGGGAGTAAGAAAAATGAAGGAAACAAAATTTGCAATGATAAACATTCTGAGTCCATTAGTTCTCTATCCAGAGGTAGATATCATTTTATATCATAAGTCCTTTGGGAGTTGTGGCAGATCTTTGTCTTGATCAGTTACTAAGTCTTCCATAGTTGAATATATTTATAATATTGCTCTTATTATATACAATATTATATTAGTTCTGTTCATTTCACTTTTCATTCTTTCATTTAAACCTTCCCAGGTTTTTCTGAAATCATTCCTGTTGTTTTTTCTTATGGCAAGATTGTATTCCATTATAATCATATACACAAATGGTTCAGCCATTCCCTAACTGATGGGCATCCTCAAAGTTTCCAATTCTTTGCTAACATGAAAAGAATGGCTATAAGTATTTTTATAAATATGGATCCTTTCCCTTTTTCTTTGATCTCTTTGGTCTCCCAGGTATCTACAAGGCATATATATCTACTAGATATAATATACCTACTAGGGATTGTGTGAAGGACATTTACCCTCCCCCTTTCTGGGGTCACACAAGTGACATCATCTGCTGTCACTATCTGGTGGGAACCTGAACTTCACGGGGAGGCTAGGAGAGGATGAAGGGAGTAAGGAGGTTATAAAAAGGGTTAAGCAGGTGTTCTGCCAAGAAACTTCCCCATGCTGGGGTCTGCTGGAGGAGCCACGTGGAAAAGTTAAACATTAGGGCCCCTTTTCTATCTCTCGTCTTCTCCCTATCCAAGGAATCCTAATAAAATTTACCAAAATTTAAGAACTTGACTCCTATTTTAATCTAACAGTGTAAACCCAGTAGAGGTATTGCTGGGTCAGGGGGTATGCAGTTTTTTACCCTTTTGGACATAGGTCCGAATTGCCCTTCGGAAGGAGCTGGACCAGTCCACAATTCTGCCGCTGTCAGTTACAGTGGTGCACCTATTTTCCCATCCCCCTTTAGAATTGGTTATTTTCCTTTCCTAGCATGTTAGCCAATGTGATGGGTATGAGGCAGTACCTCCAAGTTGTTTTAATTTGTACTTTTTCTCATAGTGATTGAGTCAAGACTTTTTTTTATCCCTGAAAGCTACGTGGTCTTCCTATAGTATTGCCCAAGATCATATCAGTTTTCTTTTCTGACACATCACACTGTTGATTCATATTGGTTTGAGGCCCATTAAATCACGAGATTTTTTTTTCAGACAAACTGCTGTTTAGCCCTATGTAGGCCACCTTGTATTTGTAAGATGAAATTTGTGAGCCCAAGTGTATTAGTTAACAAACATTTATTACGGGCTTTCTATATGGCAGCAGGCACTGTGCTGAGTGCTGGGGATTCAAAGAAGGGCAGAAACAAACAAACAAGGTTCCTGCCCTCAAGGTGCTCACATTCCAATGCCATTGTAAGTGACTAGATAAATACAAGATAGAGAGATAGATATAGTATAGAGGGAAGGTGTTGTTCATCATTTGTTTTCAAAGAGGACATCATTCCAAGCACAAATCGGATTTTAGTGAGGCAGAGTTGAACAAAGTCATCAGCTTCACTCTCTTCCAGAGCCATCAAAGTCCAGTGGCCAGACAAATGTCAGGAAGATTGGTGATGGACTGTACAGTGGGAGACATTGGCATCTTCAAAGTCTGACCAAGCTTGAAGTGCTCCACAATGCCTGCTTCAGCCACTTTCTTGGCTATTGGAAAAAACTGTTTCCATTGACCCATTGGCCAGGGGAAGTCTTCACATGCTTTGGGAAGACACCCCCCAACTCATGGATGGGTTTGAAGCCTGTTGGTTACCCTCAATTGTTCTGGCCTGTCTAATGAAACAATTTTACAAGGGGGTGAGCACTGTGCAGGCTACAGCTTCTTGGGGCCACAGATGAGAGTTGGATTAAAGGTGGACACAAAAGGAGGATGAGCAGTCCTGAAAAGGGCTTAGAAAACCCTCACACCAGAGGTTCTAGCCCTCCCTGAATACCCCCATATGCCCCAGATGGAAGGTAATCTGAGAGGAAAAGACACTGAGACTTGAATTGAGTTTTGAAAGAGACCAGGGAAACAAAGAGGCAAAAGTGAGAAAACAAAGCTTTCCAGAACCAGCAAAATGTCAATGCAAAGACACAGATGAGAGATGGAGTGTTGTATTTGAGGAGCTGCAAATAGGCCAGGGTAACTAGATCTTAGAGCAAATGGGGAAAAGTAAAGTATACGAGTAAAGTATAAGACTTAAAAAGTAGGAAGGGAATAAGATATGAAGAGCTTTAAATGTCAATAAGATTTTTTATTTGATCCAGGAAGTAATGGGAAGTTCCTGGAGTTTACTGAGATGGGAATTAACATAGTTAAACCTATACTTTAGGGCCAATAACAACATTTTGGCAGCTGAGTGGAAGATGAATTGTTGCAGAGACACCAAAGAAGATGATCACAATAATCCAGGTCATAGGTGAGAAGGAACTGAATTGGTGCAGTGACTGTGTGAGTAGAGAGAAAGAAATGTATGTTAGAGATACTAAAAAGGTAGAAACAATAAGAGTTAACAAGGGACTGCTACAAATTAGGGCTTGATTTACTGTTCTGTTGATTGTCTAAACCTAATAAAGTAGTTAGAGAAGGAAATGGCAAACCATTCCAGTATCTTTGCCAAGAAAATCCTAAATGGGGTCATGAAGAGTTAGATTCGACTGAAACAACTGAACAACAAAATGAAGTGGTAGAAAAATGTGCTAATAATGCAGATTAAAATGAAGAGTGTGATATGCATATGTTTTCCCCCAAGAGAGTCAATCATTAAACATTTACTAGCACACCACTGTTATAAAGAGCACATAAGGCACTCTTTCCTCTGACAAAATAATAGTTCTATCTCTCAGTAAGATAAAGTCTAATAAAAAAAAAACAAAGAAGGAAAAAAAAATCAGCTAATCAGGTAGTCATTTTCCCTACATGATGCTAAAATACCCAGTTTGACTCATACCTTTACTTTCCTCTCTGTCCTCATTGAATAGACTATTTTGACATGGTTTACAAACAGGAAGGATTTTACTGTTCAAGTTCTACCATAATGCAGATGTTTCCAAACATCTGGATATTTCTAAGTATCCAGATGTTTTAAGTCATGTGAACTCAATTTAGATGAATTGGGAATGAATTGGTCACCTGAAACCATAAATCTTCCTTTGTTCAGGTTGACTCAAAATTATTTTTGGCTTAGTGTAAAGAGAGGAAAAAGACACTAAGATCCAATTCAATTCAATCCAACAAATATTTACTGAATAGCTACTTTGTGCAAGACACTATGGTAGGCACTTAGGGGTAAGCATAGATGAATATAACACAGTTATTATTCATCTTTTCCATTTATTTCCAACATTTCCAGTTATTCATCTTTCCATCTAGAAATTTACACTCAGCAAAGGGCATAAGAAATGTACAAAGCAGAAGGGATAAGCCTAGAGAAGAGATATAAAGTGCTTTTGGAGAGAGAGAGAGAAAGAGAGAGAGAGAGAGAGAGAGAGAGAGAGAGAGAGAGAGAGAGAGAGAGAGAGAGAGAGAGAGAGAGAGAGAGAGACTATTGTAATGCTCCAGGTAATGAAGCAACTGGTAACGGTTCCATGGAAAAGGAAACCTTTGATCTGGGCTTTGGAGGATAAGTGGGATTTTGACAAGCAGAAATGGAGGAAAGGTCATTCTAGATAAAGTAAACAAGAAAAGTGAAAGTCAAGAAAGTGCAAGGTCTGGTACAGGTTTACTGCCAGTTAGGTTATTGTTGTAAAAGAAGGATGGCCTCATTCTTGTCCTGTCTGGCATAGGAAGCAGAAAGTGAGGAATTATTGAAAGGAGAGGGGATGAACCTGGCTTATAGTATCTTCTGGGAAGAGTGATATTTGTTGATACTATAGAGGCAGCCATGGACAACTAGGGTGGAAAGAGAGGGGAGAAATAAGCATTTATATAGTGCTTACTATGCACCATGCACTGTGTTAAGTACTTAAAATAGATACTATCTGCAAGGTAAGTATTACTATTATCCATATTTTTCAGTTGAGAAACTAAGGCAAATAGAAGTTCAATGACTTGCCCAGGATCACATAGCTAGGAAGTGTCTGAAGCCAGATTTGAATTCAAGTCTTTCTGACTCTAAGTTTAGTATTCTGTCTATAGTGCCACTAACTGCCTCTTCTTATTACCTAACTCCAAATTCTGAATTGGGGAGAGGAGATTTTCCTTAAGGAATCTCCTAGGGGAAGGTAGGTAGCTCAGTAGCTCAGTGGATTGAGAGCTAGGCCCAGAGATGGGAAGTCCTGGGTTCAAATCTGACCTCAGACTTCCTAGCTGTATGACCCTGTGAAAATCACTTAACCCCCATTGCCTAGCCCTTATCACTCTTCTGCCTTGGAATCAGACAGATGATAAGGGTTATTTTTTTTTAAAAAAGAAGAAGAGCTTGTTAAAAATTAATATCTTATCCTATAGGCAAAAAGGAACCATGCAAGGTTTTAGAGCAAGGGCATTAAATCATCAGAACTCTGTAGAAAAGTGATTCATTTGGCAGAATTGCATTAGGATAGAGAAAGACTGGAAATAGGAAGACCAGTTTAGGAAACTGCTGCAAGAGTCCAGATAATGAAGTAAGGGGACAATGATTGCCTGAACTGGTGCGATAGTAGTAGAACAAGAAAGAAAGAGATGGAGACATGAAAAATACAGTGTTGCTAATAGACCATTATGGAAGCTATCTTCACCTTTAGGTACTATATAAGATGGACAACGTTGACTCTGAACTGGTTGTCACCAGTGAAAAAACAGATTTGTTGAAGTAGAGCAGCGTGTCTCTGAACCCAGAGTAGGAAAAGGTGTAAGTGATAACGCATGACAGAAGTGATGGTTACCCTTCCCCATCCCTGCCAGGCACATCATCCAGCCCTTAAATAGGGCAGTATAGTACCACTAACAACAATTCAGCCTCTGTCTTACTCACTCCTAGCATCAGCCCAAAGGCATTACTACACATGGAGATCACTGCTACCTAATGGGAAGCCTGGAAGAGAGGAAATCACAGAAGAGATAGGGACATACCCTCTTGCTTTTTAAAACAATCCAGAAATAGTATGGTCGTCACTATTCTCTTTACTCAGCATTGTTTTCCCTTTTAACAAAATAAAGCCATACTATATGCCCCTAATACAAAAAAACAACCCAACAACCAGCTAAGTCAAAACAACCAAGATGGTGATTATGTCTGACAGGTATATGCAACACTGTGCTCCCCAAAGACCCTTAATTTTCTGCCTAGAGGAGAAAGAGAGATTTCATTATCTGGTCTCTGGCACCAACATTGGTATTACCATTTCTCTACTTTGCTTCTTGGATGTTTCAGGTCAAGAATATGAAATCATTTCTATGAATCACTGTCCTTGCTCTAAATTGCTTGGAGTACACCTTACTTTTTAACTACTCCTTAAGCTCCACTTTTCCCTTGGCTCATTTATTATTATTAAGGGGTGGTGATGAAGGCAGCTTATAGAAACATGAAACAAAAGATTAGAGGAAGAAACAAGCCTATAGATAGAGCAACAAATGCCATAAACCATCCTTGATCTTTGCTAGTTGAGTGAACTCACCTCTGCCATCAAAATCCACTTAAACTGGAAAGTAATTTTTTAGGGCTTTATTCCATTGCTAGAAGAAAGGGGCAGTCGGGTAGCTCAGTGGATAGAGAGACAGGATTCGAGATGGGAGGTCTTGGGTTCAAATGTGACTTTAGACATCTCCTAGCTTTGTGACCCTGGGCAAGTCAACTATCTATGCCTCACCTTTAATACCACTCTATTGCCTTGGAATTAATACTTACTATTGATTTAAAGACAAATGGTAAGGGTTCTTTAAAAAAGAGAAAGAAAGAAAGGAATAAGCAGAGGGAATTAAAGAGGGAGGGAGGAAAAGTAGGAATGGGGAAAAGTATGATATTACAATTAAGAGCTACTTCCCTGAAGACTGAATAACTAAAGTGACACAATTGTTCATGCCGCTGGACCTAGTAATACTATATTGAACACATACCCAAAATAGGTTTAAAAATGAAGACACAGTCTCAAGCATATCAAAATATTCATATCAGCACTTTTTGTTTTAGAAAAAAATTGGCACTAAAATAGGTACCCATTGATCGAGAGAATGCTTAAACAAATTGGTATGGGAATTTAATGGGAAATTATAATGTCATAAGAAGCAATGCATATGAGAAATTCATAGAAACTTAGGATGATTTGTTGTAATTAATGCAGGTTAGGCAGAACTAAGAGAAAATATATTCAATGAATGACCGCAATAATAGAAGCACATTCTCAAATGCAATGGATTAGAAATCTCTTCAATTTATGTGTTCTTTCCAACAATGCAAAATGTTGATTCATGTCTACCCATCTCATGCAACTCTTATCCATGTGCCCCCATAGGTTCAGCACATGGCACCCATCCAATGTTCTAGTGACCTTCCTCCCTTTCCTTTCTCCTTATATTATGAAAATACCAGAGGAACATCAGACTGTTCAATGCTTAATAAGTGTGTATTGACTATCATCCCTCACCCTCATGGTGTGACCAAGCCCATCTTCTTTTTGTATTAGACATCTGTGAGAACAACCTTTTCAGTGGCACAGTGACTAAAGCACAAACCTGGAGTTAAGAGGGTCTGAGTTCAAATTTAGTCTCAGACACTTACTAGCTCTTTGACCCTGGGCAAGTCACTTAACCCTGTTTGCCTTGGTTTCTTCATCTGTGAAATGAGCTGGAGAAGGAAATGACAAACCAATCCCACATCTTTGCCAAGAAATCCTCAAATGGGTCCACAAAGAAGCAGACATGACTGAATGACAATAACAACCTTTACTCACAGTCTTTCTCAAATTCCTCATGTTATATGTGATAGCTTATAACCACAATGCACCTCTCCATTGTCCATTATGCAACACCAATTTTCAATTCTTTGAGGACTATTGCATTCCATGTTTCATGGTCATAGCAGCATAAAGGAAAACAACCATAAAACATCTCTTGCTTAAGATCAATGCAATAGTTAATTGTATCTCTAGAGGAACAAGAGTAAACCATATCTCTCTCCTCTCAGTAGAGGTGCCACTACAGGTACAGAATGAGGCATATGCTTTTAGGCAGGGTCAATGCATAGGCTTCTTTTGCTTAAAGGCATTTCTTTTTTTCCAAGGAGAGATCTGTTGTGAGGCCATGGGGAAGTGGGGGTGGGGGTGGTACTGGGAAGTGACTGCAATATCAAAATTAATCCATGAAACATTCAAAAAGAGGCTAAACAGCAAAACATCTGTTATCTTTCCTTCTTTCCTCCCCTTTGTTTCTGGAAAAGGGAAGAAGAGATTATGGGGGGAAATAAGCAATACCTTCTGTTGAATCTCTCAGCCCCCCTGGCACCTCCATATATGTACTGATGCCCAGATCAACTTTGAGGCAAAGAAAGCCTCCAAAAAACATCTTCACAGCCTGTCAGTTTTAATGCGTCCAATAAAAGGTGGTTGTCTGCCTATCAAGATCAGTCACTGTATGCTGGAAATATAACAAAGGGACTCCTCAAGCTGTCACTCTCCCTTTCACAAGCCCTGTATTATTAAAGTGCCCATTTGCTTTTATTTACATTCCCTGAATATAAAATTTGAATCAGTTAATTAAATGGGAGGGGAGCCTTCTCCCAAGACCCATCGCAACAGGAAAGGGAAGGAAATGGACAGATAGAGAGACAGAGACAAAAAAAAAGAGAGATAGCATACAGTGGGATGGAAGTGGGATGGGTGAAGAGACAGGGGGAATGAGATCCCAAGACCAGTCTCCTATTGGAGCTGAGGCCAATCTGAGTGACTTGAGGATTCTCAAAGAGTAGCTAGGAGGGCAAGAAGACTACTGTTCAAGACCACAGCTTGTTGTTTCTAATTGGCAGGATACAGAGTGCTTTAGAACCGTGATCTAGAGTTTCCCACTAGTGTAGAAGCCATGAATGAATGGAGAAAAAAATTAAGTTCTTACCAAGTGCAAAACACTGTGCTAGGTATTAGGAAGACAAAGAGAAAAGGAAAAGAACTTGCATTCTAATGGGTGGGACAAGACATCATCCAGATTTCATCTGTAAGTCAAATGGAAAGGTCCTGTGGTCCTCAGGGTACAGTAAAGCAGGTGGCCAAGCTGCTTCTTTAATATCATTTCTGCTGATGAAGTCATATCCGTTTCTGCTTCTGAACCATATGACCATGGCAAGGATTTTGGTGATGAGAACTTTGCTACACAGGCTTTAGTAGCTGAACGATAACTCTCATAGGGGCACTTCCCAGGCTGCGTCTCCACAATAACGGCTTTCCAGGATGATGTCTAAGGGGACTGGGTTAGAAACACTGCTCTTCTCAGGCCTCTTGAGTTCAAGCCCCGGAGATTTCCAAACCAGGGTCTGAGTGGTCAAGGTAAGTGGTTCAACTTCCCTGTCAAATGTTGCCTCTCATTTTCCCTCAAGAGGCCCCGCTATTTTAGCTAGGCTGGCTTGCCTATCCTTTGGGTGGCAGGCGGTAGGTATGCTGGCCCCTTCTTCCCAGGGGGTGCTGCCCCAGATGATGGCTATGAAGGTTGGGTTGGAAGCAGGACTAGTGGTCTGGGGAGGCTGCCATTACCAAACAGGGGTTTTGTACTTATCTTCCTGTTTGGGGCATTTGGATAGCAATTGTTCCTTGTAGCATGAGAAAAATGCCCCCTTTCCACAGTGATTTCTCCCCAGCTAGTCTAGGGGCTTGGGGGCCACTCTGATCGCAACATTCTTGATTCAGGGTCGTGTACTGTCTCTCCAGGGTCCATGGAGAGATGGTGGTCAAGGTGGTAGTGATCATGGCTTGATTTGGTTAGCATCAGCTGCCTCCCATTCCCCTCAGCTTGTCTTACTGCTTCAAGCCCTGGGCTACCAAAGTTTTATTAGAGAGCACCAATGGAGAGAAATGTGATATCTCTAGAAGAAGGACACTCATGAGCTTTATATCATAGGCACATCTGGCACACAAGGGAGACAGGACAGACAGAGATGGATGAGGGAGATAAATACAGACAAAGAGAGAGCCACACATGCAGAGAGAATGAAGCTGTTATTAAGTGTTTACTGTGTCATAGGCAGGGAGGATAAAAACAAAGCAAGAAAAGTGGTTCTTACCCTCAGGGAGCTTCTTTTCTAATGGTAGGAGACTATCATAAGGAAAGCTAGGATGCAGGGAAGCAGTGTGGTATTCACCCTGATGATGTGGCCAGAGAGATCCTGAAAAGGCAGGCAGAGGACTGGAACTGAGCAGGATAAGATCCAAACTGACCTATGAAAATGCAGGGACCTCCAGAGTCAGAGTGGAAACGGAGGAAAGATAATGGCCCCAGAGGAATTCAGTGCATGGATGTCCTGGAAGTGCTACCAAGATGTTCTTTCACCTTACCTAAACAGAAAATTTAAGTTTGTCTTTTAAGCCTCATTGTGTGCTGCTAGAGACCTTATAAAAGCAATGCTTCTTCATTCCCATAGAAAGTATTTCTCAATTACCTCTCAATCTTCTGAAGCCAAGACAATATATTTGTGGGCCCTAGGCAAGGCAGGAAAATTATATCCCTTGGGTGTTTTGTCCACCAGAGGCATTTAGCTACTGCTATAACTTAAGGGCCGTGGCATTACAAAATAAATACTTACATGCCACAGAGAGCAGAATTTCCTCATTAAATGTTTGATCATTTGTAAAAATAAAAGAATGAATTGTTCCTCATTACTCATTCCTAGTATGTTATGCCCTAGGCAGCTGTCTGTCTTACTTCCCCCTAGTCTTAGCTCTTCAGTTTTCATTCTTTAGCCTTGAACTGATGTGATTCATCTGTAACATGGGGCAAATAAATAATTCTCACAGGCCTATGCTATTTCTAAAGGTCTCCAAGAAAGTAAATATCATAATCTCCTCAGACTGTAGTCTCTGGTTTTTTTTAAACCCTTCTCTTCCATCTTAGAATCAATACTGTGTATTGGTTCCAAAGCAAAAGAGAGGTAAGGGCTAGGCAATGGGGGTTAAGTGACTTGCCCAGGGTCACATAGCTAAGAAGTATCTGGTTCCAGATTTGAACCTAGGACCTCCTGTCTCTGGGCCTGACTCTCAATCTACTGAGCCACCCAGTTGATCCTTATAGTCTCTTTTTGATAGTGCTCTAAAGTCCATAAATCCTCCTTGCTATCTATATTATTTTTATTTTCTTTGTGAGATGAGGATACCAAAAATGGGAGGCCACTAAAATGTTGATACAAGGCTTAACTAGATAACACAGTGGATAGATTGCCAGGCTTGGAGTCAGGAGGACCTGGGTTCAAATTTGACCTTATATACTTCCTATCTGAATGACCAAGGGCAAGTCACTTAACTATTTTTGCCCAGCCTCTATCCTTCGATCTTCAAGAAAGAAAAATAATCTTTCCAGTCAAATTAGATTCCCAAACCTCAAAATTTGTAGTAGATCAAATAATGAGCAAGAAACAATAAGAAACTATAGTAGTGACATCTTCCACTCAAAAACTACACAAAAATCATCCAGAAACCCATAATGAATAGTAAAGGAACCCCTTTCAGTAATGAGAGAACCAGTGTGCCCAGAGACTGGACAGGTGTAGCTTATACAGGAAGAGGGCTCACCTGTGAAAGTCTCAAGATGATCAAAAAGAAGAGGTTTTGGAGGCATCAGAGAGTGACAGCAGGAAGTGATCAGGTCAATACCAACCAGTATATGTTGTAGTCCTAAGAAATATGTGAACCTTAACATTCTGTGCCAAGACTCCTGAGAGAGCCTTGAATAACTGGTAGTCTAAGATCAGTGAAAGAACCCAGGGACCCAGGGAAAGATCAAGAAGGATTGACAACTCAGCCAAAAGTATAGCAGGGAGAAGATCTTTGCCCTGGCACAAAGCCCCTGTTAAAGAGCTAAACATGAGAGATGAATCAATTAAAGAAAATATTATCTGATAGAAAAAATATTGTAAATCTAAATTCATAAAAACTGTAAGCAAAAACTTAAAGGAAAAAATGAATTTTCCACAAGGGCTATAATAATAGCCTATAATAATAGAAGAAATGAAACAAAGTGATAGAAAAGCTCTGAGAGAAAGAACTGGATACAGCATAAGTATCTAGAAGAAAATAATGGTAATCTTTATCCAAAAAATAGAATTCCTAAAAACTAGAAAAGACTAAATAAAAATCAATGACTCCACAAGGCAGCAAGAAATATTAGAACAAAATTGAAAGATTAAAAAAACAAAACAGGAGATATCTGATTAAAAATAAAAACACTGTCCTGGAAAGCAAGTCAAGGTGAGAGAATCTAAGAATCATTAGAATTCTTCAAGAACATGAGTTTTTAATCCACTGAGGCAGTATACTTTAAGAAATCACAAATGAAAACTGCCTAGATATGTTACTTCACCAGAGAGTAAAAGAATTTCTTGAAAGAATCATCAAAAGGAAATGTCTCAGGAACGTCATAGACAAAATTCAGAGTTCCTGGGTCAAAGAAAAAACATGGAAAGCATCCAGAAATGATTAGAGTACTAAGGAACTACAGCCAAGACCACAGAAGACTTGATAATTTCTACTAAAAGCAAGACATATCTCTCTTCCATTGCAATGATGTAGCAAGTATAGGGAGGGAAGGAAGGAAGGAAGGAAGGAAGGAAGGAAGGAAGGAAGGAAGGAAGGAAGGAAGGAAGGAAGGAAGGAAGGAAGGAAGGAAGGAAGGAAGGAAGGAAGGAAGGAAGGAAGGAAGGAAGGAAGGAAGGAAGGAAGGAAGGAAGGAAGGAAGGAAGGAAGGAAGGACATATCACTACCTTATGCACTTCCTGGTCCAGAGTTCCATCTTTTGCGCCATCCCTGAAGTGAACCTCTCTCCTTGCTCAGAGGGATAACCTTTCCTGGTTGGAAAATCAGGGCTGAAAAGAAATAGTAGGAAGGGTCAGCTAAGTAGACAAACCTCGGAGGGCGCACAGGTGTACCGAGCTCCCAAGTGTCGGGCTTTCAGTAGTTCTTTCGCTGCCAAAACCTTAAAAGGGCTCGTCCGGGATTTGAACCCGGGACCTCTCGCACCCTAAGCAAGAATCATACCCCTAGACCAACGAGCCAACTCGTAAACCTAACTAAGGGAAGGTTTCCTCCTCCGTCATTCATTCCCCGCCTCTCTCATCTGTCTCCTTTTCCTCTTGAAAGGAAAGATCATCTCTCTCCGTCAACGAATCCAAGTGTAGACCCAGCACCATTCACGAATAAATTCTCGGACTACGCCAACAATTAATCCCAATCCAGGGGACTCAGCCTAAAATCAGCCACTCATTCGAAAATCACCAAACACACAAGAACAGAATTTCGCAACTTTGTCAATATACACAGCGTGTGGTCAGATCTATGGCTAAGGGAAGAATTTATCACAAAACAAGAGATAGAGAGCATTATAGAATGTAAAAAGGATACTTTTGATTATATTAAATTTAAAAATTTCTATACAGACGAAATGAATGCAACCAAGATTAGAAAGAAAGCAGAATGGAGTGGGGAGTGATTAAAAGATATGAACAAGCAGTTTACTGACAAAGAAATCAAGCCCTCTATAGTCATATGGAAAAAATGCTCTAAATCTCTCATGATTAGAGAAGTACAAATTAAAACAACTCAGAGGTACCACCTCACACCTATCTGATAAACCAATATAACAGAAAAAGGAAAATGATAAATGTTGGAAGAGAGGAGGGAAAATTAGGACCCTAATGCACTGTTGGCAGAGTTCTGGTCTGATCCAATCCTTCCAAAAGGCTATAAAACTATGTATAACCACAATACCACTACTAGGTCTGTATCCCAAAAAGTTTTTTTTTTTTTTTAAATAGGGTAAAAGGACCTATTTATTGCAATAATTTAATTGCAGTTCTTTTTATTGTAACAAAGAATTGAAATGAGGGAATGTTCAGCAATTGGAGAATGATTGAACAAGTTGTGGTTTAAAATTGTAATGGAATACTATTGTGTTATAAGAAATGACTTAGCAGGATTATTTCAGAAAACCTGGAAAGATTTAGATGAATTGATGAAAGTGAAATATGCAAAAACAGAACATTGTACACAGTAACAGCAATATTTTTTAAAAGTTTACTTCCACATTGCTCATTGTTATAAGAGAATACTCATATAAAACCAAAATTCCAAAACAAAACAGTAAATAAATTAATGTGAAAAATAAAAAAATAAAAGCAAGACATAATAGATTATGATACTTCAAAAGTCAAAAGATATATAGGCTAATAGTGAAGAATTCCTTACCCTAAAAAGCTGAATATAATCCTACAGGAAGGTAAAAAAAATTATTTGATGGAAGAAATATCTTTTGATCATTTTTGATAAAAAGACAAACTGAAATATAAATAAGAATCCAGAGAAATGTAAAAGGTAAATTTATTCAAGCAATTAGAAGAACAATGTAGAGCTGAGTTTCTAATAGGAGAAAAAAACAAGTGTCCTTTCATAATCTCAATGTCTTCAAAGAGTATTGAGGGAGTTAGATAAGACAAACAGAGATCTTGGGGGTATGATGTGTGGATTGGTTCTATTCTGGGGAGTTGGAAGAGGGAAAAGAAAAGGCATAAGGAGGAGTATACCACTGCAGAAAGAACTGGGTAGAATTTTGTGTCTCATAATTGGGGTGTGTGAGAATATACCAACATGGAGAAACAGTGGGGAGTGGGCACTGGATGTACCCCATTCATATCTAAAACATAGGAGAGTTGAACACAAATGCACCATGTGGTATAGAAATACAATAAACTTGATGAGTTAAAAATGGTGAGAGAAATGAGATGGTGTTTAGGAGAAAGGGTAATACCAGAGAGAAAATAGTCACAAGCAAAACAAATTTCTTGATCTGAATGGGAAACCAAAAGTTGAGAGAAAAAGGAAAGAAGAGAACACCCTTAAGGGAGTACTCAAGATTATCTCTTGGGCAATTGGGAAATGGTTGAATAAATTGTGGATTATGACTATAACAATATATTATTACATCATAAGAAATGACAAGACATGATTTTTGGTGAATCTTGGGCAGGAAAATGACTTCGAAAGACATAACTCTATTCACAACACCAACTAGACATGTTTCCCCAGACCTATGATAAAACATACCCAGCTCCTCCTCATAAGAGTTGCAGAACCACTTTGTGTGTTTGGTTTGCTTACTTGTTACAAGAAGATTTCCCCCTCTTTCTCTTAGATAATTGGAGGAAGGGAATAAGTGAAGGAAATGGTTAGTAATAGTAATATCCAAAAAAAAAAAATGGGTCATTGAAACTTAAAAAAAACACACCTTACTGCCTATCTTAGAATCAATATGGTGTATTGGTTCTAAGGAAGAAGAGCAGTAAAAACTAGGCCAATGATGGCAAACCTATGACACATGTATCAGCACAGACACATGTAGCCATTTTTGGTGACAGGAGAGCCACATGCCTACAACCATGGGGGGTGGGAGTGGAAGGGGGCGGCCTGCTCCACACACTGGCTGTGGAGGCAGGGGGCTAGGGAGGTACCAGCCAGGCTCCCATGGGGATGAGGAGGAGGGGTGTGCACAGGCAGGCAGACAGGCAGGCTGGCAGGTTGCAGCCCCTGCTCTTACCTCCATTCTGGGGAGGGGCAGAGCAGGGTGGGGCCAGCAGAAGACTGGATGGGGCTCTAGTCCATGTGCAATGGAGGAGTGCTTGGAACTGATTACCAGACACTTTTAGCACCATGAAAAATATAGCAAAGGCTTTACTCACAATTTTTCCCTCTATCTACTTTTGTAAGACCTTATTCTCAGTGTAAATAATATCAAAACCAACAAAAAAAACAGATTGACAAATGAAGTTAGTCACACTTGAGCACTTGTTTGGACTTGAAGTGTACAAAATATGAACCTTTAATTGAAGATTTAGTCAAATGAAATTCAGCAACAAAAAAGTTACTAATAGGCAGGTTAGTTAAGAAATTCCCCCTCCCCCTCACTTATCTTAGTTCACAGTACCCCACACAAGTTAAATAATATCAAGACCAACAAAAGAAACTGACTGACAGATAAACAAAGAAGTCACTAAGCAGGTAAGTTAAGTAATTAGTTTTTTGTTTATTAAATACTGTTATATATTATAGTTATACATTTTTGTTATTTAAACTATAAATATCACAAAATTATGGTTTTTTTTCTTGAAGTGACACACCACCTGAGTTATGCTCAGTTTTTTTGGTGAATTTTGACACACCAAGCTCAAAAGATTGCCCATCACTGGACTAGGCAAAGTTAAGTGACTTACCCAGGGTCATGCAGCTAGGAAGTGTCTGAGGTCATATTTAAACCTAAGACCTGCCATCTCTAGGCCTGGCTCTCAACCCACTAAGCCATTCAGGTGACCCAAAACATTTTTTTAAAATGCACAAAACAGTAGTTCAGAAGAAAGCACAAACAGGACAGTTTTGAAAGTAGCATGTAGAGGAAGCTAGATAGGATAGAGGCTGGAGGTCCAAGCTTGGAAATGGGAGGATCTAGGTTCAAATTTGGCCTCAGTCACTTCAAAGCTATGTGACTGAGTAAATTACTTTAATCTCAATTGCCTAGCCCTTCCCACTCTTCTGCCTTAAAATCAATATATATATATATATATACATATATATATATATATAATACCTAGTTCTGATTCTGAGACAGAAGGTAAGGGTTTTTTTTTTTAAGTAACATGTATAAATTAAATACTTTTTTAAAAAGCAAGAAATGTGCAATATTCACAGTTTCATAGAGATCATCTTTTTGTGTTTTGCTGTGTGCATGCATGGAAATGCCCTTTTTTAATGTTTAAATTTAGGGACTAGAAAAAAAAATTTTAAAACCATAGTTCAGAGCTCCAAAAAACAGCAAAAGGTCCACGAAGGATAAGAGATGGGTCTAAAAAACTGTAAAAGTAAAAACCAATGAAAATAGCTAATAAGCAAGATAAAGAAGGATGCTGAAAGAATTCAAAATGTATTTAGAGCCAATGAAGCAACTATGTCAATCAATCCAAGGGTTTATTAAACACTCACTATTTGTCATTCAAGGAAAAAACAAAATAGACGGAGTCTTCAATAAGCCTATATTCTATTGGGTAGATACAACACGTGCATTATAAAGTCAAAAAGAAGAAAGTAAAAGAAAGAAAAAAATGGCATGAAATCAATTTAAAAGGAAGATATTTAATTTGGAGAAAATAAGAAAGAAAATAACCAAGCTAGATAATACTTGAATGGATCAATATAATGAATTAATAACAGATTTATTATAGCAAACAGAACAACCCAGAATTACAGTTAATGCAAATCATTTGGGGGGAACACAAACACACTGAATTATGCAAAGAATTAAAAAAAAAACAGAATCAAGTCACAGAACTTCAGAATAGTATGGAAAACCAAGATGCCCTGAGGATATATTATAAAACTGAAATTTCAGCATTATTGATATCCCAAGAAATTTGGAAAAGTAAAAGAACTTAACATTTCCAAAGAAAATGTCCTAGAGACTGAAAAAAAAAACAAACCCCAAAAGCTATGATGAATACATTTTAAAAAATCCACAAGTCTCTAAGGACTAGCCCTTACCTAGCCCTTACCACTCTTCTGCCTTAGAACCAGTGCACAGTATTGATTCTAAGAGGGGAAGTAAGGGTTAAAAAACCAAAACTTAAAAAGCAAGATCTGGTCCACGAACCCAGAATCACTGAATCAGTAAAACTCAATACATTCTGTCATGACAAGAGTTGTCTATAGCAAGTATCATAGTGCAAGTGGAAAGGATATGGGATTTGGAGTCCTATTTGGAAAGTTTATTCCATGTGAGGCCTTGGGAAAGTCACTTTGCCATTCTGGAACTCTTTTATTTTCCTCATCTTGAAAGAGAAAGTATTAGACTAGAAGGATGATCTCTAAGATCCTTTCCAGCTCTAAATCTTATTATGTAACAAGTGATCAGACTTTGAAAGGTTTGCAGAAAAGACATTCTTCAAGGAAGCTTCTAACAATAATCAAGTCCCCCAGACAACTTAAGACTTCTCAAATCAAGATAAACCAGGTGTAGACAATGAATGTGAGGAACCTCAGAATATTGGCCACATAATTGAAAGTTTTAATAAGGGGTTTCAGATAAACCAAGGGTAAAAATGGCTTAAAATTTTAGGAGGGAGAAAGAGAGTAAGATGATGGCAAAGAGAAACCTTTACTTTGAGTGATAGGGAAGAAAGAAAACTTCAGTTACTCACAAAAAAAAAAAGAGGAACTTTGTTTAGAGTGGTTTGGTTACATTTAGAATAATAATACAAATAAAGAATAAGAAAGTATGCATTCCTTTCCCCACAGGATGACTGAAGAAAAGATAAAGCTAACAATTGTAAATAGACAAAATTTTTCAATAAAAAACTAGAGGAAGAAAAAGGAACACTATATTTGTTCCAATTATGAAGCAAAGGAAGATTTTTATCAAATAAACTGAAGAAATTACTACAGACAAAATTGATGGATTTGATTATACAGCGATGGAAGGATTTTGTGGAGGAAAAAACAATAACTTTAAAATTGAAATAAAGAATACAGACCGGGAGAAAATATTGGCAGTAAATAGATAAAGATCTGACATCTAAAATCTCTAAGAACAAAACTATAAGCCAAAGACAATATGAATATATTCAAGCAATAGTCATAGAGATCAGCATCAGATAATAGATTTAGAGATGGAAAAGACCTCAGAGGTCATCCAATCCACCCCTCCTTTTTTTTATTATATTGAATAACATTAAAAATGCATTAAAAAAGACAAAGAGAAAATCATCTCTGGAGAATATGGAAAGACACACAAAGAAAATACCTTTCTTGTTTTCTGTTGATTTGTTTGAGTCTCCTCTTAATTGCTAATGATTTCCTCCCCAACCTGCCACATACAAATTCAGGTATTGGTGCAATAGATAAAGCTGTGGACTGTGAAGCAATTTAAGTTTTTTTCTTGAATCTGCCATTAACCAGCCATAAAGCCTGGAGCTAGTCACTTTAACTCTTTGGGCCTTAGTTTTCTTTATAAAATGAAGGGTGTGTGTGTGGTATGATTACATATTTTCTGTTATCTCTCCTAGATCTAACATTCTGTGATCTAGATTTCCATTTGTCTATAATTGTGTTTAGAAGCCAAGTGTCAGAGGGCTCTTTCATTTGCTGTCCCTGGTGCCTGAATGCTCTCCTTCCTCATCCTTACCACCTGGCTTCCTTGGCTTCCTTCAAGTTTCAGCTAAAATATCATCTTCTACAGGAGGTCTTTCTTTTGTGGATTATCTACAATTTATTCTGTATATATCTTGTTTTTATATAGTTCTTTGCATGTTGTCTCCCTGCTTAGCTTCTCAAGACACAAAGAATTCTTTCTTCCTCTTCTCTCAAGGCAATGACTTTCTTCCCTTTGCCATCACCTTGCTCCTTTCTACCTCTGGAATTTTTCCCATCTTTTCTTCAGGCCCATCTGGAGTTCCTTACTGGAATTTTCAGGAATTTGGTCAATAAAATTGTCTTTTGTCTCTCTTTGTAACACTAGCATTTAACACAGTAGGCACTGAATAAATATTTGCTGATTCATTAATTGACTTACTAATCTATTGTATGCCCTCATAACTTACAGAAGGAAGCTCTTCCTTGTATAGAACTTGAATTCTTTCCATGGGAACCTCTTCTGCAGAGACATCTCCTCTGCTGAATATTAGGTAAAAGATTAAGAAGAGTGGAATCTCTGAGCTGAAAAAAATGCCCTTATCCTAAACTTGAGTTTGAGATTCTTACAGACCTGCCAGTGAATCCCCATTAGATTGGGAACCTTCTTCCTCTGTGCCATTGTTCTTAATGGCCATTAAGATAATCTTCATATCTCTTATTGATACGAAAAACATCAGAAGAGTGAATAAGTGGAAGAGACCAATAAATATTTAAGTTCAACACACTGTGTTATTTAACATCTCTAGTGGCATAGACTTTGTAATATAACTTTTTAGAGGGACTGATTTAGGGTAATGTGAGGCTGAAAATCTCTTCTTGAGTGACCTCAAGTCATAAAATTTAGATCTGGGTGAGATGTTAAGCATCATCTAGTCAAGTACCTTCTTTTATATATAAAGGGAAAAAAGTCAAATTTACAAGTCTGAGAACTCTGTTGTAAGGACAAAGTGTAAGATCAGGGGGGCATTGGTTAGATAGCAATTTGTTGAAAAAGATCTGGTGGTCTTGGTCAAATAAGTTCAATTCAAGTTAGCAGTGTAATGCGGCAACCAAAAAGCTAATGTGAGAATGTTCAAAATTCAAAATATTCAAAATAATGTTCAAAATTCTACTTATACATATGAAAGAGACAGAATGAAAAAATATTTCCTTCCCCAAAAAGGTTATACTGTCCTGGAGGGCAGGGGTACAAAAGGTAAAGAGATAAGTATCTTAAAGGTAGATAACTTGAAGGCAGTTCTTGTAGCCAAGGGAATTGGGATAGGCCTTCCTTAGGAGGAAGCACATGAATGGAGCTTTGAAGGAAGATAGGATTTTCAGAGGCAGATGTGAACAGTGAATACCTTATAGGCAGGGGAGACGATCTATACAAAGATATGGAAGTGGAAAATGGAGGGAAGGCACATTCAGGGGTTGACTTTTATTTTCCCTTCTCCTTTTTTCTTCTATTGAAAGAAGTACAACAGGTTTTCAGAAGGAAAACCCATGGTGTCAAGCAATGCGTGGCTCTCAGCCTCAGCTTAGATGGAAGGTAGTGGAGTGGATAGAGTGCCAAGCCTGGAATTAGGAAGTCTTGAGTTCAAATCTGACTTCAGACACTAACTGTGTGACCTTAGGCAAGTTACTTAACCCTGTTTGCCTCCATTTTCTCAGAAAGGCAAGGTAAATCACTCAGGTATCTTTACCAAGAAAACCCCCCAAATGGGATCACAAAGAGTCAGACCCAACTAAACCTCAACAAAAATGAGAGATAGGAGCTCACCTCCATCCTTGGGACAACTCAAGCCATGCTTTGTCTTAAAAAGAAAAAAAAGATAGAGGGAGAAATTCTATTTCATGACTCAGAAAGTAGAACTCAACACGGTTATCATTCAGATTCGCTTCCTTGTCCTCCACCCCCATCACCATGGTGCTAAGTGGTCAAACATCCCCAGCTGCCCAGAGAAAGAGTTTGCATTTATGAAATCTTCTCCTTCTGGCAGCACACACAAGTTGGACATTAAAAGATGACATCATGTGACTTAACTTCTCCCCCAGCAGGGATTAAATTGTATTCTTGGGAAATCTATATTTTAGGAGTAACATTATTTACAGCCTTTATTTATTAATCCTATTAGAAATCTTCCCTCCAGGAGAAGAAGAGGGGGATGAGTGGGGGGAGACAAATGGGCAACTCTGCAGAAGAACTACCCATTCTGGGTCCTGCTGCTTCCCCCAGGCCCCTTGGCTTATAGAGCATTTGTGTAAATAGAACATCTGACTTGGTGCTGCTATTAGAACATCTGCTACACAGAAGTGCCTGCTAAATACACTAAAGGCCCTAAGAGCTCCTGGGGTGAGAATCTATCTCTTAAAGAAAGACTGTAGAGTGACATAAAAGATGCAGCAATGGCCACATCAAACTGCCTAAGAATGCGAAATGGCCCAGAGATGTTGCTAAAAGGCAAGGAGAGACCAGTTCTAAAAAGCATAATTAAAAACCAAGCAGGTGAAGCAGCCAGACTGACTGGCATAGCCTAGGCTGGTATTTACCAGCCTGTATGACCTTGGGAAAGTTATTTAGCCTCTTCAGGCCTCAGTTTCCTCATTTGTAAAATAAGGGACATTGAACTAGGTCAAGGATCCTTAACTGTTTTTATGGCATGGTTCCTTTGGGCAGTCTGGTGAAGCCTTTATCAGAATCATGTTTTTAAATAGATGAGATCATAAAGGAAGCTATTATTATATTGAAATACAATTATAATTTTTTAAAGTTCCTTGATCTCAAGTTAAGATCCTTGAGTCATTTGGCAGTCTCTAAGATCCCTTCTACTCCTAACATTCTATCTTCCTACTGAGTGCCAAAAGTTGGGTATTAATGAGAATGAATAAACCATTTGGTAAATGTCCTTTTTCCATTTACATCTGTCAAAATGCTATTTGTCCTTTAAGGATGAGTTCCAATTCCACTATTGCCATGAAACTTTCTCAGATCATTCAAATCAGCTTTGTTTTCATATTCTGTTCACTAAGAAAAAAAAAAGAAAGAAAGAAAACCCCTTACCAAAATCTTAGCATCAATTCTAAGACAGAAGAGCAGTGAGAAGTGGGCAATAAAAATTAAATGACTTCTCCAGGGTCACACAGCTAGGCAGTGTGTCTGAGGCCAGAATCTGAACCCAGATCCACTCAACTCTAGGTCTGGTGCTCTATCCATTGTGTTCTTAGCTGTTCTCTTTCATTAACATTTTTTTAACTTTAACCTTCCATCTTGGAATCAATATTATGTATTTATTCTAAGGCAGAATAGGACTAAGGGTTAGGCAATGGGAAATAAGTGACTTGCCCAGGGTCACACAGCTAGGAAGTGTCTGAGGTCATATTTGAACCAGGGACCTCCCTCTCAATCCACTGAACCACCTAACTGCACCCTTTTCATTAACATTTAAGCAGAAGTTTAAGAGCCTTCTGTTTGCTGATTACAAAGTTTAGATAAGACAAAAACCCTGCTACAAGTAAATAATGAAAACTGGGCTTTACAAAGCTTGTTCTCAACCCAGTCCATGCATCATACATAGATAATGTCTATAGCTTGGCCCCATAACCATTTCCAATTATTATAAGGACACTATGGGAATTTGTTCACCCCATTAAGTGAAGTGAGTCTGAACCTGGGGGAATTATGCAAATGTGAGTACCATGAGCATCTTTTAAGCTAGATGGAGAAGCAAGATTTCTAAACAGCTGCTATATGGTAAGATGAAATGGGGCCACATCCAGAAAAGTAAGCAGAGGATTTAGGGTTAGGGTGAAAGGAGCAGACCAGTGGAGAGAAGGCTCATTTAGGTAAAAGTATAGGTCTGCACACCTAGAGAGTCTCTACTAATTATAGTAAGAAAGGACAGGGTTCCTCAGGATAGGGAAAAACCTCAGGCTCTACATTTTCTCTTTTTAGGAACATGCCTACTCAATGGTTAATACATTATTGCAAATATCACCAAACTAAGGAATAAGGTGGCTCAGTGTATAGAATGTTAGGTCTGGAGGTGAGAAGTCCTGAGATCAAATCTGGCTTCAAATACTAGCTGTATAACCCTGGGCAACTCACCTAACTTCTGTTTGCCAGGAAGATAGCTAGTTGACTCATTGGACAGAGTAATTGGACCTGGAGTAAGTAAGATCTGAGTTCAATTCTGGCCTTAAACATTTACTAGCTATGTAAGCCTAGGCAAACTTCTGTTTGTCTCAATCTGCTGGGAAAGGAAATGGTGAAACACTCCAGTATCTTTGCCAAGAAAACCCTATGGACAGTATTGGCGTGATTTGGTCCATGGATTATGAAGGTTTGGACACATCCAACCATTCTGGAGGGCAATTTGGAACTATTTCTAAAGGGCTATAAAACAGTGCATACTCTTTGATCCTGTAATACCACTACTGGGTCTGTATCACAAAGAGATAATAAAAATGGGGAAAGGACCCACTTGTACAAAACTATTCATAGCTTCTCTTTTTGTTGTGGCAAATAATTGGAAACTGAGAGTATGTCCATCAAGTGGAAAACTGAGGAATGGTTGAACAAACTGTGGAAATGTATATGTTGGTGCCATAAGAAATGATAAGCAGCATGATTTCAGAAAAAGCTGGAAAGATCTGCATTAACTGATGCAGAATGAAATAAGCAGAACCAGGAGATCATTGGACACAGTAACAGCAATATTGTATGATGATCCACTGTGAAAACTTGACTATTCTTAGCAATACAGTGATCTGGGAGAATCCTGAAAGACTTCTAATGGGGAGTGCTATTGACCTCCAGAGAAAGAACTGTGGGATCAGATGGATGTGGACTGAAATATACTGTCTTTTACATCAGTGTATTTATGGTTTTATTTGGGAGCGTTATTTGTAATGACCAATATGGAGGTGTGTTTTTTGTGATAATAAAAATAAAAATTTTAAAAAGAGTTGGACACAACTGAACAACAAAAAGACGCAAGGTTGCTCCATGATACCAACACTAATGGTCAGAATTATGGGATAAAATAATTGCTTGTTTTGTATTCTAAACCACATTTAGGTTCTTAAAAGCTATTTGGGTCCACCATCTATTCAGAATCACTTCTCATTCATCCCTGTTTTTCTAGACCTCTTGACCAGTTGGAATTAATCATATGACGTCATTGTAATATTTTAAAAAACCACATTTACCTAGGGGGGCAACTAGGTAGTTCAGAGGATTGAGAATCAGCCCTAGATATGGGAGGTCCTGGGTTAAAATCTGGCCTCAGATACTTAGTTTTTAGTTGTGTGACTCTGGGCAAGTTACCCCCATTGCCTACCCCTTTACTACTCTTCTGCCTTGGAACTGATACACAGCATCATTTCTAAGGCAAAAATATAAGGTTTTTTTAAAGACATTTACTTAGAATGGAAGGTAAATAATAAAAAATCAAAACAGGTAACACTTACTTAATGAATTGTTTTCCAAGGCTACCTTTCCCAGACTTTCAAGAATAAAATGTGTCCAAGTGCATTTGTCACCTCTCTATTACCCCCACCCCCCACCCCAATCTTTTACCAAACAGGAGACAAGATATAATTTCACTACTTCCTAATTCTTCTTTCATTATATGATTGTGAAATAGGTCTGGGAAACCAGATATACATGGGAAATGATTTCAAATAGATGATGATTCATGTCCTTAGTATTGAGGGTCTTTAAAGCAGGCATTATAGATGACCATGGATGCTCTGACTTTCCCTTGGCTGCTCCCCCAGCCTGCTTCCAGCTCTAGGATGCCTCTGCCCATACTGCTTGGTACTCATCCACTGGCCATCTTGTCTTTTTTGCCACTTTCATCCAGTAACTGGCTTGGGATCAAAACCTCAGCATTGCTCTGTCCTATTTCTGACCCTCTTACTTCTGTCTTGACTCCTGTTGGGACTTCACTTATGAGAAGGTCTGTGTGTCTGAGAGAGGTCAAGTTTCTCTTGGCTTTGGCAGAGCACTCTTTTGCCCTGAGAATATAGCATGGTTCTCTGCTGCAAACAAAGGCTTTTTTTATCCCATTTACTTGGAATAAAGTAAATGAAAATACTGTTTTAAGCAATCTCAGCCTTGGCTCCCTCAGTCCCTTTACAGCCAGAGGAGACTTCTGGTGTTACTTGAATAATCCCGACACATCAAGTGGACTCAAGAAAGCTCTGTTAATTGGGTAAGAGCTTAATGTCTCCTCTGTAACTTGGACAGTTCCTTGCCTTATCAGGGCCTCTCTGATTCTCAAACTCTAACCTGGCTTACTAACTATACCTTGGGCTCTCAATTTCTGCTCGACTAGCCTATTTTGGTCTTGCTCTGGCCCAGACATCGACCTGTTTTCATACTGCTCTTAGCTAGAAACTCTCAAGCTATGACTACCATTTCCTTGGATAAATCAGCTACAATATCTGTCTTTCTGCCTTTTCTCAGAGACTCCCTTCCAACCTTGCCTATCCAAGTTGCCCCCTTTCCCAGTGAGCAAGATATAGAGTTTATCTAAGTTGAGTTCAACTGAATTTGACTTATCTTAGCCATCAAGAAAGACAACTGTAAGGACTCCCTCTGACAACACGCTGTCTCTCTTCCAATGACATACAAAAATCCTTCTAAACTTCCCAATCAGATCCTCACTTTGGATTTGACTCCTGGCACAAGTGATCTAGGACAAAGGGGGTGCTAAGGTCAGCTTGTAATACTTCTTGAGAGTCAATTGTTAAATTTTCAGTGTGAGCATTTAGACTTTTAACAAATGGGCAATCCTACAAACCAGAGCTAGATTTGTTTTCTTGTTGGTTGCCTAGTCTTGGGAAAGTGATGGAGAAAATGCTAATAATGCAGATTAATCTTAAAAGTGTATTGCTGAGAGCCAGCCCTAAAGATGGGAGGTCCTACTTTCAAATGTGGCCTCATACTTCCTAGCAGTGTGATCCTGGGAAAATCATTTAACCCTCATTGCCTAGCCCTTACTGCTCTTCTACCTTGGAACCAATACCAAGTATTACTTCGAAGTTGGAAGATAAAGAGTTTTTTGGAAGTGTATTATGCTTTTTCAGACAGCCAGTTGATAATCATTTACCAATACATCATAGCATTCAAAGCTGGAAAGGAACTTAGAGCTTATCTTCTAGTTACATTTTTACAAATAAGGTCACTCTTGACCAGAGAGGCTGTCATTTACCCAAGGGCACATAGTAAGTAGCAGAACCAAGATGGGAGCAATGCAGGAGGAATTATATCAGGAATTATTAAGAATTATGTATAATATAAAATGCATCAATATGCAATCTGGTCTCCATAATTAGGATGGTGCAGAGGGATTCTCAGTCACCTATGGGTTAGACTACATGGCCTCTGAGACCCATTCCAACTCTGTGATTCTCTGATTCTTCGATCTACAAAAATGGAAAAGACCAGTAACTGGGACAATCTGAGATAGGCAGTTGGATGCCAAGAGGCATTTATTTTTGGCTTTGGAATACATTATAGGATTTTCTTACAGCAGATCTGCCTTTCTAATTATGTTTTGCTTAGGATAACATAAAAATGAGGTTGCATTCCTTGAACATTCACCAGCTGGGCTGTGGAGGTAGACAGTCTGGGCTTGGGTGTGGTGACAAAGAAAAGCTGGCCCATGATTAAAAATTCATAGCTAATCCACATGTGAATAATCAAAAATCTAGAATATCTCCTAGAAGTACTGGATTTCCATGAGTTTTACTCTACTTTCTCTTCTGATGCCAGGGCATAACAAATATACACCAAATAAGCAGCTGAAATGTCGATAGTTGTCTATAACAGACATCTTGAGCATACTTTGATGTGTTGGAAGATTCATGTTTGCATTAGCTTGAGAACTCACTTACCCCATGCCTTTATCCTCAGGGGTAATTCTTTATATTCCCAATACAATGAGTCAAATGGTCCTTTAATATCATGGAGATACCAGTGTCCCACTTGGGTTGTCCATTTATTATTTCTTGTTCCCTTGTTATTTCCATTCCTGGAGTATACTTTCTCCTCAGCTTTGCCTCTTAGAAACCATCATTTCCTTTAAGCTCAGCTCATAAGCCACCTTATACAAGGCCTTTTCCAGCTGCCTCCTTCTTCAATGATGTTGTACCTTAAAGATGGATAATTCTCAGTCACTTTGTATATAATACCAAAAGTGCAGCAAGGTGGTACAGTGGATAGAGTGCCAGGCCTGGAGTCAGGAAGACTCTTCTTCCTGAGATTAAATCTGGCCTCAGACACTCAATATCTATGTGACTGAGTAATTCCTTTAACCTTATTAGCCTCAGTTTCCTCATCTTTAAAATAAACAAGAGAAGGAAATGGCAAACTACTCCAGTGTCTATGCCAATCAAACTCCAAATGGGGTTGCAAACAGTTGGACAGATCTCAGAAAGAACTGAACAACTACAATTTAATACCTTCATTTTGTTTATATCATATATATATATATATGTATATATATATATATATATATACACACATATGAGTGTGTTTCCTCCAGTAGAATGGAAGCTCTTTGATCAAAAGGATTTTTAAAATTTTTGTCTGTTTATCTTCAGTGCCTAACACATAGTAGACACTTAATAAATGTTTGTTGACTGATTCTCAATACATGAACGAACACATTTGGAAGCATCTTCAATGACCCATGAGAAGAGAACAGGAGAGGTTTCCCAAGCAAGTAAGTCTTAACTAGATCAGAACTACACTCAGATTTAAATATGGCCCCTTCCGTTGTCAGGATTTGATTTTTCTTTAACTCTCTGAGTTGGATTTTTCTCTCTTATAAGAGGGGTTGTAGTAGGTGAGGATAAAAAATAGGGTCGAGGCAGATGCTATGCCCTACATTTACATGAATGTTTATCAGCCTGTCAGCTTAGCTTGGCACAGACATTTAACATTTGAAATGTGTTGGCAGAGTTGGGAGGGGGCCTAGAACATGGCAACATGGGGTGTTACCCAGCTGGTGTCATGCTATGGAGCAACTCTAATTTGGGATTTAGCAAGTTCCAAATTATAATCTTCCAATCATAATCTTGCATATAGATTGGAATCAAGTTTGAAACCATTCCTAATTTTCATGTTTCATAGCAAGGGTTGGGATGATGGAGAGATATAATGGAAATGATCCTTTCCTGATCTTACTTCTGTTCCTCCTTTGATCAGTGAAGCCATAGAGGGATACACAAAGAAGGAAGAGACTGTTTGTTTTATTTTTCTTTGAGTATAGTAAGTTTCTTCTAAACCTGGCAAATCCAGGTCAATATGTGAGCTTTGATTCAGCGACTTCAATGCAAACAAAGGCACAGAGGAGTATGGTAAAACAAAAATTGGAAAGTGTGGTTCAGGGTTAAGGAATGAAACAGATAAAAAACCATAAGTCTCATGCCAACGTACCATAAATAAAGTAATCAAAAAGAGAATTAGAGGGCACTAAACATATAAAAAACTGAACAATATGATTTTTAAAATGGAATAGACTGGCAGCTTTGTGGCTTAGTGGATAGAGAGCCAGATCTGGAGACAGGAGGTCCTGGGTTCAAATGTGACCTCAGACACTTCCTAGATGTTTGACCCTGGGCAAGTCACTTAAACTCCAGTTGCTTAGTCCTTACCATTCTTCTGCCTTGGAACCAATATTTAGTTTTAATTCTAAAACAGAAGGTGGAGGTTTAAAATTTTTTTAATTTTTAAAAACGAAATAGACTATTTTAACAGACAGGAAATGACAGCTTTTCTAAGACATGTGCAACTCATTTCCAAACCAGACACTGAATGAAGTCAGATGAACAACAAAGATTAGTTTAGAATAGAGATTAGAAACAACATCAAATTAGGAGAAAGAATAAAGTTGAGAAGGTATTTCAGGCAATTAAAGTAGTTCCAAAGAAAATTAGTTAAAGGAACTGTTGAGAGATTGACACATAGTTAAAATTCAAGCTACTGACTCTGATTTTCATTATTCTGTAGGGAAGTTTACCAAAATAAGTGTCACCACAAAGAGGAAGCCACAGAGCCCAGAAACTGCCTCATGACCTCCTGAGCAATTTATACAACGTAACAGACAACCAAGTATCTTTAACTTAGATTACTAATTCATTTGCAAAATATGTTGGAGGAAAATGGTGGAAGTGTGTGAGACATATCTTCTCCCAAAAAGTGAAGGAACTGAGGGTAGAACAAAAAACTTACAAAAAGTTTGGCATGGGACCTGACTAAACCAGGTTATCCCAAGGGTATTTAGGGATTGAAGTGGATGGTGACCTCATTCTTTACTGTTCCATTATCTCCTCAATGTAAGTCTCACCCTTTGCACTCTAGATCCCAACCATTTCCCATCTTCTGATTCCATGTGATTCTTCTCTATCCCTTTCAACAAATCCTTCATAGGGAATCTACCTAATGCACTGGAGGCCTTTCTTTGGGTGGTTGCTAGCTAATAAGACACTTGCCTGTCCAGATGTTAACCTCCATTTCCCCTACATCTTTTTCTTATGATATATACCATAAATGATGTCCAATGGCCAATGTTTCCTCTGTAGAGGAGATTATTCACTACATATATGTACACATAATTTTAACTATTTAAGTTATGATTTAATACTGTGCTCTCATTTTATGGAAGAGAAAACTGATTCCCAGAGAGATTAAATGGCTTGCTCAAAGTAAAATGGCTAATTTGATTCAGAGCCTAAACTAGCATCCAAGACTCCCGATTCCTAGCCATTTCTGCCAAAATCCATTGCTTCCTCTAAACACTCTTAAACACCAGTAAACTGTAGGATGCTCCCCTCTCTCTTAAGTAGCAATAGGCTGCCATTTTAATGAAACTGGCATATAATCTTGCAATTTCCATGTTCCTTCAGACTCATTAAATTGGAATTCTAGCCTTGCATATCTGTAGGGTATACATAGCTGTGGGGAAAAATCCAAGACCAGAATTACAAAATCTGATTTCATAGCTAATGGAGATTGGTTTTCAAGATCTGAGCTCAGCTGTGATATTAATAAACATCTCTTACTCCCCATACACTTTTCCCTCCCCCAGCCCCTGCATCCTACTCCTTTCTCTCCCGTCCTCCTCATAATTAAATCCTGTGGTTATATAGCAGCCTCTATGGTGCAGCTGTGAGTTAGAGGCTGTCAGCATTTCTCTCACAGGAAGGTAGATCTCGGGGGTTAACCATCACGGACCCTGAACATTGTAGTCACCGCAACTATTGGTCAGCTGTAGCCAGCTAAGACAAGGGAAGGGGTGGCCACTCTCCTTTGCAATAAAAGTCATGAGCTTTTGCCCTTTTAGCTGTTCATTTGTCTGATATAGGGACAAGGTTTCTCACCTACTCAGTAGTGCTGGGAAATGAATTGAGCTAAGGCAGTGAGCACCTGAGTAACTAGGTAGTGCAGCAGATAGAGCTCTGGGTCTGAAGTCAGAAGACATGAATTCAAATCAAGATTCAGACATTTATTAACTGTGTGACTCTCACTCAGCAAGTCACCTAACCATGCTGGCCTCAGTTTTCTCAGCAGCAAAATGAACCCAAGAAGGAAATGGCAAGCCACTCCAGTGTCTTTGCCAAGAAAATCCCAAATGGGGTCATGAAGAGTCAGACATGACTGAACAATTGGACAAAAGAACAACAAAAGAGAGTATATTGGAAACAAGACATGTGGGACACATGGGAAGATTTAGCCAAGTCTTAAACATGAGACACAATTTGACTTTACCTTGAGCAGCTAATGAGCAGGAGCAATGAGCATCAGAAAATCCTCAGGATCAAAGAAGCCTCTAGTATAATAATAATAATATTACTATCATAAATACTATTATTTATATTATTTTAAGGTTTTAAAGTGTTTTTCTCACAACAGGCCTTTAGCAATTATGATGATATGGGAGGAGGACCTAAGCAATGAAATTTAAGATTACTCAATGAAAATGAAAATATTAATAACAATACCCTATAATTGTATAACACCTTAAAGTTATACATTTTTCAGATATATTCTCTTACTTGATCCTCATAAAAATTCTATGAAACACACAGGGCAAATACAATCTCTATTTCACAAATGAGGAAATGAATAATAACAACTAATGTTTTATATGGTGCTTTAAAGATTAAAAAACGCTTTACAAATATCTTATTTTGTCCTCGCAATAATCCCATAGGGTAGGTACTATTATTATTCTCTTTTAATACATGAGGGAACTGAGACAGACAGAGGTTAATAGACTTACTTAGGGTCACACAGCTAGTGTTGGAGGCAAGATTTGAATTCAGGTCTTCCTTTTTCCAGGTCTAGTATTCTATCCACTGCCTCACTTAGCAGACAACAGAAAGCAAAAATGCATATCAGAAAGGTTAAATGATTTCCCTGAGTCACAAAGCTAATTAATGTAAGAACTGGGAGTCAAACTCAGTTTTCTGGATTCCAAGTCTATCCCTCTTTCACTCTAGCAGACACAAAGAGCTTATAATCTAGTAGGAGAAATAAGTCATTATACAAATGCTTATAATATAAATTAGAAAATAAGAACAAAAGAGAGGTCAAAGAAAGAAAGATGAGAAACTCAAAGAAAGTATATCCAGTAGGGAGAACAAGGTAGGTTTATTAAATTGTTAATTTAATTTAAATTTTCAAGTAACAAGCATTTATTTTCTCTCCCTTCTGGAACACCCCCTCCCCCCAATTGAAAAGACAAGAAAGGAAAGCCAAACCTTTATAACCAACATGCCTAGTCAAGCAAAATGAATTCCCACATTATCCATGTTCAAAAATATATTCCTCATTCTGCCACTTGGGTTCATCATCTCTCAGTCAGTGGGTGGAGAGCATAATTCATCCCCATTCCTTTGAACTTATGTTTGGTTATCATGTTGATAAGAGTGTTTTGGACTTTGGAAACTGTTTGTCTTTACAAAGTTACTAATGCAAAATTATTCTCCTAATTCCAGTCAGGATGAGTGAAAGGTAGGATTTCAGGGGGCAGAGCTATGATGAGGGAATTTATTCTGAGTATAGAGTAAATGAATAGAGGAACAATGTTAGTCTTTCTTTGTATCCCCAGCACTTACCATACTATGTGGCACATAGTAGGTTCTTAATAAATGCTTGTTGAAGGCAGCTAGATAGCACAGTGGATAGAGTACCAGGCCAGGAGGTCCTGAGTTCAAATCCAGACCCAGACTCTATCTGTATGACCTTGAGCTAGTCACTCATCCCCAATTACCTAGCTTTTATCATTCTTAGAATCCATGCTTAGTACACACAAAATACACACACATGCATATGTTACCAATACTTAATATATACATCTATAAAATTCCAAGTTGATTGATTATCTTTTCTTGTTTTCCTAACTAATGGTGCTCTCTTCCTTTTCACATTACTTTGTAACCTAGTGTAAACATTATCAAATGGGCTGGAGGATGTGCACATTGATGGATTAATTGCTAAGGTATCTAAAAGAGAAGCCAAAAGCATTGAGGAAAAATTTTTTATTATTACCAAAAAACAATTACTAAGAGAATATCAATGTTTTGGCCCACATGCTTAATTCTCATATCTAATATTGTTTATACAAGAGAATCTTTATACACTTTAAAGGCATCCTTGATGAAGGCATATGAAAGGGAACTTGCTGGCTTTCGCAAATAACATCCTACATCACGCATTTGTACAGTCATGGCAGACTAAAAAAAATGAAGAGAACACAAAATCTCACTATGCTTGCTTGTTAGCCTTGCCAAAACATTTGACTCCACATAGCAAAAAGGCCACCCTGAAGGTTCCTCTCTCCAGTAAAGCATCTCCTATGCATATGTCAAAATCATACCAGACTCCTTAAAAGATGTATCAATGGAGATAAAACCTTTTCCCATAATTCTTTGATTACCAAAATCAAGAAGGGGATAACACAGGATAGTTTATGCATATGAGCGGTGTTTGCCACCATCATTTAGAATATGTAGAGCAAAGTAGAATTGGAAGAGGGGTTCCTTATAGACAGTGTGGTTCTCTAGATTTTTCTGAGTGTAGTTAACATTATGCTGATTAAATCAGCTTCCTCAATACTGTAAAACCTTAAAGTATCTGAGTATACATTAAATCCCTACAGTAGAGTATAAGCTCATGGAAAATGTAGTTTAGCTAACTTTGCCCTAGGAACACCAATGGCCAGCTATGCTTTTTTATTTGCTTTTCACCTAAAGTCTGAAATGATATTGCTGATGCTGTGGTCTTGTTAATTCAGACTTCTTCAAAGATCTCTTGGCTTAGAGAATTTTAAAGAGTCTCTTTCTTGAGCTTTCAGATTTGTTTTTGATTTACACTAGATTTTCTAGGATTAATTCTTGGTCTAGTAATGAGAAAAAAAGTTATATCTGGTTTCCTCTGCAGTATTGTTCCTTGGGAAAATGCATGTTCTACCTTCTAGGATTCATGCTATTTAGCACATGTTACATATATATGATATAGCTATATATATGTACCTGTGCACATGTTTATTTTCCTGATAGAAGGTGAATGAGAGTTTCTGGAGGACAGCAATTTGTTTTCTTTGTCTGTTTCTCAATGCTTAGCATAGAACAGGGTGTAGAGTAGGCACTTTATAGCCTACTGTTGATTGATTGATAACACTTCAAATTCCTTTGAAGGGAAAGTTCTTATCCACTCTTTCAGAGAATTATCAAGGTAAAGAATTACAGAATAAGCTTAGAGATCATATAAGCCAAGCATCTTCTTTTATATATTTAGTACCCTTTCTTGAGTCACTTTCCCCAAACTTCATGTTTATTCACAAAGGACCCCAAAGGATCACTTGACTACTACTCAAGGGTAACTCTGAGGAGCTAGGTTTCTAGTTGTTGCCTATGAACCCTCCCCAATCTGCTTTCCATTATTAACATCAGAAAACCAGAGATCTATTACTTTTTAGAAAAGGGTAATTACTAAGGTAGTATAGTAAGAATATTTGGTATAAAACAGCTCCTCTAAGTCTTGGATACATTCTCCTACAAATATGTACAGTTTCCAGTGGAAGAAGAGTCTTAAAAATTGGGTACGCTGATGATAAGTTTAATTTGTAGAGAACACACATGGCCAAAAGAGTAAAATCAGAACTGGTTACTGGAAATCCTCTCCTAAATCCATATTCCTTACTGGTGAGAGGAGTCGTGCTTCTTAGAGCTGCTTCACTAGACTGGTTCACCATTTTTCTAAACAACTACTAAAAACTCTCCCACTATTTTATACCCATAGAGTTTGGTTAGAAAATCATGCTATTCCATTCTTTACCCAATTGAAGAAGAGTAGAACATGACAAAGGGATCACAGAGCATAGATAATAGAATTTACTCCTATTATTATTCCTTTAATCATGTCTGTCAATTGATTGTAGTGGGAGTGTTGATCTCTCTCCCTTACATAGGTAAAGAAATTGAGGTCCATGGAGGAATGGGGGAAGACTTGCCTGGAGGCCACACAACTAGCAAATAGCAGGGCCAGGATTTTGGTTTTCTTTCTATTACATAGTGATGCTGAATGATCCCAAGGCCACACAGTCAATCACTGTCAGAGCTGGTCACAGAACTTAGGTATCTCACTCCTCCCCATCCCAGTTCTCAACACTCTGTACTTTCAGTCACATTCTCCTGTTAGGGAAAATTGGTTCCAGAGTACCTTCTGTGGAGTGTAAGTATAATGGAGGCAGGTGGTGTGATAGGGAGTTTACAGGAATACTAGAGGATAAATATCTTCATGAAACATGAGGGGCTCCTCTCTGAGAATCATGAAATGGTTCCAGAAGGGAGGAGGTGAAGAGGCTTTGAATAGGAAGAAGAAGCTCCCAGAGGGAGTATCCTTTATAGCTGAACTAGTTAGATGTGGAATAAATTGAGGGCGGGAGAGACCCATTAAAGAGATGAACAACCCTCTGCTGTCAGCAGGGTATGGTCAAGTTAACCCTATGGGTCTTTTTGTGTCAGACTGTAATGATGAATGAGAAAGAATCTATAAAGCAAATCATGGGCTTTCAATTTCTCTTTCACTATGGCATAAAAATATAGCCTGTCTTTTTCAAGGTTATTTAAGCAAAACTTTGAAATATGGGGAAAGGAGAGAGATTGAGGGTGTATTCCATTGTGTCTTCACCTCTCTGCAAAACCCCCCAAAGTTACAAAAGTTCTTTTTGTTATACGTATAGATAAATAAATACAAAGTGACATCTTACTAAATAGTCAGAAGAATATCAAGGACCTTCCCTAGAATCCTGTTCATTCTTCTCACTAGGATCTCTAAAACCATCTAGTAATCATATCTGTACAGTTTGACACTTTGGTACACAGTACTTGTGGGTAGTATTGATGTATAAAGCTACCACTTGGAGGTTAAAGTCTTGTTCCTGTCCATCTCAGGACCACAATACAGCACAACTGTGTACCTATATACTCCATTGAAGAGGACCAGGGCAGACTGACCCATAAAGTTCCTGTGAGCTATGGGTAGAACTCATGCCCAGTTGACTGAGTAGTATGAACTACCTGTTTCATTCATAAGCAGCCTGATTCTGTGTAGATTACTTAACATAATGTCACTCCATACATAATTACTTAACATAATGTCACTCCATACATAAACCTGCTCTGTTTCCCCCACTTGCTTGATCCCTTAGGACTTTGGGCTGTCTTAGTCACATGGCTTCTGAGCCTCTCGGTTATATATACCCTTCATCTCAGAGAGGAATTGGTCTGTCCGCATCCCTGGTCAAGGCAATAACTGCCATCCCCTTAATTATATCTCCCAGGTATCTCTTTGAGAAGAACTTCTGGTTGACCACTTTCTTCCTTGCCCAAATCTCCCAGACATCCCTGCATTATGAACTTCTGGTTAGCAGTCCCTTTGCTCTAGTGGTTAGGACAAAGATGGATGTACAAATAAATATATATAAATATTTTGAAAACAGGTAAACTTACACTCCCCCCCCCCTATGCTTTACTCATACTGTTTCATAATCAAAGCTCTCTATAAGTTCTTTAAGTTGTGAGAAAATGAGCATACTACAAGAGTAACCCATGGGGAAGACTGAGAGTATATTAACAACATTCAACACTGTAAGTTTTATGTGATTACAACACTAATTGGATTCAGTTTATGATCTGCATAAGTATTACTTTGCTACCTAGTCTTTATATATAAATGGTAAGAAGTACATAATTGAACATAATAATGGCTTTACAAATTTTTTTCTCAACTTGTTTATTCTCAAGTGTCTAGAATCACCATTACTTTTGGTGGGGGACTTCATCCCTCAAGCATGACAATATGATGCCAAAGGTCTTGGTTCTAGTTTCCTAATATTTAAGGATTCCTCTATTTCTTTCCTTTCTTCCCCCTCTTTCCCTAATTTTCTAAAATGGCTTAGAATAAATGTTGTAATTAGGAATTCTTGTGCCAGAGTTAAGTACTACAAATTCTCTCTGGTGCAAAAAGCATGAATCATAATGCCAGTTGAGAGGGAGAAACTGGAAATTGACCTATGAGAGGATACAGGATATGAGCCTAGTATTCCTTTTAATCTAATTCTTGCTAAGTGCTAAATTTTTGCTGTTTCTATGCTGTCAAAGGAATGAATATTATTAGTGCTTTCAAAATGTCCTCTAAATTTAGTGCTCTCAAAATATAGTGCCCTTGGGCAAAGGCTTAGCCACCCTACCCTAGTTATAGTTTTGCTCAAGACAAAAGATTATTTCCTTACTATCATTATCCTCTACTTCCTAAAAAGGCCTCTAGCCAGTGGGGATCCTTTTTACCAGCATGTTTAATGGCTCCTTATCCCCTAATTCTTGTTCAGAAAGATTGAACTCAGGTATCCTATACTGACCTAGTTAGCTACATTTTTCCTTCTGAAATTTAAATATGAAATTGCATATTTGTCAAAAACAAATGTAAATCAGTGGTAGCATAGTAGATGAGACACTGACATTGGAGTCAGTAAACCTAGATTTAAACCTCCTTTCTGACACTTAGTTGTACAACCACAGACAAGTTTAATTGGAGCTTAGTTTTTTCTTAGTAAAAGTGGGAAAACCACACCTGAACTAACAACCTCTTCAGGTGTTCTTTGGAAGTCCTTTGGACATTTTAAAGCACTGTATACATTGAGTTGTTGTTATTAGGAATTCATAGAATATCACAGTTGGAAAAGATTTTAGAGGGCAATTAATTCAATTGTACTAGGTACAGATTTTACTGTGTCAGTCTCCTGCTCAATAACTCCAAGTGTTCCTTTGCTTCAAGAATCAAATACGAACACTCTTCTGTTATTTCAAATCTTTCAAACCTGGCTTCCACCTATCTTTCAAGTCTACTTACACATTATATTCACAACAAACTGGCCTCCTAAATCTTCTTCCTACATGGTACTCTTATTTCCTTTTTCTGTGCTTTTATATTTGTTGTTGAAATTCTCTCTCTCCTCAACTCCATCTTGTGGAATTCTTCATTTCTTTAAAGGCTAAGCTAGAAAATTACTTTCTTCAGGGGGGGCTTTCCTGACCCTCTCTCCCCTAGCTACTAGTGGCTGCTCCCCAAATTACCATGTACAGCAGGACCTTCTTTTACATGAACTCAACATACAGGAATTCAGGTGTACACAATTGGTAACTGAAAAAAAAAATAAAGGCAGGAAAAGACATAAAACAGAACATTTTAATTATGTGCTAAATCCTCACCATTTTCCCAAGCAGCATAAAGTCTCACAGCAGCTTGCCAAATCACACTCATTCTCACTCTGAGTAGCTTTAGTGTAAGTCATTATATTGTTTTACACCAAACATTAGCTCCCCATCAGTCTTTGTCCAGGGTCCTCACTTGTAATAAGTCATATCTGCAGCAGAGCAGTGCTTCTCTTTGTTTTATTAATGCTATTTAGCTATTAATAATGGCACCAAAATACAACAGCAGTAATGCGTATAACTCTAAGTCTAAGAAATGTCATAAAGTGCTTATGTAAGAAATATTTATTAAAAATGGGGTTCACTATTATGCTTAATTTTCAGCTTACTTGAGGGGTCTTGGAACATAATGGTTGCATAAAATGAGGTGCTACTATGGCTATTTTGTAAACTTGTACACACAGGCATTTGTTGTTGCTGTTCAGTCATGTCCGACTCTTTGTGACCCAATTTGGAGCTTTCTTGGCAAAGATACTGGAGTGGTTTGCAATTTCCTCCTCCAGCTCATTTTAAAGGTGAAGAACCTGAGGAAAGCAGAGTTGTGAATGATCTAGGGTTGCACAATCTGAAAGTATCTAAAGCCAAATTTGAGCTCAGAAGATAAATCTACCTGACTCTTGTGATAAAGGATGGAAAGGTTTGTAATTTGCAAAACTGTGCAAGAACTGAAAAGTGCAAACCTAGGTATGATTGACAGTGGCATGTGACCAAGGGTCACATGGGAGCCTGAGCTGGAGAATCTGGGAAGACTCCATCTTGTCCCAACGGACTTTTCTTCTGGTCTCCTGAGGAAGCCAAGAGGAAGGTCTGAAGAGGATTCTCCCTGTGTTGAAATGAGGAAGGGCTTGGACATCTAACAACTGATCCTGGCTCTAACTGGTTTTTGGACCCTTGCTGAGTAAGATTTGGGAACTTGGTTAAGTTTTAGTTTAGTAACCTAGTTAGCATAGTTAGTTAATTTTTAAAATAAGAATAAGCATAAGTAAATCCCTAAGCCCTTCTTCCTTTCCCTTCCAAAACAACAAAGTAGATTTTTATGTTTTTTCCTCTTGTGTTTCCCCTATCCAAAATCCTATCGTAACACTCTAAGTCTCATACACTGTCCACTGAGCCACCTACCTGCCTCATATACATCCATACTCCCATACATATACACATAGGCACATACATAACAACAACTCCCTTTGCTTTTATTTTTGTAATCTCAGCACCTCGGACAGTTCCAAGTCCATTTTATGTACTGAATAAATGATTGTTGATTGATAACTCATCATGAGTCCTCTAGCCTCTGCTTGAAAACCTCCAGGGAGGGGAAATCCATTGTTTCCCAGGGCAGATATGATACTTTTGAACAGTCCAAATTGTTAGAGAGTTTTCTCCAATATCAAGCCTAAATCATATTTTCTGCAGCTTCTTTCCTCTGGGCCAAGAAAAACAAATCTTAACCCTCCTCTACTTGACAGTACTTCAAATACCTGAAGATACATCTCATGCCTATTTTAAGTTCTCTCTTTTCAAAATAAAAATTCCTCACCCCTTCCCACCAATGCTCATATGGCATATCCCTAGTCCGCTCTTGCTTGGTATATTTCTAGGTCCTACTCCATCCTTCTTGCCTTCTTTGTATCCATTCTACTTTGTCAATGTTATTCTTAAAATGACCCACCTAAGGCTGAGCATAATACTCCATGTGTTCTCTGATGAGATCTGAGTACAGAAGGACTATCTTCCTCACTTTGGACATCAAGCTTTTAATAATACAACCTCAAACTGTATTAGTGTTTTGGCTGCCATGTCACACAGTTGACTCAAATTGAGAACACAACTCATTCTACTTATGTAGTTGACTTTTTGCATGCAAATGTAGAACTTTGCCTTTTCCCCTGTCAAATGACATCTCAGTTTATTTGAGCCTTTGTTCTAGTCCATTGAGATCATTTTGGACTTAGAATCTGTCATCCAACCTGTCAGATATTCCTCCTAGCACTGTGTCTGTTTCCTGCCAATTTCATATAAGCATGGCTTCTAGGCCTTTATCCAAGTCATAGATTAAATGTGGAAGAGAACAGGTCTAAGGACAGAGCCTTGGAATGCTCCAATAAAAAAAAAATCTCTATATTGACACCAATCAAAAATCACCACTTTGGGGAGTTCTGTTGTTTAACTGATTCCTAATCCACTTAACTGTATTATAATCTTGTCAGACTTCTTCCATCTTGCTCCCAAAAATATCATGGAAGTCTTTGTCAAATGTCTTGCTAAGAAATACCATGTGGTTGTGGCATTCTTTTAATCTAATGATCTAGAGACTGTCGAAAATGGGACTGAGATTAGTTTGGCATTTCTCTTCTTTATGAAGTTATTATAGCACTCAGTGGTCACCACTGCCTTTTCTTTCTTCCTTTCTTTTTTAAAAAACCCTTACCATCTGTCCTAGTAACAATTCTAAGATAGAAGAGTGAGATTGAGGCAAGCAGGATTAAATGACTTGTCCAGGGCCACATAGCTGTCTACATCCAGATTTGAACACAGGTCCTCCTGACTCAAGGCCTGGTGCTCTGTCTACTATGTCACCTAGCTGCCCCATTAATGATGCTTTTGTTATTGTTCAGTCATTTTAGTGGTGTCTGACCCTTTGTGCCCCCATATGTGTTTTTTGGCAAAGATGTTGGAGTGATTTGCCATTTTCCTTCTCCAGATTGTTTTATAGATGAGGAAACTGAGGCAAACAGGGTTAAATGACTTGATTGGGGTCACACAGCTAGTTAGTGTCTGAGGCTAGATTTGAACTTGGTTTTTTTGACTCCAGGTTCAGCAGCATATCCACTGAACCCCCTAGCTATTCTACCACTTCTTTTTCTAAATGTATAAAAACCATTTTTTCAATGATGTATTGTTTCCAAGAATTAAAACTAGCAAATTGGAAGGGGTATAGTTTAAAACAGGATAAAAACATTTGATTTTCCCAACCTACTTGAATAATTTTGCAGTTATATCCCTGAGGGTTATACCCCTCAGATCACTTTGTACTTGAATACATAGGTATACATATACATATATTATATATCTATATGGTCTACAAATTTATTTTAAACTTAAAAATATTGTGCAGCAAAATTAATTTAGGAAACACCAGCCTGTAGGATATAAACCTTAGCTTTATATTGCACTAATAGCCATTTTTGAAACTGCCTATGAAGGGCAGTCTTACTCCATGAAATAAGGCTTTCCCAGTTAAAAATCAAACATGACCTTTCCTGATTTCCAGATCTAGACATAAGAGTTTTGATGAATTGAAATTAATATACATGTTGACTTTAAACAAGCAAAAAAAGAAAGAAAAGAAAAGCAATCTGTATATTCCAACTTCTCTTTGGACAAAAATGCTTTTTAAAAAGTTGTCATCTAAATTATGATGCTTGTGATTCTTCAGTGGAAGATAATATCAGTCAATATGTTTGAGCTCTTCACACTTCCCTAGACTCCAGGTGTTTGGGTAGGTGTGGATGTCTGTGTGTGTCTCTGTGAGCATGATCCATTTGAATGAGAGTCAAAGTACCTTGTTATCTTTGTCTTCTTCTTGTCAAAGGCCAACCAATCATCACTTCTACTCCCCCTATCTACTCACATACCCACAAAAAGTAGGGAACCTCCTTATTAATATCCTTTAAATATAATATAAAATATTAAAATAATATAATATGATAATACCTCTTAGCAAAGTACCAATTTTTCTGGGAGAATAAAGGGTTTTGCCAGGAGCTAATCCCTCATTTGATTATACCTTCCTCCCAAGTTATGGTCCTATATTTCTCTTCCCTTCCAAATTCCTTGAAAAAGCTCTCTGTTCTCGTGACTCTACTTCCTCATTCACTTCCCAACCTACTGCAATTCAGATTCCAAATTCATCATTCTACTTAAACTACTTTCTTAAAAGTTATCAATGATCTCTTAATTGTTAAATCTGATAGCTTTTTCCCAGTCCTCAGACTTCTTCACTTCTCTTCAGCCTTTGACATTGTTGACCACTCTCTTCTGGAGTTTTCCACCTCTATTAGTTTTCATGACACTCTCTAGCTTCTCTTACCTATCTTCCATACCATGCTTCATGTGGCTGCCCTTTAGCCTCTGTTTTCTCTCAGTATATATTCTCTTGGTGATCTTATTAACTCCAATGGGATTCAACAATTGTAACCTCCTTAAGGGTACAAACTGTCTTTTATCTCTTCATTATGTATCCCAGTTGAGTACAGGGCCTGGCATATAGCAGGTGTTTAATAAATGTTTCTTGATTGATTCAATTATATCTATACAGTGATGCCTACACAATTATATCTATTCAATCATATCTATTCAGATGGCTTTCAGATATATGGGTAGAACTAATTTTTCTTCTTTTTTCTTATAGGATCTAATTTTATTTTATTTTTCCAAATTAATTTTTTATTTTTATTTAAAAATTTAAATTTGTATATTATATGTATATTAATATTTTAAATATTTAAATTTTTATTTTAAAATATTTTCCCATGTTTACATGATTCATTTTCTTTCCCTCCCCTCTAATCACCCTCCTCCCAGAAGTGACAAGCAATTCCACTGGCTTGTTCAAATGTTGTCACCTGATACCTATTTCCATATTATTCATTTTTGCTATAAAGTGATCTTTTAAAGCCAAAAACCCAAATCACATACCCATATAAACATGGGATAAGTGATGTCATATGTTCATCTTTTGCATTTCTACTCCCATAGTTCTTTCTCTCAATGTGGTCAACATTCTTTCCCATAAGTCCCTCGAGAGTGTCCTGGCTACTAGTAGCAAAGTCCATTACATTGGATTGTTCCACCATGTTTTACTTTCGGTGTACACCTGGTTCTGCTCATTTCACTCTGCATCAGTTCCTAGTGATTCTCCCAGTTCATATAGAAATCATCCTTTTCTGCTCAAAGGAATAATGAAGTGGAGGAATTCTGTGGGGACTGGAATAACCTCCAGGAATTGATGCAGAGTGAGAAGGGCAGAACCAGGAAAACAATATACACAGAGACTGATACACTGTGGTACAATTGAAGGTAATGGATGTTTCCATTAGTGGCAATGCAGTGATCCTGAACAACAAGGAGGAATCTACGAGAAAAACCACTATCCACACCCAGAGGAAACACTGTGGGAGTAAAAACACCGAAGAAAAACAACTGCTTGAAAAATGGGTTGAAGGGATATGGTTGGGGATGTAGACTCTAAATGAACATCCTAGTGTAAACAACATGGAAATAAGTTCTGATCAAGGACACAAGTAATACCCAATGAAAGTGCACGTTGGCTACGAGAAGAGTGGGAGGAGGGGAGGGAGGGTAATAATGTGATTATTGTAACCAAGGAATAATGTTCTAAATTGACTAAATAAACTTATTCAAATGAAAAAAAAAATCATCCTTTTCATCACTCTTTACAGCACAATAGTACTCCATCACCAGCAGATACCAAATGTGTTCAGCCATTCCCCAGTTGATGGACACCCCCTCATTTTTCCAATTCTTTTGCTACCCCAAAGAGCACAGCTATGAATATTTTGGTACAAGTATTTTCCTTATTATCTCTTTGGGGTACAAACCCAGCAGTAGTTTTGCTAGATCAAAGGGTATGCATTCTTTTAAAGCCCTTTGCATAGACCTAATTTTTCTCCTGAATTCCAGTCCCATATCATTTTTTAGACATTTCTACCCGGGTACCTAACAAGGATTTCCAACTTAATATATCAAAAAGAGAACGTTCCCTCCAAACCCTCTCTTCCTGTAAATTTTCCTATTTCTGTTAAGAGTATCACCATCCTTCCAGTTCTCTAGGTTCCCAATGTCAATGTTATTCGCCTCTCCTCATTCTCTTTCTCCCTATGGTTTATTCAATTCCATCTTAATAGCATCTTTTACTTTAATCCCTTTTCTCAACTCAGACTAACTGCCATCTTAGTTTAAAACTTTATCACTGCTGAGCTAAGCTTTTTCTATAGCCTTCTAACTGGTTTCCTTTATTTGAGTTTCTCCTTTTTCCAATCTATTTTCCACAGAACAGCCCAAGTGATATTAACAAAGCATTGAACAGACCATGTCTAAGCATTAACCTACTGGATAAAACTGCAGTGGATTCCCTTTTGCAAACTTGTGTTCAAATCTGGTCTCAGACACTTCCTAGCTGTGTGGCCTTGGGCAAGTCACCTTAGCACCAGTATTGATTCTAAAATGGAAAGTAAATTAAAAAAAAAATCTTCACCACCTGACCCCAAATTTTCATTTCCAGGCTTTTAATACATTATTTCCCTTCCCCTGACTCCAGCCAAACTAGCCTTTTCTCTGTTTTTCACACCAGACTTTCTAATTTTTGGTCTCTGTGTCTTTGCCTAGTATGCACTCCTTCTTCACATCTGTCACACAGAATTCTTTACTTCCTTTTAGATGTAGACAAACATCCCCTTCTATGGGGGTTATTCCAGAATGTTCTATATTCTAACCCCCTTCCCATTAACTTATATTTATCATACATGATTTCTATATTTATATCCCTCCCCAAAGCTCTGTGAAGGAAGGGATTATTTTATTTTGGTGTTTGTATTTCCAGAAACCTGGCCCATAGTAGGCATTTTATAAGTGCTATTTGATTAATATCTCTTTTTTACGGACAAGGATATTAGTGCTTAGTAAAATTAAGTGAATTTTCCATGGTAGTGATGGAGTGAGGATTTAAATCCAGGGCTTTGGACTTTAAGCAGTATTGGTACAGTGGTTAGAAAGGGGCAATGGGTAAGGAGTTGAGACTTGGCCTGAGTGTGGATCATCTTTCACTTTATTTCCTTCATGGGATTTTTATTGTATGTATGATATTTGTCTCCATTATAGCATGAGCAACATGGAAATATGTACTGCATAAAAGTACTGGTATAACCAATATTAGATGATGCCTTGGGAAGGGGGAAAGAGGGAAGGGTGGGAGGGAGAAAACCTGAATTCTAAAATGTCAGAAAACAATTTTTGAAAATCGTCTCTACATGTAACTGAATAAATAAATAAATAAATCTTTTTAAAAGTCAATCAATCAATTGAGATTTACCTTCCACAGTATAGGAATATATGCTCATTTTTAAACAGATCCTTATTAACCTTTAAATAAACTTACTTATAGTGTGTGTGTGTGTGAGAGAGAGAGAGACAGACAGACAGACAGACAGACTTTGGTTCACATATCACTTCTGTCACTTATTACCTGTGTGACTTTGGGTATTACTGAAACTCTCAGAACCTCAGATTCTTCATCCTCCGATATCAATTACACTTGAGGAACTCTTGAGATTCCTTCCTGTTCCAGATATGTGATCCTAAATTGAGAGCCTTTCTACCATACTCTGCTGCCTTCTACATACAGTATTTTGGGTTTAGTATTTCTCTGTTTTTCTTTGGCCCTTTGAGATAAAATTTGATCAAGAGCCCAGAGAGGAGTCTGTTTTCACACATTATTTTTCCATCTGGATTCACACCTGTTTCATTTAGATGCCTGGGTCAGGGATTGAGTAGGTGTGAATTCCAGGCTGATCATTATAGACTGCAGTCAATTAGTATTCAAGGCAGTCAACTAATATTGAAAGCAGCACGAAAATACTTGAGTAAGTTTCTTTTATTTTTAACTGATGTTTCAATTGACTCAAAAATAGCTCCTCTGCAACCTCTAGAATAGTGTCTGCCAACCCAAACAGGACAGGTAGAATATCTCAGTTCTCTACCACAGACTTTTGCCTTTTTTTCCCCAGCATCCTTAGCCTGAAGGCTTTCAGCTGCTTAGAGAATAGGGATGGGGAGTTGAGGGGAGAAAGAGGGTGCTGATGAGTAAAGAGAGGGGGGGAGAAAGAGAAAAGGAGTCGGTTTTTCCAGATCATAGAATTAGAGCCAAAAGGGACCTGAAAGGTCATGTTGTGCAACTCATTCATTTTACAGGTAAGGAAACTATAGCCCATAGAGTTTAAGTGACTTGCCCATGGTCACACAAGTTGTAAGAAGCAGAGCTGGTAATCAAATGCAGATCTGATATAGCAAGTTCTTGCAATTAATCAACCAATCAATAAGCATTTCCTAAGTACCTGTTATGTGCCAGGTGTTATTGTAGATATTGGGTAACCAAAGACAAAAGTAAAACTATCTCTGCCCTCCAGAAACTTACAATATAACATGGAGGATATGATATGCACATACACACATATACATATATATTGAGAAAGATAGAGCCAAAGAAAGAGACAAAAAGAGAGAAGGGAGAGAGACAAGAGAGAAGATGAAGAGACAGAGAGAGGAGAAAGAGAAAAAAGGAAAGAGAAAGGAAGAGAGACAGAGACAGACAGAGAAAAAGAGATCTCAATCTCTCTGGCTACCATCCCAAAACACCCCTTGTAGACTGAATTACAGTAGAGCAGCTACTATTTTTTCTCAGAATTATAGGGGTAACCTTCAGGGTTGGGAATGTCTTTCTAATACTGTTGCTCATGAGTCCACACTGTTGTGTTCTTTCCCTTGATTGTCAGTTGAGATTTTTGCCTCATATTTATGTGGATAGAATTTTGATCCCCAGGACTCTCTTACCTAGAATCCCATTTGCATCCTCACACTGAGTGCAAACACTGCCTGCGTACTTACATAGGATATAGTTCTGGTTGATCCCGCCTCTCCCTCTCTCTTCCCCTGATCACAGCTGCAGAAGCTGGCTTTGAGCCAGGCAGGAGAATATACTCAGGTGGTCTTATTTTTGTTAGATAATTAGTTTTTATACTTCTATTTCTTTTTTATTTTTCTACTTCAAGTGATTATTAATAAACTTTATAAAATTAATGCTTAGTTATTGATATTTATTTAAATCTTATATTTTTTACAGAAAAGAGACATTCACCATAAATAAGCTCCTTCTCCTGTCTTCCTCATCTCATATTACACATATGCCTTCTGTCACTATGCCCCCTTTCACCCCTATTTCACATGAAGAGGGAACCCTTCTCCTTGCCAAGGCTAACTCCTCTACTTACATGGATGATCACATTCCATCCAGTCTTCTCAAAGAGATTGCTCCTTCTGTCATCAACATTCTACCATTTATTTTTAATTTTCCCTACCTACTGGTTCAGCTCCTACTGCCTAAAAATATGTCCATGTTTCTCTCATCCTCAAAAAAACCTCCCTTTATTCTTCCATCCCCACTGATTGTCATCTTGTATTTCTTCTGCCCTTTATGGCTAACCTCCTGGAAAAGGTAATCTACTGTAGGTGCCTCCATTTTCTATCCTTTCATTCTCTTTTTAGCCTTACCTAATATTATCTGGCTTACTGAAACTATTATCTACAGAGTTAATGATGATATATCTTAGTTGCCAAATCAAATGAGCTTTTCTCAGTCTTCATTCTTCTTGACCTCATTAGAGACTTTGACCCTCCTAATTACTTTCACCTCCTTGAAGGCCTCTTCCAAGAAAATTTGGGTTTCAATCCTCTTTTTGTTGCTATTTCCAATATGTCCATGGACAAATCATTTCACTCTCTTGGTCTTTGGTTGATCTTTTGATAAAGCAAGTGTAAATTCTAGGAAAGTATACACCCTTCTCCTGCCATCAGAGTCTGACTCTATTTTGAAAAGTGCCTCTGTTTTTCTCTCTGTATGGACAGTGCCAATAACCAAATAACCAAGTAGGGGCAGGGGTTGACTTAAAAACGACTTTGGTCATTAACCCAAGTAGACACTAGCATGGAATCAACACAGGAGGAACTATTACACACAAGAATGGCCATATAAGAATTTGGAAAAGGAGTAGAAGTGTCTCCGAACCCCTTCTGTAGAGAAGTAGAGGGAGGGGGTATGTATCAGGAAGTCACATACCCTATCAGGAAGAGTAGTGTTATTTGTTAGCTTTAGAAAAAAAAAAAAAACTTTAACCTTTATCTTTTATCTTATAATCAATTCTTATTGGTTCTAAGGCAGAAGAGGGGTAAGAGCTAGGCAACCAGGGTTAAGTGACTTGTCTAAGGTCTCATAGCTAAGATGAGTCAGAAAGTCATATTTGAATCTAGGACCTCCTGTTTCCAAGCCTGGCTCTCTATCCTCTGAGTCACCTAGCTGCCCTGTGTTATTTGGTTTTGCTTAGCTGGGGGGAAGAGCTACCTTGAAAAATGGTTGTGAGATACATATGTGTATATGTACGTATCAATAAAACATTTTAAATTATTTTTTGAGCAGAAAATTTAAAGATATCTGTGCTAAGAACAGACATTGAAAAAATTTCCTTTGTATCATACAGATTCAGCAAGGAGTTAATGGAAAGTTTAGAAATGGCAAGAGAATTAACTGGATTAAATCTCTGCCCGTCAATTAAGCCAATATATTTGAGTATAATACTATTTAATTCTGTACTGGGAAGAGTGCAATAAATCAAAGTTTACAGATGTCTTCAGCAAGCCCTTGATGGATGAAACAGTGTAACTCAAAGGTGCATAGAAAAAAATCTCAAATAAGATCATCTCCCATGTGATTAATATAGCTGTCTGCATTGGCATTTGCTCCAGAAGGTTCCTATCCAAATATGTTTAACATCACATACCTTTCGTGACAGCTTTAGTTACCGGAACTAACCAGGCAAAAGGTGTTTAAGCAACTGAATCGTCATATAGCTTAGCATTAGAACCTGGTTATGAAATTTAACTTCATTTTTAACAGTTAATTTATTTATCCCTTTAAGTCTTATTACATGCCTTCCTCTGAGCAGCCCTTGCAATCAAAAATACCAGTAATATTATGTCTGTTTTTGAGGTGGCACAACTGAGCCTCAGGGAGATGACTTACCAAGGTCACACAGTTAGTACGTATTAGAGCCAGAATCAAATTCATTTCTTCAGACTCTCCCACTACAAGATATTACTGCACTTATATACAACAACAACAATTTGAGACCAATGGTAGGAGATTTTATCAATTAACTGCACAGGAAGAGGAATAAGAAGAGTGAATGAATAAGGACAAGAACCATTTCAGGCTCAAAAACCCCTCCTGAGAGAAATCATAAACTTCCCAACTATCTTAAGGTTCCTGTGACATCTAAAGAGATTCGAATAAAGAATGTTATCACCATAGGATATTCCCAGAGTTCTTTCACTTTATAGATTAATAATAGCTAGCATTTATATGATACTTTAAGGTTCAAAAAGGACTTTGCATATATTATTTAATTTCTTATAAGATAGGCACTCTGACCTTCATTTTTCACCTTTTATAGATGAGAAAAATGAGGCATGGAAAGGTTAAGTGATTTGTCTGTGATCACATAGCTAGGGAGTAACAAAATCAGAACCCAAACCCAGCTTTCTCCTAATGTCAAGTCCTTATACCTTCCACTATACTAGTGATGGTGAACCTTTAAGAGGGGCAGATGATGTGAGAAATGTCCTCAGGAACACGTGGAGAGGAGGAAGGAAGCAGCCTAGCTCCATGTCCCTCTGGCAAATGCTGTGCTGGGGTGATGGTGCACATGACCACAGAGAGAGCCTCCTACAGCAGGTGTGTCATAGATTCACCACCATGGCACTATACCGTATTTGGAATAATTTTATCCTAAAGTTATTTTAGTACTATATAGCACTTAAACAATAAGGGAGACAGTGCACTGTAGGCAGCCAATATTTATGCCCTTACCCCATACCTCTTCAAATATATTCACTGTATGAGCCCTTGGATTTGCTTGGGAGAGGCTGAAGTTGGGATATTGTCATATGCAGGTTCCAGTTCAAAACAAGACAGATAGGACTAGTAGGAAGGATAAGGTTATGAACACCTCAAGAGCAGTGATTCAACAGCTGATTCAATAGCTGAAGATGGTCAGATGCTTTGATTTTAGTGCATTTAGATTGGAAAACTGTCGTGATAATCTTATAGATAAGATAAAGATACATGAGCTAGACGGTAGTACAGTTAGATGGACTTGGAACTGGTTGACTGATGGAAACTAAAAGGTTTTATTAATGAGTCAATGTCAGATTGAAGAGACTTCTCTAATGGAGTGCTGCAAGAATCTGTCCTTGGTCCTGTATTGTTCCACATTTCTATCAATGACTTGGGCAAAGACATAAATGACATATGTATCAAATCTGCAGGTGACACAAAGCTTGAGGAAGAAGGGGTGTTGGGATAAAATAGATGTCAGAATGACAGAATCTGGATCCAAAGTTCTTGATAAAGTGAAAATAATGGACCACATGAAATAACATGACACTTAACAGGGATAAAATTGGGGGCTTTCCAAACACAGCATGCTAGATAACAATTCTTTTGAAAAAAGATCTGATCGTTTTTAATGAACCACAAGATCAATATGAGTTAGAGATATGACAGGAGAAAAAAAGGTGATATTACTCTAGGCTGAATTATGAGTGGCTTGGGACATTAGTAGGTACTTATTATAATGCATAGTTAGAAAATCTTGAACCCCTAAAACTACATTGCCCGTCAAATCTGGCCTCAGACACTTCCCAGCTGTGTGACCCTGGGCAAGTCACTTGACCCCCATTGCCTAGCCCTTACCACTCTTCTGCCTTGGAGCCAATACACAGTATTGACTCCAAGATGGAAGGTAAGGGTTAAAAAAAAAAACAACTACATTTCCCAGAATGCTTTTCCCTTTGTGCACGTTTGCATCTTCACATAATTGTTTATAAGTTTTGTAGCTCCTTCCTATCTCTCTCTTCTCTTGTGACTGGGCTTCCTTTAGGTAGTTCTTTTGCTTTAGTTTTTAATAACACTTTTAAAATATAATACTTAGTTATTAAATATTAATTTTAATCTTTATAATATATTTAGCTTGCTGGTGGGAATCCAATAAAGTATTTCTTGTCTAGTATGTAGACTCCTGGTTGATTGTTCTGTGACCTGGACCACAATTCTCCAGACCTCTGGCTAGAGGATCCCTATTAAGCAGGGCAGAGATGGGTTAGGACTCTGGTGGCAGTGGGGAAACTTTTGCCACTTTGAGTGCCCAGAGGGCAAATTCAAGCTGTTTGTAAGCCCCCAAGGGAGAAAATGCTTGCTTTGGGTGGTTGGACAGAGGGCTGGAGCATGCAAAAATTGACCTCTGGAGCAGGGAAGTGGGGGAACAGAGCAGCTTCCCGAGTGCTGCCTGTGCACACAAGCCCGGGTGAGAGGTTAGGAGAAAGAGAGAACAAAGAACATCAGAACTAAAAGAGTCCTCAGGACAGAAGATATCAGAGCTGGACAGAATTTCAGTGAGACAGACGCTTTTTGGTTTTAAGGGGGAAATCTCTGACCAAGTAGAATGAACTGGTTAGGGAAATAGTGGGTTCTGTTTCATGAGAGCAAAATCTGGTGGGATGACCAATTCTTCTGAATGTCATGGAGGGGATTCTTGTGGAACCACAGAGCCTCTGAGGACCCTTCCTTTGAGGGTTGATGTTTTGTGTCTTGTGCCCAGGGTGGAAAGAGGAGTAGGATCAATGTCGGACAAGAGTCTCTTGAAAGAAATGAGAATATTTAGCTCAGAGAAGACAAGAGTTGGAGGATCTATGTTCTGGCCTTATTAAACTATAAATTCCTTGAGAATAGGGACTGTCTTTTGCTTTCCTTTGTATCCCCAGTATTTAGCACAGTGACTGGCATACTTTACATGATTAGGAATTGGTAGTTAATTGAACTGACTGGTCCAGGTCTTATTCAGGCCATTAAGTTTTAAGAACAGTTTCATTGACATTTTAGAGGAAGAATAGTCTAGCAGAAACCTTAAGATGCCACTCCTACCACATCCTACCATAACTAATATAGTCTCCAGGTTCTCAACAGAAGGATCAAATTGGTTTCTGCTTAGCTCCGTAGAGCAGAATTGGAAGACATATAAGTGACAGAGACAAATGTTGGCTTAATATGTATTTTTAAACCCCTACTTTCCACCTTAAAATCAATACTGCATATTGGTTCCCAGGCAAAAAAATGGTAAGGGATGTGTTCAAATCTGGCCTCAGACACTTCCTTGCAGTATGATCTTGGGCAAGTCATTTAATCCCTATTGCCTATCCCTTACCACTCCTGCCTTGGAACCAATATGATTTGGTTCACCCAATACACAGTACTGGTTTTAAGACAGAAGGTAAAGGTTTAAAAAAGGTCTGTTGGAGAAGTTTGAACAATATAGAAGCAAGTTAAAACTGTTTTAGATAGTTGAGTAGCTGAATGACATAATGAATGATATGGCCACAGAGCCAGGTCTAGGGGTAGACAGAGTAGTCAGTCACCCAAGGAAGATTATGCAGGGGGAATATAAGATGCTCTTTTTAATATTTCTTTTCATAAACACACATATTTTAATGGCAAAAATCTATGCTTTTCGGAGCACATAGATATTTATTTTGTGACAAGTTGCATGTGTTACCGTCAAGGCTCAAAGCTTCCATTAGAAAGAAACTGACAAGTAGTACAATTTTCAAATCTTACCTAGGATCACAGATGCTTTGTCCCAGATCTGTATGACAGTGCTGTGCTGGGTGCATTAGAGAGGGAAGGCGACGGAGGTAGATATTACAGTATCCAAATAGGAGAGGATAAGAATCTGGATGTGGGATGAACAGAGAAATTAAAAGGAAGGTATGAATCCAAAAGATGTTTCAGAAGAAGGAGCAAACCCCAGCCTCAGTTTCTTCAACTGAAAAATTGAAAACTTCCTAGATTAAAATGAACACAGATTGTTTGTAAAGCATAAACCAAAATTAAAGTGCTTTAAATGCACAGAAGAAGTAGGGTGTCAGGAGTTGCTGAGAACATAACTTGAAGACATGTGAACTTTTCCACTTGAATATTATCAGTCTAACATGAAATGACAAGACATTTAGAAGGATGACTGATCAACTAAAGTGCTCATTCTCTAAATTTGTTGCAATTGGAATTTTGGGTCCATTTCTATAACAGGTTCCTGGAGAGATATTACAAGCCTAAGTGGGTGTTAGAGCCTACTCTCCTGAGCCCTGTCTGAATGCTTATAAATGATGGCAATCAGCACTTGAAATATTCTTCAATAGGTTATGCTGCAGGAGGCTGGCAAATACATGAGTAAAAGCTCTTAACCTCTTTTATCATTTGTAATCCTATTACGAGCTGAGAAAGATCTATCTTTATTTCTAACTGATTCTCAATATCATCTATGTCTATATCTTACCTAATGGGAGGTAGCCTGGTATAATCGAAAGAGTCCTACACCTAGAAAACATGGTTTTAATCTGGACTCTGACACTTAATGACTGTGTAGTCATGGGCAAGTTCTCATTGGTAAAATGAGGCTATTGTAAGGAATTTATTTTGTAGACATCTGAACAGTATACAAAAGTGAGCTGTTATCCCTATCTATCTATCTATCTATCTATCTATCTATCTATCTATCTATCTATCTATCTGTCTGTCTGTCTGTCTGTCTGTCTGTCTATTTATCTGTTTGTCTGTCTATCTAGCTATCTGCTGTCTGTGTCTACTATATTAGCTAGCTAGCTATAGAATTATTATTGTTTAGTCCATCTCCATATGACCCCATGGACTTTGTCCATAGAGTTTTATTGATAAAGATACTGAACCAGTTTGCTATTTCCTTCTACAGTGCAGCCTCTCTTTTATAGGTGAAAAAGTTAAGCAAAGAGGAATTAAGTGACTTAGTCAAGATAACTTAGCTAGTAAGTATCTAAGACTGGATTTGAACACTGATCTTCTTGACTCCAGGCTGGGTGTTTTTTCCACTGTACCTCCTAGCTTCCTTTACCTATAGAGAATATGTGCTAAAAGTCTTAGTGCAGAATAACTTCAACTAGGTGGCTCAGTGGATAGAGAACAAGACCTGAAAAAGGGAGTGCTGGGTTCAAATATGACTTGCTTCCTAGCTGTATGACCCTGGGCAGGTCACTTTATTTACATCATTACTGTCTTCTGTCTTGGAATTGTTATTTATTCTAAGAAGGAAATGGTTAAAAAAATAACTTCAGAAATGTTATGCTACAACTCTACAAATCACACTCAAAGGGTTACTTTAAATTTTAAAATACTTGTATGTTTCTTATTAAAATTCAGCATAACTATCATCATGTACTATACATTGCTTTAATGGATTTTTGAACTTTGTAAAAAAACTTTTGTCAGCTGCTACTCAAGGACTGAAAGGATTGCATTTATAATCTCAGCCTGAAGATCATCCAGAGAATGAGGTTTTTGATGCATACAATTTTGATACAGTCCCACTCTAGAAAGTCTGAAAGAGATAGATCAGATGACTGACTGAGAAATTCTCATCCAGAAATGATCACCTATGCAATGCATAATGACAAAGCACCTGGTCATGTTAAAATTAAACTGAAATTTTTATGATTAAAAATTTGCACATTAGATAAGAGTGAAAAGTTAAACTTTTAAATTATGCTTTTCTGAGTTTGTAGCATTTCTACATCTCAAGTTATTAAAGCTTAAAACTAAATGAACACACCATATGCAGATGAGAGAAAGATCATGCTGTGTGTAAGACCGAGAAGAGATAGATAGAGCCAGCTGGGCATATACATACATACATACATGCATTCATTCATGCATGCATACATATACACATGCACACAGATACAGGATGTACATAGCTAATCTGTGACTTGGCTGAGCATGTTTCCAAGTGCTTTTCTCCTTTCAGATGTGACCATTTGTGGTATTTGGATCTTGGACACAGCAGCTACTTTGACAATAAAGACTTGACTTGAAAGTCACAGCAACTCAGTAATGGTGATCATGATAAGAACTTACATAGAGACCTTGGGATTTGCAAAGCCTTTTCCTCACAACATATCTGTGAGAGAGGTAGAGCAAATATTTATTTAAACCTTACCTTCCATCTTGGAATCAACACTGTGTATTGGTTCCAAGGCAGAAGAGTGGTAAGGGCTAGGCGATGGGGGTCAAGTGACTTGCCCAGGGTCACACAGCTGGAAAGTGTCTGAAGCCAGATTTGAACCCAGGACCTCCCATCTCTAGGTCTGGCTCTCAATCCACTGAGCTACCCAACTGCCCCCTAGAGCAAGTATTACTATGTCCATTTTTCAGAAAAGGAAGTGAAGTCTCAGAGAGGAGAAGTGATTTCTTTTCATTTGGAAAGGAAAGATGGATACCTCACTGGAAAAAGCAATGGATTAGAAACTAGGAGATCTGTCAGCAACTGGGTACATGAATGACCTTGAATAATTAAGTTTCTTCACTTCAATGCAAGAAGTCTTCTTACTGGGGACAGGTAAGTGGTTCAGTGGATAGAGAGCCAGGCCTAGAGATGAGAGGTCTTGAGTTCAAATTTAATGTCAAGCACTTCCTAGGTGTGTGTTCCTGGGCTAAGTCACTTAACCCCCATCGTCTAGCTCTTATCACTCTTCTGCCTTAGGATAGAAGGTAAGGATTTTAAAAAAGAAGTCCTCTTACCCTGACACATGGCTAAGTCTTTGCTTAAGTAGGAAGCAGCCTCATAAAGGGGGAAAAGTCCTGGATTTTGAGTCAGACCCCACAGAGATTGGATCCTGGCACTGCTCTTTGTTCTTTGTGTGACAGGGTATTATTTCAGCTATACAGGTTTGAATTTGCTCATTAATAAAACGAGGGAACAAGATTACATCAATTGTTCCCATTTTGTAGGTCTCAGACATCTTTGGAGTTCACAATAAAAATGGAAGGGGATTACACTAAAAATTCATAAATGGCAGATATAAGCAGTAAATAATTGCCCAGTTATATTACAATCTTATTTTTCCTCTGTGACAACAAGAAACTGCCAATTTGAAGCATTATTTTAGTCTCGTAAATTTTAATTTGGATCTTTTGGGGATCAAATTTATTATAGTTATCATAAAAGCTTAAAGAATATTAAGGGCAGAGTATTAATTTACCCTCAATATTCACAACACTATTTTCTTTTTTGTCAAAAGAGGTTCACAGAACAAAAAAAAGAATGGAATCCGCTGCACTAAATGACCCCAATGTCTTCTTCCACCTCTAAATCCTATAGAAACCTATTTACTAAATTCAATTTCCATCTCTACAAGGCAGCCCATTACATCCTAGACAAATTATAATTAGAAAATTCTTCCTTTTATTGTCAGAGTTTGCCTCCCCATAGCTTCTCCCACTGGTCCTAGCTTGGTTCTCTAGAGCTTATTAGTTTCAGCCTGTCATGATAGCCCATCAAGACCCTTTTGAATTATTTCTGTCATCCAACTTATTAGCTATGCGTTAACTGCAAATCTGATGAATGTATCCCATATAAATCATGGATTTAAAGAAATTAAACAGCCTAGTTTTCTTATCAGTTAAAATGATGGAGTTTTACTAAGTGGATCCTAAAGATCTTTCTAGATCTGGGTGTAGGATCCTCTTGTCCTAAATTTCACAACTAATTTCCATTTCCCTTGGCATTTTACTATCAAATGGTGCCAGTTTACTCCACTTCTCATGACAAAGATTCCATTGGGCATTGCCTCTTCTACATGACTGATAATTTTCTTACCTCTTTATTTGTTGACTTGTTTATTCATTCATTCATTCATCTGATCATTTATTTGCTTTTGCCACTGCAGATCAGTCCCTACTCTGCCATTTATAAGTCTCAAGAGTTTCCTATAGGTGCTAAAAGGATAAGTAACTTGCTCAGGATCATCTAGGCAGGATATTTATGAGGCAGGACTTGAACCCAAATCTAAAGCCAGCTCTCTTCCCACCACATCACACTACCCTAAGATGAAATGACTGAGGACTGAGCATATTGATTTATTAAGCAATGCATTTCAGTTTCCTAACAAATTGGGAACAGACCATTCCTCAGCTTGGGACTGGACTCTGAATATAATGAGAGAGACTTTTACACATTAAAACCAATCAAATAAGACCAATCAATTAAAAGGAAACAATATAACATTAAGTAAATTGATTTCTAATTGTAGAAAAGATCCTTTTTCCAAGTGGGAAGGGAGAAAATAAGTAGATCCAAGTCCCTGAATTCAGGAAAAGAACTATCCCATTCTCCCCAAATTATCTTTAAGTGATCAAAGGAACATGGAAACAACAACTGATTGACCAATATGGAGCCAGTTCCCCAATAAGATATATTGATTGCTTTAAGATGTACAATTATGGGAAAACTTGATCTTAGGATCTGATGGTGTCTCAACCTAGGTCCTGGGTTAAGGGTCTCTAAATAGCAGGTGCAGGTGATCCAGCTTCCCATCCAGGCAGGGCTAGGTTTAAACAATGCAATAAGGTCCCCCCCCCCAGTCTCTACCATCCAATAATTTTCTCACAAGGCAGAATCTGGATTAGGCCCACAATTGAATAGAAAGGGGAAAAGCTAGCTCTAGATTACAGTCACAAAATAGTGTGATTCACTCAATTTCCACATTTAACCACTTGCTAATCTCCTTAATTCCCTCATTCCCTCAATTTTCTTCACTATATCAAATTATTTTTTAACAATTGTCAAATAATGGTAACAATTCTGATCTTTAAGGGATTTTGGAGTCTTGGGAAAGTGTCAACAAGAACAATAGATTTGTTTTGGAACTAGAAATGGCCTTAGAGCTCATGACCTCTCATTATACAAATGAAGAAACTGGATCTAGAGAACATTCTAGGGATCAAAGTGAATCTTGTGTCTCCATTGCCTTTTCTCCTGCCCATAATCCTTCATACTTAAATCCGTATATGGCCCAGATTTAGTATGAAAATCTCATTGTTAAGTCTTAAATGTCTGAAGAAAAATATAGATGGATTTTTATTTAAGAATATTTGAAAGGCAAATAGTGGTATGTGGTAGTATAGCCTAGTGAATAGAGACCTAACCAGTGTGTGGGATAAAAAAAAATGAAGTTCCTCCTTTCATGAAAGGAATAAACAACTGGCTTCTTTACTCCTACCTTCTGACTCCAGGTTTTGTTTATTTATTTTATTTTGCTCATTTTTTATCTAACACAGTTTGAGAGGGACACGTCATTTTCCTATCCTACACACCAGGAAGACCTGGGTTCAGCTCCTGCTTCTGACATATTTATGTGACCCTGAGCAAGGGTTTTGACCTCAAAGTTCTCTAGGACCTTGGCATGGGGCAGGGCGTGGAGTAGATACTTAATAAATGCTTATTGACTGACTGAGCAACTCCGTAAGATTATAAATGGCAGAGAAGGTGCAGATCTATATTGGCAGAGGAAGCTTTCTCATCCAGGCATTCCCAATACCAAGGAAAGCACCCATCCAGTCCCTCTCTCTTTCCCTATCCCTTTTTCTCTAGTGGAGCTAAGCTAAGCATGGGGGGTATTGTTGAAAGAATGGCTAAAGGAAGGGGCATGGAGGTGGCCAGGTGGCTAGAGAGCCACACAAGACATATTGGGTTCAAATATGACTTCAGATACTTCCTTGCTGTATGATTCTGGATCAGCCTCTTAACCCTGATTGCCTAGTCCTTACCACCCTTGTGCCTTGGAACCAATCTTTAGTAGCCATTCTAAAGCATAAGGTAAGCGTTTAGAAAAAGAAAAGAAAGAAAAGTGGCTAAATTTGGATTTGGGAGTTGGAGACTTGAGAATCGTCTCTGGCATTTGTGACCCTCGGTTCAGGATCACATTCCCCACCGCTAAAACAGGGATAAGAATAGGGGCATTATGAGTGCTGGGCTTGGGGAGTTGGGGGGCTTTCAGGCTTGCAAGGTTCGCTGGGAAGTCCAAGGAAGCTGCATTATGTGTCAAGCTAACATTTATGCTTATTGGGCAGGAATTCCTTGGTGGCCGAAGGTCAACAGGCTATATCTGCTCCTGTGTAAATGTCAGGTGAAAGCTCAGGGGGCTGGCTTTAAAGGGGGCTTAGCAATCTGTGTGAAGAGGCTCCTTTGTATGCTTATTGCGAAAGGATTCCTAGGAGGAGGCAGACCCGAGGGACTCCTCTTGTGCAAATGACCAGTGTTAATCATGAGGCTGGAGAGAGGCGCCCAGGGCCTGAATCCCCCTAATATCTCCACAAAGGTCTTGGGCAGTCCACATCATGGGCAAATTCCCTTTGATTACCTCCTAGGCAGAGCACCCCTGGGAAAGTACCGGCTAGTCTTTGTGAAGCCCAGGAAAGGGACAGAAGCTTTGGGTTGGGTGGAGAATGGGAGAAGGGTTTGGAGATGCCTTGTAGGTAAGGCTAGCCATCTTTTCCCTTAAAGCTATCAGTGTAAATGGTCGATGGGGCTATGATGGGGGATGTAGATTCCAAAAGATCAGAATATGGAAATAGGTCTTGATCAATGACACATGTTAATTAAACCCAGTGGAATTGTGCACCAGCTATGGGAGGGGATGAGGGGAGAGGAGGGAAAGAACATGAATCTTGTAACCATAGAAAAATATTCTAAATCAACTAATTAAATAAAATTTAAAAAACAAAATAAAATAAATAAAGCTGTCATTGTAGACCTTGAGACTTAATTGGCTCAGAGGGCCAAGGCTCAGGCTGTGGCCATAGTTTCCTGATGGTCTACAAACAAAAAAAAGAGCTCAAATAAATAAGGCAGGAATTACCTTCCCCTCAGACTTGGGATGGGAGCCCAATATGGCCAGCACAGGCAAGGAAGCCAGACTCAGGTGAAGCAATGATTTATCCTCGTGGAATATACTTTTGTCAGCCGCTTATCTAAGAATATCTTATTTTCTTCCATTTCCTAACATGAAACAACAGACCAGCCCCATGGCTCAGGCTCTAGAAGGATATTTCTGTATGTTTTGTGTGATAATGTTAGCTCTGGGAGGGGGCAGGGAAGAAGGGAGCGAGACAATATGGATCATTTGACTGGAAAACTTCTGTGGAAATTTGTTATTAAAATAAAAAATTTAGGGGGCAGCTGGGTGGTCAGTGGATTGAGAGCCAGACCTATTGATGGGAGGTCCTGGTTTCAAATGTGACCTCAGACACCTCCCAGCTGTGTGATCCTGGGCAAGTTACTTGACCCCCATTGCTTAACCCTTATTGCTCTTCTGCCTTAGAACCAATATGCAATATTGATTCTATTTAATTTATTTTATTATTTTTAAAATTTATAATATTTTCCCATGGTTACATGATTCATCATCCCCTTTCCCCTCCCCAAGTGACAAGCAGTTCCACTGGGTTATAAATGTATCAACAGTATTGATTCTAAGACAGAAGGTAAGGGTTTTTAAAAAAAGAAAAGAAAATAAAAAAATTAATAGAAGGATATGTCTGTAGGGGAGGGATTAGGAGTTAAGATATTGGGGCATCTATGTTCCACAATGGTTAGAGCACCAAGCTTGGAATCTGGAGGACCTGGGTTTAAATCTGGCCTCTGACACTTCCTAGCAGTGTAACCCCGGGCAAATCATTTAATCTCAACTGCCTAGACCTTAAAAATCTTCTGCCTTGGAACTGATATCAATTCTAAGACAGAAGGTAAGGATTTTTTAAAAGGAAGAAGAATTAATGTGTTTCCAGAGTTCTTTTCTGGAGAGATGATGGATTCAGAGTGCAGAATGGCTTTTTTAAAAATATCAGCCAGTGAAGAAGTTTTTTTTTCACTTAATTATACATATTTCTTACAAAGAAGTTGATTTCATGATGGAGCAAAAGAAAGAAAAAAAGTTTCTCTTCAATTAAAAATAAAATTTCATTTTAAAAATAAACAATTATCCTTATATTGTTATATATATATACCCACACATATTCACACAATTTATATATGTATGAGATATTTATAGAGTTCTGTAAACCTTAAAGCATTATCTAAATGCTAGCTATTATTACTGTTATTGTTATATTAATGGATTGAAGGTTAAACAACCAAATGGGATGTAACTATCTCTTCCCCAAGTGCCATATATTTATAAAAATGCCATGTTTCATTTTAAGAAATCCATGCACACAAATTGTTCTTGATAGCATTAGGTTGGAGGTATGCTTTAAATAGAGAATAGTTTTCTGCATGGTCTTCAAATACTCTTGCATTCTCACTGTACAGGCATATCTCAAAGATAGTGTGAGTTTGGTTCCAGAACGTCACAATAAAGAGAATATTGTAATAAAGTGAGTCACACCAATTTTTTTTATTTCCCAGTACATATAAAAGTTATGTTTACACTATTTTTATCAAGTGTGTAATAGTATTTCACCTCAAAAATGTAAATAACTTAATTAAAAATGCTTTTTTTTTTTGCTAAAAAAAAATGCTAAACATCCTCTGGGCCTTCAGCAAGTCATCATCTTTTTGCCTCAATGTTTATGGCTGCTGACTGATCAGGATGGTGGGTGTCGAAGGGTGGGGTGGCTGTAGCAATTTCTTAAAATTGTTGAATGGAGTTTGTTGCATCAATTGATTTTTCCTTTTAAAAAGGATTTCTCTGTAGCTTATGATGCAGTTTAATAGCATTTTGCCTACAGTCAAACTTCTTCCCAGATTGGTCAACCCTCTAGAATCCTGCTTTGTCACCTAAGTTTATGTAATATTCTTCAGTAGTGTTGTGCCTCAGGGAATAGGAGAGGGAGTGAGACTCTGTAATGGCTATTGGTGGAACAATCAGAACCCAGACCTTTAGCCATTAAGTTTGCCTGGTATCCCCAAACAATTACAATAGTACAAAAAAGCAAAATTTTCCATGGTTACATGATTCATATTCTTACCTCCCCTCCTTCCACCCTTCTCCAGTAGCCAATGATCAATTCCACTGGGTTTTACATGTGTCATTGATCAAGATCTATTTCCATATTATTGCTTGCAATAGAGTGATTGGTTAGAATCTACAACCCCAATCATATCCCCATCAACTCATGTGATCAAGCAGTTGTTTTTCTTCTATGTTTCTACTCCCACAGTTCTTTCTCTGGCTATGGATAGCAGATGAATAATAACACTTATACAGTGCCTACTATGTGCCATGAATTGCCCTCAGTGCTTTATAATTATTGTCTCATTTGAGTTTCACAATAATCTGGAAGGTAGGAGTTAATATTTATAATTGAGGAAACTGAGGCAGATGGTGGTTAAGTGACTTGCCTAAGGTCACACAGCTAGTAAGTACCTGAGGTCAGATTTTGAACCCAGGTCTTTCTGAGTGCAGGCCTGATTCTCCATCCACTCTATCACTTCATAATATCACCAAAGCTTAACTGGTCAGTGTTTCAGGATTTTTCCCAGATCTTCAAAGCTACCCAACTGTCCCCTCAAAGCATCTTGACTGGCATTCTGTTATGTTCTCATTGCTCTCTCCTTCTCCAGTGGTTCATTTCCTTCTAACAAATATGTTCATGGCTTCCCTGTTCTGAAAAGGAGAAAAAAAAAAGAAAACAACCCTTCCTTGATCTTTCCATATCTGTTAACTATAATCCCATTTCTCTTCTGCTTTTTGTAGTTAAGTTCCTCAAAAAGCTCATCTCCTAGTGCTTCCACTTTCTCTCCACTCCCTCTCTTCTTAAGCCCTTACTATTTGGTGTCTGACCTTATTATTCTATCAAAACTGCTCTCTTCAAAATTACTAATAAGCTCTTAGTTGACAGATCCAGTGGCCATTTTCTCATTCTCCTTGATCTCTCTGCAGCCTTTGACACTTGGTCACTCTCTCCTCTTTGAGATTTTCTTCTCTCTATGTTTTCAGGACTCCACTCTCTCCTAATTCTCCTACTACCTATCTGACCTATCCTTCACTATCTTCCTTTGCTGAATCCTCTTCCAGAACACACCCATGAACCCTCAGGGTTCTGTCCTGGCCACCCTCTTCTCTTCTCCCTTTATACTATTTCACTTGGTGATCTCATGAGATCCCATGCATTTAATTATCCACTCTATAATGACAATTCTCCAACTATCTTTCCTTCCCCAATCTGTCTACTGAGCTCCAATCTCACACATCTCCAGTTGCCTTTCAAACATACTGACTGCATGTCCAGTAGACATCCTAAACTCAATATATCCTAAACAGAACTCATTATTTCCCACTTAAAACCTCCCCCCTCCTATCTTCCCTATTACTGTACAGGGCAACCACATCTCCTTAGTTCTTCAGGCTTATATAACCTAGGAGTCATTCTAGATCCTTCACTCTTTCACCCTACCATGTCCACACTTTATCAAAAACCTGTTGTTTCACCTTTAAGCATCTCTTGAATATAGTCCCTTGTCTCCTCTTACAATATGTCCACTCTATTGAATGCTCTCATCCCCTTATACCTTGATTATTGTAATAGCCTGCTGGTAAGTCTACTTGCCTCAAGTCTCTTCCCCCTCCAATCCATCCTCTATTTAGCTACTAAAGTGAATTTCCCAAAATGCAAATCCAATAATGCCACGTCCTACTCAATAAACTCCAGTGACTTCTTATTGCCTCCAGGATCTAATTTGAAATCCTCTATTTGGCATTCAAAGCCTTTTATAACCTTTTTCCTTTCCAGTCTTAAACTTTATTCCCTGACATGTATTCTCATCCAGTGATTCTGGACTCCTGGCTGTTCCAAGAACAAAGCACTGTCTCTAGACTCTGTGCACTTTTCTCTGTCTGCCTCCCTCCTCTTCTCTGACTACGGACATCCCCAGCTTCCTATAGTAAAATCTCTTTTACTGGAAGTCTTCCCCTATCCCTCTTAATTCCAGTACCTGCTTTCTTTCACTGATTTCCTATTTATTCTGTGTATCATTTTCTTTGTACATATCTGTTTTCATGTTGACTTTCCCATTAGATTGTAAGCTCCTTGAGGGCACAGGTTGTCTTTTGCTTCTTTATGCAACCGTAGAGCATATGTTAGTGCCTGGCATATAGTAGGCACTTAATAAATGTTGATTGATTGATTGATTGCTCTCCTTTCATTATGTGGACAATGCGCTGGGCTTTGAGACTCAGTATTGAATTTGGGAAGACCTGGTTTCAAATCCTGCCTCTGACATTTACTGGCTGTGGAAGCTTGGGGAAGATACCTAACTTCAGGCAACTCTCAGAAAGTATAAGTTGCAGAGTAGGTGCCAACCTGCATTGGAAAAGGAAATTTTTTCACCTGTAAGTTCCATGTATTAATGAAATCATAGATCTAATTGCTATGGCTATCTATCTTTTATTATTATTATTTATCATCAGTGTTTTGAGATACACTCCCATTAAACTATTATCAGAAGTTTTTAGAATCAGTAACTTAGCCCAAAGGGATGATGAAATTCCAATCACCTTGACAAGTCGGGGGAGAAAATATTTCTGGTGATGGGCAAGATGTCTCAGTCTATACTCTGTGGCTCACCTTCTCTGCCCTTGCCAGCCCCTGATGGCAAGTAGGGAAGCTATTCTTGGTGTACTGTCACTACCTGAATAAGTAAACAGTAGTGGGGGGAAAATTCCAAGACTAGTTATTAAATTGCTCTACCACAGAGGGAATGAGGTGACTCTGAAAGAGAAAAGTCTTGAAATAGATCCTAAGGAGAACCAGTGATTCAATTTCACAATAAGGAAACAGGAAGCTGTTGGAGAGGGCAGCAAAGACCCAGTTAATTTTAAGTTGCTGTTGAGAGATGTGTTGCCCTTGTAACTACAGCAGAGCATTATTAATAGGGTTGGTTGGAACAGTGTCAATTGGTTTGAAGCTCTCAGCTAAGGAATACCAGAGCTGTCAGTAACTTATGAGATCCATTTTGATTAGGTTTTCCACACTCTATTGTTACTAGAGTTTATTTCCCTTTTGGTCTATATAAATGCCATCAGTCATCAGGTAAAGCAGAGAAGTGAACATCTGTCTTTCAGCTTGGCTTTCTTATTAAAAGCTAAGCCTTCCTATATATTCAGAAAATAAATAGAATAATGAAATAAATATATTTAATGGAACTAAATAAGAAAAAATATTTTAGATAGGCCTTCTATGTGTATATGTATATATATATATATTTTTTTTAACATATATAAATCTCAAATACTTAAATGCAGATTACACCCCATCATATGGGACTCTCACCCATATCTTTTTACCAAAGAGGGTTCATCTAATGTAAAACAACCTTTTTTGCATTCTTATGACATCAATGGGGTACCAGTGGAGTCCTCTGGCTGTATACTCAACATCCTTCACCCTTGTCAAATGACCAGGCCATCTTCTCTTCCTATTGTATAATTCCTTAATGATACTAATAAATCTATGTCTTCTTCAGAGTTCTTCATAAGTTATATATTACATCCTGTTCATATTTGCAGTGTCCATTCACATTTCCACTGTCCTCTGTGTAAGATGAATTTTTAAGTCTTCAGAGATTACCATTTTCCATGTGTTCCTAATAGCAATACCAGTATAATGTTGGTATTTCACAAAAGGCCTCTGCTTTATTGGGAAATTTGGGACCACTGAAGGAGCTTTGCAATTTTACACAGGCCATTTAACTCACTTTTTTTTTTTGCTGATTTAAATCTGGTTCCATCTGGTTATACCTCAATATCTGTCCCTGACATGTTCTGATGGACCAACTCTATAGGTTGTCACTACAAATGCATTTCTAGCTAATTAACATTCTTCATCCACTTGGTCTTTCCTTTGTGGATGGTCAAGTCAAACTCCTTTGAGGAATTAAGATCTCTTCTTGGGAGCTCTGCAAAGTTTCAGGGACTGATGCCACTAGTAATTCCTACCAAATGTATCTGGGAGACTTTACCATCCACAGGGAATTCCTCTTCCACCTGGACTCTGTGTTGGATTTCTTCTAGTGCTATAGCAAAATCTTGGGTGAGAATGCATTTCTCTGTCCTATGCCTGGCCTGATTACAGGATAACAGATTCAGAGAGCTAGAGCTTTACATCCATTATTTCATTTGAGCCTCACAATAGCATTGCACCCACCAATTATACAAAGGCTTTTGTTGAAATTCAGCTAGCAAAATTCCATTGTCTCTGGTGCCAATCTGTTGTTCCTGCAAATTAATAGAAAGGTATTAAGTTTTTATATTTTGAACTAATGGATTTTAAATTCACGGAGATTTTCTTCCACAAGATTTTTTAATAGTGTTAAAATAATACTATTTTCAAGTTTTTTAACAACACACAGAAAAGAGTTTGTATAGATTATTTTCAATAGCTAAATGTATTGTTAACCATAATGGCTCCATAATGTTATTATCTAATTGCTCAAGGCACAATATATATTTAGAGCAAGTTTCATCATTGGCTCTCAAGAAGGTAATTCTATGTTTCAAATAGTGTTGATAATTGTCAATTCTATCTTTCCTAACCTTGTTAGATCTGACTAGATCTTAGTCTAGTAATATGGCTGCAAAAGAGTTGTTATAATAATAATAATTTTTGTAGTTATTCGGTTGTATAAAACTCTTCATAACCCCATTTGGGGTTTTCTTGGCAAAGGTATTGGAGTAGTTTTCCATTTCCTTCTTGGGCTCATTTTACAGATGAGGAAACAGACCAACAGGGTTAAGTGACTTGCCCAGGGTCGCACAGCTAGTAAGTGTCTGAGACCAGATTTGAACTCAGGAAGATGAGTCTTCCTGACTCCTAGCTGGCCCAATAATAATAATAGCCTAGCATTTAAATAGTACTTACTGTGTGCTATGTACTGTGCTAAATACTTTATAAATATTATCTCACGTGATCTTCATAACAACCCTGTGAGGCAAGTTATTATAATCCCCATTTGATAGTTGAGGAAAGGGAGGCAAAGAGAGTATAAGTGACTTGCCCAAGGTTACACAACTAGTAAGTATATAAGGTTGGATTTGACTCTTCTTCCTGATTCCAGATCCAGTAACTCTAGCCTTTACACCACCAGACTGGTTAAGAAAATAAGAAAAGTGTTACCACTGCCATTTTTCTTATTGTTTGCTCAAACAAGCATTATTAATATTTTCTTGGATCTGTAATTTCTTTGCAGGAATCATTTTAAACCACTTACTCATTTTGTTTAGCTAAAATTAAATTGTATAATCTGTCATTCCACTTAATTGGGCACAAATAAATTGCTTTAAGTTGCAATACAATGAAAACAAAGGAGTGAGGCTACCACAATCAGACCTAGCCATGCTTGCCCACTTCTCCCCAAGAACTGTCCCTTTTTCCTCCAGATACTTTGTATGTCATACATGATACATAACTTTCTGTCACGAACTTAGAGAAGACCCCTGTGAAAATTCATATATGAAATATTAGTAAAACTTCATTTCTTTCTCTTTTTTTTTTGATTAAAAAAATAGAAATACAACTCCTACCATTTTATTCCTGAACTCCAGTGTGCCTTGTGACCCTCAGGCTTAAGTGACTTTAAGCAACACTCATCTCAGATAAATAAGTAGCCTTTTCTACATGAGTTTTATTTCAGTCTAAGAAACAAGCAGAGGATCAGAAATGGTCACCCCATTTATCATGCTAGAGCACCAACTAGATATAATCTTTCTGAACAACTTGGGTTGGCTTCCCTCAGGCAAATAATTAATCGCTGTTATGGTTCGGGATTAAATAAATTCCAATTTGCGTGTTTGTTCCCATGTGTGTCTGTGGTCTGAATATGTATAAGCTAGTGTATCAAGGGTTAATTTGCTTGGAGGAAATTTTATGTCCTTCAGTAGAGGCCAAGTGGGATTGCATGTATACTCAGTAAACACTGTGACTGTGTGCCCATACAGAATCTGGAGTGTTAGAAATCATGTCAATGGAAGGAAGTAGGTAGCTTCCAGGGAGCAGAAAGAAAAAATTGAGAAAAAAAGGCTGAGAATACCATGCATTCGAATGAGAAATTCATTGGTTTTCTGAATTTGGCAGTTAGGGAACTAGTTTGTGAATTAAGAGATTTTAGCAGATTTATCTTCTTCATAGGAATGTGTTTCAGACCCTGAATTCATTATGGTGAAAAGCTTCATGGATTTGGTAATTTTTTGCTTTAGGATATGAAATATTTTTCCATGTGAAACAAAGGAGAAACAAGGATACCCGAATTCTGCTTTTTAAGGGGAGAATGGCTTGCCAAATGTCAACATTCTTGCTAACCTCTAGCTATGATTGGCATCACGATTTTATTAATTGGGATTCCTTATGGGTACTGTTTGGTTACATAAGGATTTGGTGGGTTTTAAAGGGATGAAAGTTGGGTTTTCCTATGATAATTGGAAATAATTTAATTATTTGAGGATTAAATTGAATGATGGCCATTGATGATTGAAATGGGGTACCATATTTGCAGAGATGCCTTCATACTGGATGTGACACTATTCTCTGTATCAATTTCTGGAGGTATCTGCCATGGATTGTCCTGTTGGAAGAAATAGGTATGGAGTAGTCCATTTAAAGAATTTGAATCTTTGGATTGATAATTCAATGGAACTCAAAATGAATTAATAGGATGATGATGAATTAATAGATTGAGAGTTAGAAGGAAATAAGCATTTATTAAGGGCCTATTGTATACTAGGCACTATGATGAACACTATAAATATTATATTATAAATTATATATCATATATAAAGTATTAATATTTATTATATCCATTTTATAATTGAGGAAACTGAGACAGAAAGGTAAGAGAGTGATTAGTCCATGTTCACATAGCTAGAAAATATCTGGGGCTGAATTTGAACTCAGGTCTTCTTGACTCCAGGCCCAATGCTCTAACTACTGTGATACCTAACTGTCTCTAGGTAGGAGAGATTTTAGAAGTGATCTAGTTCAAGTCTTCATTTTGTTGATGAGGATACAAATTTGACTTAAGTTACATAGTACTCTATGGCAGAATCACTATTTCTACCTAGGGCCTTTAAGTTGAAATCCAGGGTGTTTCCCACTATACTATGTTGGCATTTGTGCCTGACTCTTGGGCAGTGTCTGAATTGGCTTGTCTACTGCTTCCTGATGGATTCTGGATGATCTATTGACATGTGGATTGGACCAGTTCAGGAACACCTCAGAGGAATATCCAGACGACAGATGTAGGGCTTAGGGTTCCAGATGATTTGTGTAGGAAATCTATTTTGGGGTGATAATTGGAGAGCCCAAAAGGTTACTTTTCAGATTGTCTCAGTCCTAAGGTAATTTGGCCCCAAAACTATATTTTGAAAATGTGAGCAGGTAAGAAAGGAAAATACTGACTATGGTGAAAGAATAAGCACAATGGAATAAGGCTGGGGACACGGTAATGATTTGAAGATATTTTATTCCATTATCATCCCCAAACAAAAATGAATAATATGGAAATGAGTATGGAGTGATAATACATGTAAAACTCAGTGGAATTGCTTGTCAGCTCTCGGAGGGGGGGAGGAAAAAAAGGAGGGAAAGAATGTGAATCATGTAACTGTGGGAAAATGCTTAAATTTTAAAAAGACACTTTATTGATCATGATAATTATAGGATTTTCCCTCCCAAACACTGAGAAGTATCACAAGATCATAGGATTCGGCCCAATACTCTCACTTTTACATACAAGAAAACTAAAGCTCAGAGACAAAGTCAGTCCCCCACATCATATAGCTTCCCCTGAAGAAACTGAGTCCCAGATTTGTTCATAGTAAAACAAGAATTAAATAGCAGGTCTAAGTCTAAGAATCCAGTTTTCTTAATGCCTTCTCCATTACTAATTTTGTATCTGATTCTGTGTTCCAATAAGTTTCACACAAAGGGAGATTTTGTGTGGGAGCAGCACTCTGGCCCCAGAACAGTGGTTAGGTTGTAATTCAGGTCCCTGGAAACAAATAGAATGCTACCCCCCATCCTTCCCATAACCATCACTAGTCCTTTTCTTAACCATTTCTTTCATAATCAGTATGAAATGCAGATAGAGGATGTGAAAATTAAATTTAACTCTCCCTTGATTATAACAATGAAAATACTTAACTCTCCCCTGATTGTGAAGATTAAATTGTAACCCCTGACTATTTTTAGAACACAGTACTTAAAGTTGAATAGGAGATCTGCCCATTTTTAGATTTAATCCCCAAAAATGTAAACACTCTACTTAAAGTTAAGTATGGAGATCTGCCCATTTTAGATCTAATCACTAAAAGTGTAAACATCCCATTTAATGATTAAGTGGGAGGTCTGTGACCCCCATGTGTAATAGTGGGTGACAGATTGGAATCTACTGGCTGCCTTCTGCGCAGTCCTAGAGCAGAGTGTCAATTGTGATTGGTAGATGTAAAATTAGGGGAAGGCACAGGAAGTGATGCAAGAGAAAATGCCTTTAAAAGAGAATGCTACACAGAGTTTTGGGGATTCTTGGAGCAGAGTTCAACTTGGACTTCCACTTCTGCTGGAGTTCAATTTTTCATGCTTTCCAGTTGAGGCTGGTGAAGAGGGGCAGAAGGATCTACGCTACGGTTAGACTGACTCGTCGTGAGAGAGGGGCAGAAGAATCTGCTGTTAGACTGACACGTAATGAGTGAAAAAGCTGACTCTTTAACTGCTGGATTTTCTGAAGAGACTTCCCCAGGTCCTGGGCTACAAGGGCCTAACACATTGAGGACTAAACTCTCCTGCCTGGTTTTTAAGTTAGGGGTCAGAGATAAATTACTTAATGCTTAAGGTAGATATCTTTTATCCTCTCTCTGATTTCTTACTTTACTCTTTTTACATTTTGTAATGAAATTGCAAATAAAATCTCTTTGGAATTAATTAAATTCCTGGTGTCCACACTCATAAAATATTAAGTTCAAACCTTTAACAAATTAACCCCATTTTCCCCTTACAATGGGGAAGCTGGTCTTTGTTGTCCAGTGAGGTGGCCCTGGAAGGACCTGCTGCTAGTCAAGAAGCAATACCTATTTTGGAGGAAGCTCCTTAGGCAACACACTGCTGGTAGATGCTCCTGGAGGGTGAATCACACAATTCGGAAGGAGCAATGGAATTATTCTTCAGATGATTGCATTGCTCTAAGGTAGGTGACCATCTTTAGGTAGAAGAACAGTATCACAAGGTCTATAAAGACTTCTGGTGAACAGACTTGTAAAGGGACTATGAGGATTCTGTGTTTGTTTGGGACTGTTACTGCTGTGGTCTAGTTCTCAGATTTCTAAGTTGCTTTTTACAGAATGGCTGTAAGCAGACTCTTCTATTTTACACTACTAAACCCAAGATGGCAAGCAGTTCATATTGGTGGTGGTGAATTCTTGTACCAAACTGATCTTGTACCAAACATTGGTAACAACAGGGAAGGAATGGGTGGCTCCCTACCAGCCCTCAGGTTAAAAGGCTGGTTTTCACAATGGAAGAATTTGGAGAGATGCTGGGAAATGACTTCTAGCTTTATCTGGCCAATTGTTTATAATCATCTAGTCAAACTAAGCTGATAAACTCTACTGGAGAGGATGAGTATTACTAGGAGAGTACAAGCTGGAACCTTATAGACCCAGCACAAGATAAGGAATACCAATCCAGAACAAGGTTCCTATCCTGACATATTTCTAATGACTTAAATATGACTCAGCAAGTATGTGTTCATCAATGCATCTATGATATGTGTATGTATATATTTTTATAGTTGGGAAGTAGGCGCCATTATTATCTCCATTATACATATGAAGAATCTGAGGAAACTAGAGATTAAGTGTCTTGCTCAGGATCATACAGCTAATAAGTGACTGAGATCAAATTTTATTTTAGAACTCTTACCTTCCATCTTGGAATCATACTGTATATTAGTTCTAAGGCAGAAGAGTGGTAAGGGCTAGGCAATCAGGATGAAGTGACTTGCCCAGGATCACACAGTTAGGATGTGTTAGAGGCCAGATTTGAACAAAGGACCTCTTATCTCTAGTCCTGGCTTTCAATCTACTGAGCCACCCAGTTGCCCCTTGAGTTCAGATTTGAACTCAAGTCTACCTGACTCCCAGAGCTCTGTTCATTCAGGGGCCCTCTACTGGGATAACTTGTGCTACCTACACATATACTTGATTCAAATGCTAAAGAGATAGAGGTACATATATGTAATATATTAATATTATATAATTAATGTAGTAATAGTATATAATTGACATATCAATTAAAATTTCTATTATATTTAATAGATAAATAATTATATTAGCTAATGTTTTAATCAATATAATAAATGATAAATACGTACATATATACATATTTCTATAGTGGTATTAGATGTAGATGATAGTATTATATACAAGCAACTGGAGTGCATAGTGGCTAGAATGTGGGGTTTGAAGTAAAGAAGATCTGAGTTCAAATCTTCCTAACTATATGATCCTGAGCAAGTCATGTAACAGCTAAATTTTCTCATCTATAAAATGTAAAGCATTGGTGTCACATGGTTGTTACTAGGATCAAATGAGACCTTTACTTATTAAGCGCCTGTTGTGTTCCAGGCATTGTGCTAAGCACTGAGGATTCAAAGAAAAGTAAAAGACAGTCCCTTTTCTAAGAAGTTCACACCCTAATGAGGGAGACAAGAAGCAAGCAATTATATATAGGCGAGCTATGTAAGGCACATATCAGAGATCATCTCAAAGAGAAGGCTATTACTAGCATTCAATGGGAAAGGCTTCTCCCAGAAGGTGGGATTTTCCTTAAGATTTTAAGAAAGCCAGAGAAGCTGGAAGCTAGAGTTGAGGAGGGAGGGGATTCCAGGCATGCAAATACTGTGTGGAAAGCTCTTTGCAAACCTTAAAGTGCTCTTTAAATGAAACCATGATGAGAGAAAATACAAAAAGGGATGTAAGGGAAGATGGCTGGCATCCTCACATTCCTATGTAGGGGAGAAAGGAATATAACTCTTTAGAAAGGTGTGACTTTCAGGGTGTGTTCATCAGTACCTGGCAGTGATTGCCAGGCTGGAATTCATGACCCCTTCAACTTCTGTTCCCTTGCCCTCCCATAATGCTGTTCTGCAGTTTACTAGCATTGTTTCTAACAAAAGGAAACTTCAGTTCGACTTCAGTTTTGACTCTCACCTCATTTTCATTTGACTCCAGGAGAAATGGCCTCATCTTCCCTGACTTGGCTCCTTTATCACCTTCCCCAAAGTCACTGCAGGAACAACTATTGACAGAGGAGCAATCTGACCTCTGCATATCACAGATAGACAAATTACCATCTTTTGGAGACACAGTATTCAGAAAGGAACAGCTGGGTGTCCACTGAGAACTGAATAAAAAACGACGGACTTAAAATTCACCTAGAGGAATATAAGACTGATAGATAAAGGGACTTGCTGATGGTGGGGACTGTGAAATGGGAGGTTTGTGATTGAGAGGGGTTATACAATCACCTTCCCTGGAGGTCCTTCAAAATAGCATGGTCACTGCTCAGTTCTGTCTGAAAACTAGGGACTGGGCAAGGTGACCTCCCAAAGTTCCTTTTAGCTTTAGGATTCTATTATTCTAGTTTAAGCTCTCCTTAGCTACTATTATAATTGTGGCTATTTGAATACTTTTTAAACATCACTATGTAAAAAAATAGCTGAATCTGAAGGAAAAAAACATTATTCCTGGATGATTTCATTTTCATTTAAGATATTTTCTTCATTTTATTTTTGTGACTTAGGCTATTTGCATGGAAACTGGATCTCAGTGGTTTCACAGTTCATCTGCTCCTGCTGTTTCTGCCTCAAGTCTTATTCCTTATCCGTTTGTGACATGACAATTAGTTGCTGGGGAGAAGTCTGTGAGTGTCAGGAACAGAGGAATTCATAATTTCAGGTGTAGGATGACTTTCAGCATTCTTTCTTGAGAGCCATCTCAACTGTTCATCTGCCCTTGTAAAAGACAGATTTCATTTTGAAAATAATTTTCCAGATCTTGTCCAAAATATCCTCTAGTTCTTTTTTATTCTCTTGTTTCCCCTTCCACCCCTAACTCCTATTTATCTATTCATTCAGTCAGTCATTCATTGAACATAACTTTTGTTGTTCTCTCATTTCAGTCATGTCTGGCTCTTTGTGACCCAGTTCTTTTGGCAAAGATACTGAAGTGATTTGTCAATTCCTCCTCTACCTCATTTTACAGATGAGGAAACTGAGGCAAACAGGATTAAGTGACAGCTAGGAAGTGTCTGAGAACAGATTTGAACTCAAGAAGAGGAGTGTAAGAGAGGAACTGGACTTAATCTGCCAGCAGAAAAGAGAAAAGCAGATCTGGCAAGCTGGAGAATTCTGCAGGAATGGGGGAAGGGCAGGAAGGAGAGAAAATTCTGAGAAAAGGATTGGAAGTGAGCTGATCTAGACAGTTGGAAAGATGATTCTCCTCTCTGAGAAGCTACCAGGAAGGTGGACTGGGTGGATCTCTGAACCAGCACTCATCTCCTCCTGTGAAAGCTTGACCCAATACCCCCAAGAAGACAACTAAGGGAATAGGACATCAACTGGAAGCTGTTCACTAGAAGAAAGATTTCCAAGGCAGTTAGAGAACCAGGACTTCTAACTGACCACCCCAGGGAGTCAGACCTGCCTGATCTGCCAGACTTTTGGGAAGAAGGGGTTTCAGTTATTCTAAGGACTCCCTTCTGCCTCATTCCTAAACTCATCTGCCCGATCCCTTGCCTTGTTCCCTTAGAATAAACAGTTTTAAAAAGAACAAGTGACTGACTCTATCACATATAGAGAGAAACTTGAAGTTGGGGGGAGGGAATTGACATCCCTCTCCCCAGGGAGAGAGAAGCTAACTGTATCAAACCTGTTTAGTCAAGGTCTTCAGGGAAGACTTTGAGAGGGAAGACTATCTATCCTCTGTCTCTACTTGACACTACTTCATCTTTACCTCACTCTGATCCTGACCCAGCAGGGAGGGAAGACTCCATTCTCTCCCTGCCCTCATATTACAGTGCCACTGTCAGTCACTTGTTCTTATTAAAACTGTTTATTCTAAGGTAACAAGGCAAGGGATAGGGCAGAAGAATTTAGGAATGAGGCAGAAGGGAAGAGGGAGAAGGGGGGGGTCCCTGGAATAACTGAAACCCCTTCTCCCCAAAGTCTGACAGATCAGGCTTTGTTGGTCTGACAGTTAGAAGAAGTCCTGGCTCTCTAACTGCCTTGGAAATCTTTCTTCTAGTGAACAGCTTCCAGTTGATGTCCTATTCCCTTAGTTGTCTTCTTGGGGGTATTGGGTCAAGCTTTCACAGGAGGAGATGAGTGCTGGTTCAGAGATCCACCCAGTCCACCTTCCTGGTAGCTTCTCAGAGAGGCGAAAAATCTTTCCAACTGTCCAGATCAGCTCACTTCCAATCCTTTTCCCAGAATTCTCTCTCCTTCCTGCCCTTCCCCCATTCCTGCAGAATTCTCCAACTTGCCAGATCTGCTGACAGATTAAGTCCAGTTCCTCTCTTACAGGAGTCTTTCTAATTCTAGACCCAGCATTCTATCCACTGGGCCACCTAGCTATCCATGAAGCAAATATTGTATGCATAAAACTACGGTAGGCTCCAGGGGATATATAAAGTCGAGACTGCACACTGTTGGTGCCCTCCTGGAGCTTACAGCCTAGTAGAGAGGAAAGACACCCAAGTAGCCTCATACATAATATCTCCAAGCAAGTTCATTAAGAGTTTCAAAAGAAAGTTTCATATGAAGTCCAAAGGGGAGAGTTATTATTGGCCAGAAAAGGAAAAAAATTAAAATTAAAATTAAAAAAAAAGAAAAAAAAAGGAAAAAACCTAGGGCCAAGCTGGTGTTTGAGTTGAGTTATAATGATGATAATGATAATAGTGTTAATACCTACCCTTTCTATAGCACTTTCTTACTATGTGCCAGGCACTGTGTTAAGCACTCCACACTTCTTATCTCATTTGATCCTCTCAACAATCTGGCCAGGTCGGTGCTATCATTGCCCCCATTTTACAGATGAGGAAACTGAAGCAATGAGAAGTTTGTTTTACAGAACTGTATATCTTGCCTTTGGGGATGCAGATAGTGAGATGCATACATAGTTAATCCTTACCTTCTGTCTTAGAACCAATGCTAAGTATGATTCTAAGGCAGAAGGTAAGGGCTAGGTAACTGAGGTGAAGTGACTTGCTCAGGGTTGCACAGCTAGAAGTGTCAGAGGCCATATTAGATCCCAGGTCCTTCTGGGTCCAGGCTCAGGTCTCAATTCACTGCTAGCCCATGATACTATCTTTATCTCTAGCCCTCTCTCTAGGAAAATCTGTCTTCTTTCCAGGCCTAACGCAAGTACCACTTTATAAGATTATAGCTTTTGAACCATGAGAAGACTTGGAGATCATCTCCTAATCCAATTCCCCCATTTTACAGAGGAAACTCAGCCCACCCTGGCAGTAAGTAGCAGCACTAGAGTTTGACTCCAAATCTGGCCCTTGCATGGGATTTTGGAGGTGAGGGAGAGTAAAGACTTGAGGCTGACTCATAGCTTGTGCACCAGTGTGACCAGAAAACAACAAGAACAATGTATGAATGGCAAATCTAAATTTTAACTGAGGCCAGCAAAGTTTGCTTCTAACAAATTAGTGATATTGAAATGAGAACTTTGCTCCTATCCTCTTGAGCCAACATTTTTTTTTAAACCTTTACCTTCTATCCCCGTATGAGGTCTAAAACAGAAGAGTGGTAAGGGCTAGGCAATCAGGGTGAAGTGACTTACCCAGGGTCACACAGCTAGAAAGTATCTGAGGTCAGATCTGAATCCAGGTCTTCCTGACTCCAGGTGTGGCTCTCTATCCATTGAACCACCTCACTGCTCCAAATGTTTTTTTTTTTTTAATCTGCCATACCAAGACACAAATATGAAGCCTTCCCTGAGCTCCACTGCTATGTAATCCCTCCTTCCCCCTTCCCTCTCCAATTTCTTATTCTTCTCTGGACATTTCCCATGGATCATATCATAACTATTCCATCTGACCAGTGCCTCTGCCTCTCAGGTTACTTTCCTTCTCCTGTCTATATCTTATATGTACCTAGCTATTTACATGTTGTCTCTACTGTTAAAATGCACACTCTTCAAGGTCAGGTAAATTTTTCTCCTTTCTTTTGGTTATCACAGTGCCTGGAATATAGTAAGTGTTTAATAAATGCTTGACTGGCCCACTGACTAGTTTGATCCCCATATTAGAGCATGAGCTCTTGGACAATGAGAATTAAAGTATCACTTATCATTTCCTTGTATTCACAGTGCCTGCTATCATACTCTGCACTCAGTAGGTGCTTAATAAATGTTTGTTGAATTGAATAAATGTTCAAAAACCAAGGCTCCTGAAGATCAGAGACTAGAGAAGAATCAAGAGTCAGGCCTGGACTCAGGAGGACTTGGATTCTAATCTGACCTCAGACACTTCCTACCTGTGATACTATATCAATGACCATATCTGTGTCCTTGGCACCGTTTTCAATCCTATAAATAACTATAAAGGATAGGTTTTAACAGGCAATCAGGCTTGTTGAAAAAGAAGTCCTGAAGTTTCCAGCCATTGGTCAGAATGGCCAGATAAAAGGTCCAGGGAGCTGCCTGGGCTCTGGGTGTGTGAAGAGTAGTTTTCCTGCTGCCTTTTTCCTAGTGACAAAATTATATTCTTTCATTTCTGTAGGTGCTTGAAGAAGGTCAAAAATGAGGAAGGCGAAGGACAGAGGAGATGAGTGGAACGGGCTGGGGAGGGGAGTGAAATTAGATGACTATCCCTCATTACACTAGAATTTTAAACAGCAAATCTAAATTTTAACTTGAGCTAGCAAAGTCACATTCTTACAGATTAGTGATGCAGAAACATATCCTTTGCTCCTGTCATCTTGAGCCACACACTAACACGTTGGGGGGTCTGGTGCAGTGCTTCTGCAAAAATTAAAGGAAAGATGGAAAGTGGAGGGTTCAGGGGACAGTTTAAGGTTTCTAGACCTTCTCACTAGGCAAGCAATTCAACTTAGCAAGTGTAACTGGTCTTATCCGATGCACTGCATTGATTCTGGACATTGTGGAGGGTTTTTTAGAAGAATAAACACAGCATCTGAGATATAGAGTTAACAGACCTTGAAAGCCATTTACTACAACCTGTCATTTTACAGGTTCGAGAAGAATGAGACCCAGAAAAGTTAAGTGATTTGATCAAGGTCACATGAGTAGTGAGAGAGAGAGAGAGAGAGAGAGAGAGAGAGAGAGAGAGAGAGATAGCAAAGATTTAAATCAAGGTATTACAACTACAGAACCATTGTCCTTTCCCACTTGACCATACTGCCTGTGTGGTTAGGTGGCACATTGGATAGGGCACTAGGCTTTCAGTCCAGAGGACCTGGGTTCAAATCTAGCCTCAGAAACTTCCTAGCTGTATAACCCTGGGGCAAGTCTCTTAACCCTGTCTGATTAGCCCTTGCTTTTTCTATCTTAGAGTTGTTACTAGGGCAGAAGGTAAGATTTAAAAAAAAAAAAAGATTTTTAATGCTATCTTTTGTTTTCACCTCACCTCAATTCCCCTCTGTATTCTTTCTCTTCTTTTCATCCAGAGAGCTATCCCATGTAATAAAGAATTTCCTTTTTTTTCTTAAGGATCAGAGCATGTGGCTGTCTCAATGTGGCTCACAGGGAGCCCAGAATAGATAAATGTCTTGTATCTTCTTCCCCTCACCCTCTCCAAGGGAGACTTTAACTCTTGCCAGGAAGAGATGCATGAGGTTGGGGCCAGAGGCTGGCCACCACTCTGCTATTCTCAGAGAGAGGGGTTGCCAGGTTAGAATTCTATCTATCTGCTCCCTTAAATATTGTTAATCTAGAGGAAATTACTTTAAGGTTTGAGCTAAATTCTTGTGACCTATTTTATGTCATGCCTTCTCCTTTCCACTTATACCATCATAGTCATTGTGTATACTATTTTCCTAGCTCTGCTTATTTCATTTTGCATCAATCTTTCCATGCTTCTCTGTATTCATCATGTTTGGAAATGAGATAACTATACACTGTATTCTATTATCCCTTCATTATAAGTGCCGAAACATGAGACAGATACAATTAATGCTACAGTAGCCCAGAAGAGAAAGAGAATCCTGCAGGCTAGAGTAATCATAAAAGTTTTCATGGAAGAGAAGTCTTGAAGCACACATTGAAGCAGATTTTTTTTTTCTTTATCAAGGCCCCATGATGATCTCAACCAGTTCGTAAACATTTATTAAGAGTTCAAATACTATGTGCCAGCCACATAATAGGCAAAAGATAATCACTGCTTTCCAGGAGCTCCAAAAATACTGTATACATTAAAGATATCTATATATATAGAGAGAGATCTATATAGTATATAAATTGGAAATGATCCATAAAGGAAAGGTACTAACACTAAGAGAGATCAGGAAAGGCATTGTGAAGGAGGCAGATTTTTCTCTAGGACTTGAAGAAAGCCAGGAGGCAGTTGTGACCTTTGTAGGAGAGCTGGACAACAACAAGAGTACAGCTCCTGTGTTATGGCTCATCCCTGTTTATGACGAGTCCCAATTATTCACCAATGTACTCTGTGCATCATTAATGCCCTCTCTAGGCTGGTATTACCACCACATCTGGCTCTGTTTCATCATCCTGAAGATGAATGGGTCAAAAAAAATATTTTTTCTTCTAGAAATTAACAATACTTTATCATCCTTCTTTTTGTTATAATTCTGCATCTTTGTGCCATCATTAGACTCAGTAAATCAAAAAGATAATCCTAACTCCTCTGCGGTGAAACAGAGGGAGAAAATGACCCAACTAAAGCCACAAACCAGAACAATAGTTGATCCAGGACAAAGGCTTTGCTCAACCTTGAACCTATCATCTACCTTTGCCTCAGTCTTTCATTTCTGCATGCCCAATGAGCCATTAGGGTTTAACCACTGGGAAAAATTTTTTATACTTTTTTTTTCACTAGGCAATAAGAAGTTGCCCTGTTCTCAAGCTACATTAAATGAACCTTTAGTGCTTCCTGGGAATGCAGGATCATTTCAGTCAATTCAGGCCACATCTGGAGTATTATATTCAATTCTGGGTTCCATGCTTCTGGATGGGCATTGATAAGCTGGAGAATATCCAGAGGAGGGCAGCCAGGAGAGTGAAGGGCCACTGAGATCATATCAAATGAGGATTGGATGAAGGAAATGGGCATGTTGCCCAGAGAAAAGAAGAATTGAGGAGAGGAGCATAGCAGCTGTCTTCAAGCATCTGAAGAGTTGTCATTTGGAAGAGGGATTAGTCTCGTTTTCCTTGGCCACAAAGAAATGGTTGGAAATTGCAAGAGGTAGTTAAAAATCTTGGTATAAGGAAACTAACTTCCTAAAAATTGGTATTCAGTCATGTCTAACTCTTCATTACCCCATGGACTATATTATCCATGGAGTTTTGTTGGCCAAATTACTAGTCGTTTGGCATTTCCTTCTGCAATGGATTAAGACAAACAAAGGTTAAGGGACTTGTCCAGTGTCACACAGATTTTAACTTAGGTCTTTCTAACTCCAGGTCCAGTGTTCTATCCACTGCACCACTTAGCTGCCACTGTCCTAACAATTAGTTGTGCAAGCATGGGATACACTGCTTGGAAGCAGTGAGATCCCCCTAAGTGGAGGTCTACAAACAAAAGCTGTCAGGTACTGTATATTATTGGTGTAATTCTTGGCCAGGTACACATGGGGATAGATGTTTTCTGAGATCCCTTCTAATTCTGAGATTCTGTTGCTCTCTATGGTTGGAAGTAGGGAAAGAAGGACTGGAATGGTTCACTCACCAATAACAGTACACATGGGATGTCCAAGACAAAGCTCTGGAGATGGAATGTTGTTTGAGGAACAGATAATAAACTGGAAATTATGAGGAGTTCAGTGTCCCAGTGTTTCACCCCATCTTAGCCTCTGCCCTCATACTTGGGAATTCTAATATGTATGTTGATGTCTGCTGGCTTCCCAGTTCATTAACTTCCCCACCTCCCATGACTTCCATATGTACTGTGCATCAGCAATAATAAGTTTGATCATATACTCAATCTGACCATCAGCCATAACTGACCATGCTTTCCCTAACTTATTTGAGGATTCAAGTTTTGGGAAAGGGAGGAGAAAAGTGAAAAGAAAGCAATGAAGAAGGGAAAGAAAAAAGAAACAGGAAGAAGAGAAGAAGGTAGAAATGTCCTAAAGTGGTTTGTATTTGCTCACACTGGGTGGGTCTAAGTAAAATACTGAAGGAAGAATCAGACACCACCTAACTAACCAGCTTCCTCTTCATGTTCTGAAACCTTATTATCTACATGAAGAGATTCAGAACTTGAGACCTGAGTGCCTATGCATAGATAGGGTATCAATTTATTGTTTTAGCCCTCATCAACTTGGGATAAATCTTTAGAACAAGAAAGGGAGACAAGTTTCATGAAGAATCCAGAAATATCATCATCACTTCATTCTCATTCATGCATTAGGGTCTCAGAACTATGAGATTCTGACCATCTGGGAGTCAGTGCCTTTGAAGTTCAACTCTTTGTATTGTATCATCATAATACTGCAGAAGACAAGTGGCCCATTTCGATGAGGCATTTTCTTGTGTTACGAATGGCAATTTTCAACTCATCAGTTCCTGTCCTCCAAGTCAATATCTACAGAGCTAAAAATCCTCTCCCACTCCAATCTCTCCGTGTTCTCTTATCCCTAATTATCTCAGCCTTACTTCCCCACGTTCCAAGTCATCCTCTGTTTTCCCATGCCATTATACAATCTGGAAATCTTGATTTTTTTTTGCTAACAAACTCCTCTCTATCTTAGTTCTCATTGTTTCATTCCCTTTTCTTCTTATAATTTCCGAAAATTTGGCACTATCTGAAAAAATTCATCTTGGCCACTCTCTCTTCTAGTCCTACTCTCTGAAGCAATGGGTCAAGAGGAAGAGTAGAAGTATTCTTTGATCTTCACTTCCCCTGCCATACGACCTCTTTGCCACCATCATTCAGTGACTATTCTTCCTTTAGTCTCTCTTCATCCATGTTTTTTACCTCATTCAACTCTTGGTCAATGTTATTTCTCTGCCTCCCAATCATTTTTTCTCTTTTCTAAATCAATCAACAACAATATTTAATAAGGACTAACCATATGCCAGGCACTGGACTAAAATCTGGGGATAGAAAGAAAGGAAAAAATAGTCTCTGCTCTCAAGGGACTTATATTAAAATATGAGAGACAATATATAAATGAGTGCAGATGAGATACAAGTCTCTTAACCCTGATTACCTAGCCCTTGCCACTCATCTGTCTTAGAAAGGCTCTAGAGTAGATAAAGAGTAACCTTACAGAGGAAGGTTCTAGAAGCTGAGAGGAGATGGAAAACCAGAAAAGGTATCTTCCAGAAGAACAGATTTGAGCTGTTAGTTTATGGTTACAGAGCTGAGTCTTGAATTCTAGAAGACAAAGGAAGGAGAGCATTCCAAGTATGGGAGAAGAGTTAGAACAAAGATATGGAGGCAAAATGTCATATGAGAGAGAGATTAAGTAGACAAAGTCTCAAGATGGTTAGCACATAGATTATAATGTTCCATCCCACCTCAATCCCTACTTACATCCTTGGGGGTTTTAACATACATGTTAATAATGCTCTCTAAAATCCCCTGGCCTCCCTTTTCATCAACTTCCTCAGTTTCCATAACCTCCATCTAATCTGACTTAGTTTACAGATAGAGTCATTTGAACTAGGCTTGTTTCCTTAGTGGAAATATGAGACAATTATTCTATTTAACTAAATTTGTCCAGCTTCTACGACTCTGAAGAAAACGTAGGACTATGAATCTGTCTTTTTAATTTTTAAGCCTAAAAGAAGGTATGAGATCTTGTAAAAGAAACAATTTCTCTGTCTCTCTGACACAATATTGCATATAAGAAGCCTTTTTAGAATCCTAATCTTTGTTGAGGGTTATTTTTCTACCTCCTGAACCTTTGCTTAAATATAATAAAACCAAAGTTTTTGCCTCTATAATTTCTGCATAGTCTGATAGACTCATTTCATCAGCAGTAACCTTCCACTCAAACTCAAAGAGGAGATATTTCTCCATAAGAGAGCCCTACTTTTAATAGAGGGACAGTCTTCCCTACCTTACTCATAGTTCCAGCCAAATCCAGAAAGCCTCGAAATATGTAAAAAGGCAAAAGAAGATCATTGTTAGTGTATGACACTCACCCAGAGTTCATCACGCCACCAAACCAAATAGCAATCAAGCCCGTCAAGTGTCTTTGACTTGCCAAGGCCATCTGACAAGTGACCCACAAACCCCCCGGAGGGTGTTTGCAGTGGCTTATGCCAGGTCATGACATATTAACCGAGGATTTGCAGCACATGGCTTTGATTACCCCAGACGCAGTTTGGATTTAATGGGCTTCAGGACAGCTGGTGGCACACATGGCCTGCCTCTTCAGCAAAGCCAGAGAGGATCACTTAAAAGTCTGAAATTTACTGTGCTCTCTTTCTCAGGGGGCTCCTCCAAACTCCTCCTGGCTTCAGTTGCAGAGGCAGCAGGATGGTCCTTCTGTACCAAAGAAGCCGAGAGAGGGATAAGAATAGATGAGAGGAAGGGGAGGGGAGCTAAGTTCCTCAAGCAGTATCCCACCCACCCTTGCCCTTAGAGGCTAGGCATGCGATTTCAAAGTCTCAGCTTGGAGACGAAAACAAGCGAACACTTCCTTTTCCAGTGTGCTTTTTGTCGATCACTTTCTATTCATGGGTGCACACTTGGTTCACTCTTCCTATGCACAAAAACAAACAGACATCATAGATCTAGAGCTGGAAAGAACCACGGGCACCAGAGATTTTTCACCTCTTTTCCATTATGGATCCCTTTGGCAGTCTGGTGAATGGATGCCTTCCCAGAATAGTGTTTTGAAATGCATAAAATAGAGAGGATTTTACAAGGGAAACCAATTATATTCATCAAGAGAATATTTGACAATTAGATTCAGTAAGAGAAACCAATTACATTCAAATAGAGTTAACAAAATACATTTTTTAAAAAACCAAGTTAATGGAGCCCAGGTTAAGAACCCTATTCTAGCCCGATTTGCTCATTCCACACATGAAGAAATTGAGCCCAAGAGAGGTTAAAATGAACTTCTCATGTTTACACATAATAATCACTAGCATTCACACAAAGCTTTAAAGTTTTCAAAATGCTTTGCAAATATTATTTCATTTGATGTTCATAACAACCCTACGAGGTAAGGTGTCATCATTTCCATTTTACAGATAACAAAGCTGAGGCAGTCAGCTCAAATGACTTACCCAGAACCATACAGCTAGCAAATTGGAAGAACCTGGGTTCAAACCTGGCTGCAGACAACTTCCTGGCCATATGATCCGGGCAAGTCATTCAACTCGAACTGACTATCCTTTAGAATTCATAGACTAAGACAGAAGGTAAGGGTTTAAAAGAGGGGGGGGGGGGCAGCTAGGTGGCTCAGTGGATTGAGAGCCAGGTCTAGAGACAGGAGGTCCTGGGTTCAAATCTGACCTCAAACACTTCCTAGCTATGTGACCCTGGGCAAATCACTTAACCCCAATTGCCTAGCCCTTACTGCTCTTCTGCCTTGGCACCAATACACAGTATTGATTCCAAGAAGGAAGGAAGGAAAGAAGGAAGAAAGGAAGGAAGGAAGAAAGATTAGGTGTTTAATTCATGTTTTAAGATTTACAAAGTAGTTGATATATATTATCTTACTTGATCTTCACAAAAACCCTGTCAGGTAGGTAATGAGAGTATCATGATTCCCATTTTATAGATAAGAAAACTGAGGCTCAGAGAAGTAAACTGACTTGCCTAAGGTGATACAACTAGTTGATATCAGAACCAGGATTCAAACTCCGGTCTTCTGACTCCAGGTCTTACCCATTTTCCACCACACGGCTCTATCTTCCAGGGGTGATTTGAGGATGACTATTGTATATAATAACATATAAGAATTGTACTCATAAGGGAGATGCAGAGGAATGCAGGTCAAAGGTTCCTAGTACTCTGCCTTGCAGTGTTTCTAAATTTTACTTTGACCCTATGGAAGTTTCAAGGGAATCTGCATGTCCCTGGCACTACTAGTTCCAGGGCAGGACAAGATAATAAGAAATGTACACCACTCTTTATACCGAGAGGCTGAGGGAATCCCCACTGTGTGTGGCAGGGGCAAGAAAGAGGTACTGGGGAAAAATCATCTTGACTTATGAGCTTTGTGCAAACCAGGTGTTTTAGGCCTATAGGCCTAAGAGGAGAAAGAAAGATGTATGGATTATGGCCAAACTTACGTGAACTGATTCTGGATAAAGCAGAGCTGAAAACCAACATAAACAGTGGCTACAATAACGATAATGTAGAATAGGAAAGAATAACAAACCAAAAAAATGAAAATGATTGTTGTAAAATTACAAATAAAAAGTTTGTCCCCCCTCCAAAAAAAGAGATCTGAAAAGACATCTCCACTGAGCAATGCTTTGTGGAGATAGGAGTCCATTGATGTGGAACATTACATAATTATCAGGGGCTTTTAAAATGTGTATCAGATCTGCTGGGGGAGGGGAGTTCCTTTTTCCTTCTTTTAACTTTTTTGTTACATGGAACAGCTCTCTGGGAAGGGTGAAGAGGAGGGATAGAGGGGAAATTTTAGGCTATGTAAAGACAAAAGAGAGTAATAAAATGCAATTGAAGGAATGTGTTGAGTAGTCCTAGGCATATTTTGCCAAGGCAATCTAAAAAAGATGGCAATACTCCTTCTGAGAGAGAAGCCCCAGCAAGGAAAGGTAATTCTAGCAGATGTCAGAAGCTCAGGGGATAAGAAACCCAGCAACGTCGAGGAGAAACAGCAAGTGACAGCTTCAGAAATTAGGAGAATGGCCCTTGTGGAAGCAAAGTGGAACTTAATGAAGTAATAGCCAACTGCTAGAAGAGCCAAGAGATATATTCCAAGAGAAAGCAATCCAACAATTGTCTGGATAATGTTCCCTCTCTCCCTGGTGGCAGAGGCAGCTATAACTAGTCAAGTGTATTCTTTTGTGTGCTGACAATTTTTCTCTATTATTTACTTTGCTATTCTGTCCTAATTAAAGGCTTTGCTATTTAATTTGCCATTATAGTTCTGGATTCACTGGATGGAGGCTAAAGCTACATTTTGCTTAACTGATTATCTTTTTACCACCCCCCCCCAAAAAAAAAACAACTCCTTATTGAAGCTGGAGTAGCAAGAGGGTCCAAAGTCACATGGGACTCTTGAAATATATACTATACACACACACAAGTTCTGGATGTCTCTCATATGGAGAAGAGAAGTGATGTATTTCTTTTAACTTACTTATGGTGGTTTGGAATGGAGAAGAATAGAAAGCCTTCTAAGAGGCATAGAAATTGTGGAACTAGGTAAAAAATAGTCAGAAGAGGTAAAGTAAGGGAGGATTTGGATAAAGGGTTACAGGCAACTCTGATCCATAGCCTCCCATAAATTTGCCTTGGGGTATCCTTCCAAAAAATGCAGAGGGCCTCCCTTTTATTCTCCTGATATCAGGGGATACTGAGAAAGCACCAAGTTTCCTTTGGTTATCCATCAATCTCATTACATGGCAAGCCCATCTCTCTCTCTCTCTCTCTTTTTTTTTTTCTGGTCACACATTTCTTTGAGAATCCTATTTCCTTCCAGGTTCAATTCAGATGCCACCTTCTTTACAAGCCCTACTCTACAGCCTGCATTTGTAAGTGTTCTGCTACTTGCCATTCTCTAAACTCATTCCATGACTTCTATCTTGATGCCTTGATATAGTTCCCTCAAAACAGAGTTCAACTCCTCTTCTCCATCTTTATTTGTTGAAATCTTGCCCTTTTGTTAAGACCCAGTTCATGTCCTCTTTGCTTCTAAGGAGTCTTTCCTGTTCCTCTTAGTCAGAAGTGGTCCCTCCCTCCTCACTATTAGCCTATCATCTTCTTCTAATTCATATAATAGTTATGTGTATATAAATCTGTCAACCATGAAGCATTTATTGAGTGCCAATTATATGCCAACCACTGTTCTGGAGATATAAATACAAAAGCAAGATCATCCCCGACTTCAAGAAGCAAAATAATATAAAACAAAAACAAAATTTTCAAAGATAAATGAAGACTAGTGACAACATTCTTTTCAGAGAATCTCCTTCTTGACTTTCTAAAAGTACAAAACCAAAGAATTCAGAAGACAGATAATGATTTCGTTGACTATGAATCTGTCTTTACTCTTTCCCAGAACCTTGAGACTGAAGTTAAAAAAGATAATCAAACCTAAAGAACCAGAGGTCCTTCCCAGACACCTTAGCCTCTGACTACTGCATTTGTCTCATGCTTCTGGGAACTCAAGAAAGCTAGCTGTAGTTCCCCCTTTCCAAAAAAATCTATTTAATCACCCCCTTTTCCATGGTTCAGTGGAAGTCCCAGTGCTACAGTTCTATGTGGCTTCCCCGATCATAATCTATCTGCCTCAATTAAAGATCAGTTATTATGATTTTGGTAGTTGTATTTTTTTAGGTTGATACTAGATATGTGCAAAATGAAGACACAGTCATTTTGGCAGAGCCCTATAGCAAGGAGGAGAAAAGTGAACAAGAAGGATAATTAGGAAAGATCTCTCTAAGAAGTTAATGCTTTACCTGAACCTTAAAGGGAGCAAACAAAGGGTTCTAAGAGGTAGAAAGCAAGAAGACAGAGTGCTCAGGGTATGGACCTATCCAATTAAAGTGCAAGTTCTTTGAGAGTAGAGATGCTGTCTTGTTTATTTTTGTGCTTTGTACAAAGTCCTTGCCAGTCACTTATTAAATGTTTAATTTCATTGAACTAGTGACATGTCAGGCCAAGGGCCCATTGAGAACAGAGATGGAACTGGACTCTACTACTTCTGCCTCCTCATCTTTATGCTTTATTAAATCCTCCAAAAAAAACCCATAATAGAGTTCAATAGGGATGGGAAGAGATGAATCAAAGTATAGGTCTAAGGTAATAGTTCTTAAACAATTTGATCTTAGAAGCCCTACGTACTCTTTTTTTTTTTTAACCCTTACCTTCCATATTAGAAGCAATACTATGTATTAAGGCAGAAGAGTATATAAGGGCTAGGCAAAGGGGGTTAAATGACTTGCCCAGGATCACACAACTAGGAAGTATCTGCATCAAGATTTGAACCTAGGACCTCCCATCTCCAGGCATGGCTCTTTATCCCCTAAGGTACCTAGTTGCCCCCCCCATATACTCTTCAAAATTATTAAGAATCATTTTTCACTAAAAAAATTTTCATCCCAAAGGGTTTTTGCTTATATGGATTATATTTCTTATATTTTCCATATTAGAAATTAAAATGGATAAAATGTTAAAATATGTACTCATTAATTCATTACAAACTATAATAAACCTATTATATGTTAATAGTAATTACATGTTTTAATGAAAAATATCTGTTTACCAAAACAAGAAAAATTCAGTGAGAAGAGAGCCATTGCTTTGCATATTTTTGTAAATCTCTTCAATGTCTACCTTAATAGAAGACAGCTCGATTCTTATATCTGCTTCTTCTAATCTGTTGTAATATGTTGTATTGGTTGAAACATATGAAGTAAATCTGTCCTAACAGATATGCTGATGAAAAAAGGAATATTTCAGTAGACAGAAAATATCTTCTTTTTATTATTAAAATAGTTTTGACCTTGAAGATTACCCTGAAGGATCTTGGAACCCCTAAAGGTGCTCCAACCATACTTTGAGAATCCGATTTAAGGAATGATAAATGGGGATGGAGTGTCGGGGTGGGGAGGGTAGCAATGAGTGAGTTCATATTGGCCACAGAGTCACTGAAAATACCTTCCTAGTGCAATATCTTCAGAGTGATGAGGACTCTTTAAGTGCAGTGAATATGGATGCCTTTCAGTCCCTGGGAAGAGACTGATGATTTCTCTACTTTCCAGCAACAGTCACTATCTATCTGGCCAAATGCACAGCAATTCCACAGCTGTTCCTTGAATATATCCTTATAGTGCCTAGAATATAGTACTAGCAAGCAGTTGAAGCATGAAAATATGTAACTGTTCTGTGTCCCAGTGCAGTGAAGACTTGGGGATGGGGCGGGGATGGACATAAGAATTCTTAGATTAGATTTTCCTCTGTCAAAAATATCTCTTGATTTCAGCTTCTTTCTTCCTCCCTCATCACCCATCTGAACTCTACTAGCTAACAAATGTATGCATATGTATGTACAAGAAGGATCTATTCTTGGGAGACCGTACTTTCAGATATGAGATTGTAACAATTGATTGTCACTCATCTGACTTAGTAGGTAAGTCCTAAGGAGTTGTTTGGGAGACATAGAGAGAGGTTAAGGGGTTTGTCCAGGCAATTTGGAATTATGCCCAAAGGGAGATAAAAGACTGTCTGCCCTTTGATCCAGCCATAGCACTGCTGGGTTTGTACCCCAAAGAGATAATAAGGGAAAAGACTTGTACAAGAATATTCATAGCTGCGCTTCTTGTGGTAGCCCAAAATTGGAAAACAAGGGGGTGTTGGGGAATAGCTGAACAAACTATGGTATATGAGTGCTGTAAAGAATGATGAACTGCTTGATTTCTATATGAACTGGAAAGACCTCCATGAACTGATACAGAGTGAAATGAGCAGAACCAGGAGAACATTGTACACAGAAAGTGAAGCATTGTGGGATAATCAAATGCAACAGACTTTGCTGCTAATAGCAATGCAATGACCCAGGACAATCCCATGGAACTTATTAAAAAATGCTATTCACAGCTAGAAAAAGAACTATGGGAATGGAAATGCAAAAGAAAAACATATGATTGATCACTTGGTTATATGATTGGGGGTTGTGGTTTTTAAAAGATTGCTCTATTACAAATATGAATAATATGGAAATAGGTTTTGAGTAATAAGACACATGTAAACCAGTGGAATTGTTTGTCAGCTCAAGGAGTGGGGAGGGAAAAGGAAGGGAGAGAACATGAATCATGTAATCTTGGGAAAATATTCTTTAAAAAACAAATGAAATGTGGAGAAAAAATATTAACCTACCTTAAAAAAAAGAAGAGGTTGCCTAGGGTCAAATAGAGAGTTCTAATTTGAACCCAGTCTTTTAGACTCTATAGTCAGAATTTTATCTGTTGTACTACAGCTGCTTCTATATGTGCTTTTGCACAAACATATATTTGTACTTTTGTAGTTGCCAAATTATTAACAAATTCATATTTTATATGATTGATATGATATGTATGATATCATATATATATGATATATATGATATGATAAAATTCAAATTTTATAAAAAGAATTTAGAATGAAATCTACATTCAGAAAAACACCTATGTTACTTTTACTGTGCCAGTAAATACTATCCTCTCTCTCCCACTCCTGTCCCTTGGCTCAGTGTTCTACAGCCTCCCACTCCCCTACCACCAAAAAACTAAAAAACACAGCAACCCTCTAGTGAAAGTAGAACAGTCTTGGAGAGATCATGACTTCAGGACCACTACCACAGCAGAGTGGCCCATTTGTGGAAAGTGCGACCTGGCTGTAATGAGATCTTATATTCTTTACACTTCTGAGTCAATTACATTACTCTAAATATATGGTCTTCTATAGAATCTCATTTACAAGAGCTTGTTTTCCCCTTCTTGTATATTCATCAAGGATGTCCTGTTTTTGTGTAGATCATTCTCATAAAAATTCTGTAAAGTGGGAAAACAGGCATACAAGTACTTATTGATATTTGGGGGGAACTATCCATAGAGAAGATCCATTAGTACATATATCTAGGACTGACACTACAGATTGTCAGTGAAGTGGGCCCAGGATTGTACTCAAAGAAGGGAGGTGAATGGATTACATTGGAAACCATTTGGAGATTATGCCATAGTTTTAATGACTCCCAAGTTTCCCAGTGAAACCACAGTCTGTCTTTTAAAAATCAATACTATTCCAATGGCATTATATGGTTGTGAATTATTATCTTCCTCAATCTTTGGAGAATTAAAAGTGTAGGTTGCTGAAAGTAATGGAGAGGTACATGGCTTGTATGAGGCAGATTTAGCATCTTAAATTCAAGCATTGTACAGGACAAGTGGTATAAAGGAATCACGTGAGAGGTGTATAATGGGAACAGGAAGATCACTCACTGAAAGCAAGGGATAACTAATGAATAGCCCATGTACAAGAGAGACAGAGAGAGAACCAAATTGGGTAAATCCCTGTAAAGGATTTATGAGAAAACACAGAGAAGAATCACAAAGGGGGAGAGGACATGAATGGGTTATACCACTGGTAGGAGAATTCACATTAAGAAGATCACAGATCCATCAAATATCAAAGTATGCTAAATTGTTAACATCATTACTGAGTTACTGATAAAAGTGTCTCTGGGGCTTTTAAAAATTCTGCTTGAGTTAAAATACTTTGAAGATTCAAATTGTTCAAAACTGTCTAAATCCCAGGAAATCTTGAGACTATGTATAGGATTTTTTTTCAGTTAACAATCACATCTCAATTAAACTATAATGAATCTCTGAGAGCATCATTATAAAACCAAAGAAATAGACATAATTACCATTGTATCTATACTGGCACAATCATGACTATTCATGTGTATGTATAACAGTTTATATAATTGGGATTCAGTGATTGAGACTGGTCTAAACATACCTTCATTCAAAATTGAGGACAATATTTTTCCAAATTCAGACCCAGAGGGCTTGAGTTGTCAAGCAAAATCTGAACCATCTTCTTTTCAAGGAGACTTACCTTAAACTCAGAGTGGTTTCATTGTACATATAGAAAAGAATAGATTGATTCAGACGACCTCAAATCTAAGAGTAAATATTGTATGGGTAGTAACAAGAAAAACATGGTTAATATTATTGTTTTTATATGAAGTAAAAGTTATCCTGGCAGAATCTGGCCAGAAACCACCCTCCAGTGCATAGGCCAAAATACTTATTTATTTCTTTGAGGAGTTTCCATCAGTACCCAACAATAATCCCCTCTGATGATGTGAAATTTTGTCCTTGATGTATACAGGAGTATAAATGGATTGGAATCTACTAAGATAAATTATATTTATTTAACATAGACACAAAGTAAAGAAAATGGATGTTAATACTATACTGTTTTTATGGGAGAGGAAAAGAAGTTTAAATTCTTTGCTAACTGATTCCCTTGATCTGGGATCTCTCTGGACACCATGACAATGTTTGCAATGAATGAATGTGTTTTTGTGATTAAATATTTGTCAAATTAATGAATTAATGATAAAAACCACATTATGATATGGCTAGACTCAATCCTTTAAACAAAATTTCTCTTTGTAATTATTCTCTAATGCTTAAAATCTTTAATAATTTCATTAATAATAATAATTTCATTTAATAATTATCGTTAATAATTTGAAAGGATAAATCAAGGGTTCTTAGTTCAGCACTTACAGATGCTCAGCAGAGGCATACATTCTAGAGGGTCCATGAACTTGGGTAGGAAAAAAAATGCATTTTTAGTTTCACTAAGGTCTAGATAAAATTTAGTATTTCCTATAATTATGTGTTGTTTTTTTTTTAAAAAAGCCATTATTCTGTATAGTCCATAGGCTTCAGCGGACTGCCATAGTGTCCTTAACACAAAAATGTTTAAGAATCTCTGGCATAAATGAACATTTCTTATGAGCTTAAAAAGGTTTGTTATAAGATTTAGAACTGAGGTCTTTGAAGATCGTTTAATCTAGAAGTTCTTAATCTGAGGTTGGGAAACTTTTTAAAAATATATTTTATAATTTCAATATAATTGACTTCCATTTTAGTCCTGGGTAGTTTATTTTATATATTTAAAAACATTATTCTGAGAGGGGTCCATAGACTTCAGCAGACTGCCCAAGGGGGTCCACGACACAAAAACGATTAAGAATATCTGATCTAGTCTAATCTTCTCATTTTCTAGATAGGAAACCAAGCCCAGTAAGAAAGCAAGCAAGGCCTCGAAGGGGGAATTGAATTCAACTTATCTGACTCCAAATCAGGGTCTGCTTTCTTTTAGCAAATCTGATTTGAGACTATCTAGCTCTCCAGCTAAAAGAATGCTTTATTTTTTCCCAGGGCCTTTAAATTGCTATAAGAAAATTGGTACTTGGTCCAGAACTTAGACTAAACAAAGGACCTGAATACTATCAAAATCATTGGCATCACCAGATCCAGAGCCTCACATTGATAGTTTTCCACCTTTATAAATAAGACTAAATGATCCCAAGGTAGCACTGAATAACAAATGAATGCCTACCTTGTGCAAAACCCAATTCAAGGACTGTAGCATCTCAAGAACCAACAATACCAAAGTCAGATTCTCTTCAACAAGATGTGTTCTCTCTACTATTCTCTCCCCAATAAAGACAAATTGGTCCCACATCCATATATATGTATGTATATACATATATATTTATATATTTACACATTATACTATATGTTATACTGTAGATTATATGTAGTACTGTTGCCCAGTTTCTTTCTTTTTTCTTTCTTTTTTTTTAAACCCCTACCCTCTGTCTTAGAATCAATACTGTGTATTGGTTAAGGCAGAAGAGTGGAAAGGGCTAGGCAATGGGGGGGGGGGGGGAGTCAAGTGACTTGCCCAGGGTCACACAGCTAGGAAGTGTTTGAGGCCAGATTTGAACCTAGGACTTCCCATCTCTAGGCCTGACTCTCAATCCACTGAGTCACTCAGCTGCCCCCCAGTTTCTTTCTTAAGTAGTCTTGTCCTGAATCTTCTTTATTTACCCACATACACCACAAATTTCTGCTGTAGTCACTGAATCGATTTCACTATTTCAATGACTTTGTTATCTCATTGCTATAGGCTTTCCCTCCAAAGATGACGATCATTGAGATTTCAAGTTCTCCATGCCCTCTCATCCTGTGAGAAAACCTGGAGCCAAATCCCACCTCTAGCAGTTACTATCTGAGGGGACCTTAAACAAATCACTTAAAACTCCTTGGTCTTGGTTTCCTCATCTATAAACATTGGATTACACTATGTGGCCTCCAAAGTCTTCCAGCTCTAAATCTATCTTCATAGAATCCCTTGTTTTCACTATCCGACTTTCCCTCATTTCTTTTCTGTTCATAAATCTCTTTAATGGCACCCTTTATGCTACTTCTTTTGCATAGTTTTTGCCTAATAATGTGCTGCAGCCAAGTCATATCCACTACTAATGGATCTCTCCACTGCCCTTTTGGTGACTCTCAATTTTAATTCTTTGGTATTCCGTGACTTAGAAGCTATTAGTAGTTTGAAATGGACTGAAGCAATTAATGGCCACGCCTGAATCACTAGAAGTGTTCATTAATGTTTTAGTTGAGAATTTCTGAAACAAAGACAAGGGCTTAGTCAAGGAGGAGAATAGTGGAGACACAAGTGATGGGAAACATATAATAACTTTGTTACTCAACAAGATCTGGAATGACTCCTTCCAGCTGCTGATTATGTTTTAAGTGACAAATGTGAATAATCTAGAGAAACTTTGGAACCTCTGCATGAAATGAATCCTATAAAGAAAGTAAAACCCCAAGAATAATATGCACGATGACCACAATAATTTGAATGAAAACAATGCCAAAAGACATTAGAATTCAAGTCAAATAAAATGGTCTATATCATATGTCTGAGTTTAACATACACCACTTTTGATGCCAAGCTACTTCTATAGAGCCAAACATTCCCTTGTTCTGAATCTTTCTGTGGATAAGAAACCTGGAAGGAAGTCTAAATTAATTCTAGGATTCTTCCAGGTTTGTAGCTCTCCCAAGCCAAGAGTATATATCTCCTGATGCAATTTTTAGTAAGAATGTGTTCCTAAGGTTCATTCTGGTTTGATCTTGGATGTCTTAGAGCCAGGAGTGTGCCAGTACAGTTTTAACAATTAGCTCCCTGAAAAAAATGTTTATGTACACTCAACATATTTTAAATTTCAATCTATATTAATATTTGGAGCACCAAATCCAGAGTGTGAGGACTAAAACTCAGACCCTTTCGCTGATACTTACCTGGGAAACTTTGAGCTAGTAGATAAATCTCCTTTTTTTAAGTCTAGATAATCAACCAGACAATAAATCAAGCAAGTCCTGATTTGTGGCCAATTTCTAAGGTAGAGAATTTGGGTAGCAAAGTGGATAGAGGGATAGGCCTGGAATCAGGAAAGCTCATCATTTTGAGTTCAAATTTAGCCTCAGATACTTATCGGATTTCTGACCTTAGGCAAGTCACTTTACCCTGTTTGCCTCTATTCCTCATCTATAAAATGAACTGGAGAAAGAAAAATGACAAACCACTGCAGTATCTTTCCAAGAAAATCCCAAACAGGGTCATAAAGTGTCAGACACAACTAAGAAGATTGGACAACAATATAACAAATATTCATGCTGGAAAATCCTTAGGATCTGCTATAAGTGGCCAAGTTGCCAAGTGGATAGAGCAATGGACTTGAAATCTAGACCTGAGTTCAAGTCTGGCCATAGGCAATTGCTAGCTGTGTGACCACGGGCATTCCACTTAACCTCTATCTTGCTCAAATTATAATTATAAAATGGTGATGATAATAATAGTAGCTACCTCCCAAGGCTTTTTTGAGGATCAAAAGAGATACTATATGTAAAGTACCTAGACTAGTACCTGGTAAACAAAATAATTCTTGTTTCCTTTCTATAGTATCTATTAAAAATGCACAAAATTGGCAATTTTTTAAAAAGTGACTTCTGGATCCAAAAAGAAGCATGCTCATACTGAAAATTAACAGTTGGCTCACAGAAACTGGTTTGACCTGGTCCTAGCATATCCCTTCTTGACTTGAGTTTAAACACCTTAGCATTAGGAGGGGGAAAAAAAAAAAACCTTACCTTCCATCTTAAAATCAATACTGTGCATTCATTCCAAGACAGAAAGGTTGTGAGCACTAGGCAATGGGGGTAAAGTGACTTGCCCAGGGTCACCAAGCTAAGAAATGTTTGAAACCAGATTTGAACTTAGGTCCTCCTATCTCTCAACCCACTGAGTTACCCAGCTGCCCCCTAGATACCATAATGTTAAATGGAAGGGATATGGGGAAATTACAAACTGACCAAAGCAACATGGTCTAATGGAAGAAAAAAACAAACAAACATGTATTTGGAGTTAGAAAATTTAGGTTCATATCCTGGCTATGTTATTTATTATGTGATCATAGACAAAACAATTCACACAATCTCTGTAGCCTTGTTTTCTCATCCATAAAATTGGAGGACTAGAATCAATAAACTCTAAGACCCTTCCAACTCAATGAATCTCAAGGAAACATATACTTGTCTACTTGGACAGTCAAACCGAACTTGACTCTTTTGGGCAAAGAGAACACTGTGGGGGGAGGGGGACACAGCTGAGTGGCAGCTGGGTGACTCAGTGGATTAAGAGTCAGGCCCAGAAATGGGAGGTCCTGTGTTCAAATCTGACCTCAGATACTTCCTAGCTGTGTGACCTTTGGCAAGTCACTTAACCCTTACCTAGCACCTAGCCCTTATCACTTTTCTGCCTTGGAACCAATACCCAGTATTGATTCTAAGATGGAAGGTAAGGGTTTAAAAATTAAATAAATAAAAATAGTTAAAAAAGAACACTATGGGGTAGAAGATCCCAGATCAGAGAAATGATCATATAGTCTAATGTTCTTATTCTTCCTTCTTTCTTCACTTACCCTCTTCTTGCAATAGTGATAGTTGATAAGTCATTGTTCAGTCTTGTCTGACTCTTTGTGATTCCATTTGTGATTTACTTGGCAGAGATATTGTATAGGCTTACCATTTCCTTCTCCAGTTCATTTTATAAATGTGGAAACTGAGGCAAATAAGATAAATGACTTGCCAAGGTCACACAGCTAGTAGATGTCTGAGGCTAACTAAGAGTATCATTATTACTGAGTTATTACTAACTGAGGTTTATTCCTTTATTTATGGTGGAAGAAAAGTGACTGCTTCACTTTCCAATTCCCTTCCAGTCTAGTGTAGCCACTATATTTGAGGGTAAGGAAACTTCCCAGAAACCCCTGAGAGGAGTAATCCAAGGATGTTATCCACATGACCAGCCTGAAGGCCACTTTCCAGACCAACTAGGATGCAGTTTAGTATCATGGAAAACTCACTGACTCCAGAGACTGAGGTTCAAATCCTATCTGATACTTACCTGAATGATCTTGGGCAAGTAGAAAAACTTCCCACAACCTCAGTTTCTTTATTCATTTGAAATAAATGGCCTCTGGGGTCCTTTCCAGTTCTAGATCTTTGGTCCTATGATTCTGTTTTGTTTTTTGTTTTTTTTAATCCTTACCTTCCATCTTAGAATCAATAGTTTGTATTGGTTCCAAGGCAGAAAAGTGGCAAGGGCTAGGCAATGGGGGTTAAGTGACTTCCCCAAGGTCATACAGGTAGGAAGTATCTGATCCCCCAAAGTCCTATGACTCTGAACTAATTCCCTGAGGCTTTAGAACCTCCCAAATGGCAGTTTCAAATGCTGCCAAATGGAGGATCTCTGCTCCAAGAGATTTCATATGTTGATGACCAGAGGAACTTAGTGGAATATTTGAGAACAGCCATCTTGAATCTAGGACTCCCTCAAGTGAAAGAAACAAATACCACACATTGCTGGCTACTCTAGCAGGCATTTTCTGCAGGGTAGCTCATGGTGTGTACCTAAAAGCATAGCTGGCATGATGCATAGAATGTTGGACTTGGAGTCCAGAACCCCCAAGTCCCAGATAGACCCCCAACACTTAATTTGTGATTTTGAGAAAGTCAATTTACTTCTCTGTGACTCAGTTTCCTCATCTATAACATAGGGGTGCCACCCAGAAATGTTGTAAAGATCAGGTGAAATGCCATTTAAGGAATTTTGCAAACCTTATAGCTCTATGTAATTGTTAGCTATTGTTATTATTAAGACTATCATCTATTTCTGATTAATTAAAAAAATAAAGTGGATAGAAAATACAGGTGTCAGTACACAACATTTCACTGAAAGTACAAAGCAAACAACAACAAGTTTCCAAATGACCTTAAAGAGAACATATGTTGAAGAAAATCATGGTGTCTACAGACATTACAGCATTTGCAAGCATAATCAATATAGGTAGAATAGGTTTATAGGGCTGGAAAAGGCCTTGAGTGGTCATTAAGCCCCTTCACCTCCCTCCAAGA